>NC_043762.1:26303242-26613189 GCF_902148845.1 Salarias fasciatus
CCTTGTTGAAGAGATGAAGCTACAAAACATCAGGACCAATGAAGACAAACAGTCAAATGAAGCTCTGACCAGCACTGGGACCCAGCAGTAGTTGAGACTGGGAACTTCTTCCTGGAGAACCGGGAGCTTCTTGTTGAAGAAAAGGAACGCAACCACGCCTGAAACACACACACAGATCGACACAGTGTCTTTATGTCTGGATGTCTGAGTCGTCTTCGTTCTGCCTTAGTGCCTTCCTAAACATTTCTCTCCCCAGCAAGGCAGCGGGTAAAAATGTTCAGTGGAAGCAGATAAACGGAGTCAGATATTCACTCACCAACACTTCCTGCTATCAAGACTTTTCCCAGAAACAGCAGGAAGTCAGTCAGTCTGTCCAGAACAGCCACCCTGCAGAGATACAGGCAGAGAGGTGAGTCCAGCAGAAACATGGAGAACGCATCGGTTCTAGTCCAATACTTGAAGTGTTGATGAGGATTTAAAAGTCTAACAGAGCAGAGACTCCTGAACTGGGATCATGTTGACCTGAGACTCTTCCCAATCTGATCTCCACTGGTATAAAAATCTGAACTAGTCTCAGTTAGTGTCTAATATTATATCATTTACCATTAATGAAGCCTCACCTCACTACGTTTCTCATCAGCAGGAAGAAGGCCTCTCTGGCTGAAGTACAAAAGCTCTTCCCATAGATCGCCACCTAGAGGGGAAGATTAAAAAAGACATTTATGATATAGAAAGTATTAATATAATATAATTTTCTTTCTGAGAAAAGCTGTAGCTGATAGTACTCACCATGATGTAGGCGTTACGGTTCATGTAGCGAATGAATTTCTCCAAACACCAGAAGCAGCATCTCAGACAGCACATGATGAACCGGGACAGGCTGTTGTCGAGACCTGAGACACAGACAGGGACAGGCTGGGCGTAGAGTCAGCAGCAGGAAGGCTGGCGGGAATGAATAGTGTGTGAGCAAAAAGAAAAAAACCTCTCAGTTTCTGCTCAACATATTCCAACGTGACCCTGAGTAGCTGGACGACTGCCAGAATTAGAGCTCCGAACGCCAGAGATCCAGTGTGATACCTGCAGGAAGAGGAAGATGGTGGCTGCCCGGTTGTGTGTGACTGTCTTTTAGCGAGACGGGACGACGTTTCTACCTGATGGTCCTGCTGAACGAGGAGAAGAGCGGACAGGACGGGATGTCCTGAGGCTTCCTGCGGGCCCAGTAGTAGCTGGCGAAGGCTCCGGCCAGCGTGCACTGCTCCAGGGCCAGGCTGAAGTTGACCAGCCAGAAGAAGACCAGCAGGTTGGAGAGCTGCAGCAGGAAGAGGTAGCGGTGGTACGGCGTCTCCCCTCCATAGAAGGCGAAGAGACACTGGGAGCCCAGACAGAGCGGGGAGCGCGAGACGTTCGACCTGCTGAAGGTCTGAGGAAGAAGAAGAAGAAGAAGCCGACAGGGCAGAGGATGAGGATGGTTTCTTTGATTCAGCTTCATCTCATAAGGATCAAAATATAATGTTATTTCAGAGGTTTTGGAGCATGAGTCAAGTTTATCCTCAATAAAGAGCTAAAATATTAGCATTTCTAGCACAAGACTGCAAGGTTTTAGAAGTATTTTTGCAGCTGAATTAATAAAAAATTGTGTTTTCATTTCAGGAAAATGTTGCATTTGATCTTTTTTATACCTTGAAATACAGTTAGTGCTGCAATAATTTGGATAATTTTGATTGATAGCAGGTTCAAATGTGCATTTACGATCTATAAATAAATTTTAATGATAAGTTCTCCTGCAAAATACAGTGAAATGTCCAGAAACTCCTATAGCTGTTGCATTATGGGTGTTTTCACAACGTCATCCTGGCAGCATGGCTTTGAAGCTAACGCTAGTTTGCTAGTTTTGATGGCAGCATGACTGAAACCTCAGCTTCGGTCTCAGTGTTGTGCAGCGTCCACCACTCTGACCAAATTTGTTTAAAAAAAAAAAAAATCCATTCTTTGAGATTTTCAGTTAGCTTGGTGTGTGGGTTGATGCTATGCACAACAATATGTGTACTGTAGGCTGTAAGGCTGTTGAAGGTGCACATAGCGCTGAGGTGAATCTGTGCAGAGGTGGTTAGCTTGACTGTAGCGTCTGTGCAAAAACCTTAAACCACAATGTGTGTATATTAGAGGAGAATATTGTAAAAATGCATTTTGAATGCATGTTTGTCTTCGTCGTGACAGCGACACACAGGAAGGTAAAGGAGCTGAACAGGAGCGGCCATACCTCTGGGTTACATGTGCTGTTGACGTAGGGACAGCTCCCATCAGGAGACGTCACCTTGTAGACGGCGTCACCTGAAGACGCCAGGTAACTGATGGGGTGGAGCTGGTTAAGGGCGCGTCCATCAAGCTTGCATAAAAGTCCTAAAACACATATTTCCTCCAGCTTCCCTCTGTTCAGGATGAGGTATTTGATGTGACTGTGGAGGATACAGTGCGGTGACGGCCCAGTACGAGACGCAAACAGTCAGCAGGAGAAAGGTGACGACGGGGAAGAAGAGCGTGGACATGATGTGACCGACGGCCCTGAGACGGAGAAACAACAATCAGGATTATTCAAGCGTCACAAGAAACTTTACTGGTGTATCTTACGTCATAGCTGCTCATACCTGCTAGCTTCTCTGAGCAGGGTGATCGCCACTCGGACTCGTCGTCTTAGGAAGATCAGCACCAGTAAAATGGACAGCTCCATCGCTCCCAGGCTCGCCACTGACACACACAGAGGTCGCCGTGGTTACGGTCTTTAAGAAAAAGCCATTCCAGCACCACGGCGGCTCGCAAAAGTATTTATAAGCCTTGAACTTTTCCACTTTTTTATTTCACTGAGAGTTCATGCGATCAAGCAACACAATGATGTAAAAACGAGGAGACCAGCACAAAGCTTTTAGCACTGCTGCCTCAGAATTTTGGTTTTCACGACAGAGAGAGAGTTAACTTACAGAATATAATCCACGTCTGCCTGAGCTGCAGGTAAACCTGCAGGTCGGTCTGCAGGCCCACCTCCACGATGGCGACCTCCGACCCCTGTTTGTATTGCAGCTGGGACCATTCATTAGAGCAGTACCAGATTCCTACACAGGCAGATTAAAACCTTCGATCAGTGCTAACAGAAAGACTGTAGTGATCGATCCGTGGAATAATCTGGAGTACTCACCGTACGCCAGCAGCAGGATGACCCCGAGGATGGTGGCCCACAGCAGGAGTCCAGCTGTGAACCTCAGCAGCAGGATGAAAACCAGACTCACAGCCAAAGACATCAAGAGACCTCTGCATCGCGATCAACAGTGAAGAAAGAAAATAGATCATCTCATCAATTAGAGCATCTTCCACTTCTAGGAAACTTTCTCACAGGACCTTCTTTTTCACATCTTTAGACAAAAGGTTAAGCATTCAGCCAAAACCTACTACTTCTGCCAGCGAAGCTTCAACCTAGATATCGCATGGTTAGCTCCTCACATGAGTATCCAGGTCCACGAGTTGGCATAATCTTCCACTATCTTCACGCCCAGCTCCTTAGTGTCCACCAGGCCAGTTATACCCCTGAATGGAAGAAACAACAGGGATGATACGAGTGTTTCCAAACTTCAGATACGATAATCTCTGGCCAGAGATGGAGTGACATTACTTGGCGGCGTGCTGGAGGTCAGAAACACTGCGAGGGATTTCCAGAGCGTCGTGGAACCTGGTTCTGTTGGCTACAGTCACCGTCCCATTGAGAGTGGTGAAGTCCGGCAGGCACCTCTGGAGGACTGACACACACACACACACACACACACACACACACACACACACACACACACACACACACACACACACACACACACACACGCACAAATACATTCTCAAACCGTGCAAATTAAGGGTCTTCACAGTGGGACGAGGTGATCAATACTTACAAGGTCGACTGGGGACGATCATGGAGGGACAGTCCTCGTCTCGCAGCACCTGAGACACCGGCTGGAGGAAGCACAGTTCCATCATCAGTGGTGTGAATTAAGAATTAGAAAACAGAAACACAGTGTTAGTTTCAGCGCCACGTCCGTGTGTGTGGATACCTTTTCAGGGTTGTTAAAACCCGGTTTGCAGAACTTCCTGTAATAATCCCAGTGACCGCCGCCCAGTTTGTGCTGCAGCTGCATCTCGGTGTAGGTGGTGAACCTGTTTGGGCACCGTGACACACACATCTGGAAGAAGACAAGCAGGGGAGTGAGAGCACTGCACTTCTGGGACGGGGAACACCACAGGTTCAGTTTGTATGTATGTGTTATAATAACAGTAATAACAGCAATGCTTAAAAAGAGCCGATATACTGCCAGTAATAGCTAAAAATGATCAATAAAGGACCAATAACAGTAAAAAGTATCAATCAAGTCTTAGCAAAAGTTAAAAAGTATCAATAAAATGCCAATAAAATTAAAAACGTATCAATAAAGTACCACTAAAATTAAAAAGTATCAATAATTTACCAGTGAAAGCTAAATTTTTGTAGTGTTATTCATAAAAATCCTGTCCTCTTTGAATGGTAAATTTTTTGTTACTTCTTTATGATGTCTGACAAAACAGACAAATCATTAACTAAAGTCATAGCATACTATTCCTGCATTTCTGCACACTAGACATGGTTTTTGTGGAAACACGTTCCCGATGGTATGCAACTAGCTACACAGCAAAAATTTGTTGGAAGAAAAATAAAAAAAGAGTAGGCCTCACGCTAGGACTGCAGCCATATATATGAAAAGAGACACTCAAAATAAAAAAAAAAGTATCAGCACAAAGGATTTTATCCTCAAATAGAAGGTCGACTTATAAATTTAATTGTCAATTAACAAAGAAACACATTGTTTTGTTTTTTTTTTGTGTTTTCATTTCAGAAAAGCGTCATGTTGACAAAGCGACATTTTGAAGACAATGTCCATTCACACAGAAACAACGGAGAGTCCAGGACATTCACATAAACAGGTGACCAAGTTCAATTGTTATTATGGTGAGTCTCCACTATCCAGGAGAATATAGACTGAGAATCATGACACTCTGGAGGTCGTCATTATTGTTATTTTCCAGGTACTTGTACATCTGCAGAAGAAACATCTAGTATGGCTGTGGTGCGCATGCACAGTAGCAGCATTTCCATCTACACAGAAACAGAGTTGGAGCATTTTCAAATAGTTGATTCTCAATTTAAATCTGTTCACAAAGCAAAGAAAACTGGTTGCTCTCTTCAGGGTTGATGTGGCACCTGAGTTGTGGGACACTGCAGATTGATGAGCACCGCCGGATTGGTGCATTTCAGGAGGTTGAAGTAGAAGAGGATGGGTTTCCCTCTGGAAAAGAAGAAAATCTGTGTCAATATGTGGCGATAAGATCATTTCAGTCATTTCACTTCTGGTCTTCAGTGGCCTACCTCTGAGATGTGTGAAGGATCCGTGGAGCCGCATCACTACTGAGCATTTCATAGTAACAGACAATCACCACTAGGTGGCAACATAACCAAGACAATTACAGTTTGAAGCCTCTTTGTTTGCAATTTCCCGCACATCCCCACACCGACTCTTTAGATCAGATAATCCTCCTCAGAGACACTCTCATCACCTCATTTAGCAGTAACAACAAGAAGAGGAACTGCATTAAGTTGTTTAGGATGCTTTATTACAAGAATATTAACAGAATATCCTCCAGGTTTCTTTTTTCTTTAGGTGTTTCCAGACTAAATACATGCATGATAAGAGAATTAAACCCTCTGTTAATGATCATGTTAATGTGGCAATGTGACTCTGAGATGCTCCTACCTGGAACAGTTAAAAAAAATAGGTATAAAAATGGTGCATATTTAGCTTTAATGTGATAATGACTACCAACTGTGAGAAAATGTGTCATATCAGGTGTTCAAAACTGAGAAATTGCCTATTTATTTTTTAATTAAACGCAGGTAATAAGTATCTCATTTTGGTTCATTTGACACGTGGAAACCTCGATTTTGACATCTTCAGAGCAAACAAAGCCTCAGATCCTCTCTGTTACTTCTGAAAAACACCAGCTTATGTGTGATCCTCTGTTTTTCACACAAATTAAAGCTGTTTTTTTTTTTTTTTTTTTTAAATAAGGAAAGCTCACCCTGCTCTTGAGGTGACACACCGAGTGTAGCAGCGACTTACTCGTTAGGAGTTCCTTTCTGACCACAGAAGTGTCCGTAGCTGTCGGTGGGATGGAGGACCTTCCTGGGGTCTCCGTGTAACCAGGCTGCAAGAACAAACAACCCTCCAGTTAATCTGTCTGCTCTCGGTATTTCAAATGTTGAGAAACAGAACGTAAGGTGAGTTAAATAAGAGCATGCATTTAGAGGATGGAGAGAAACCGCCTGATCTGATGGGGTGAGAACTGGAGAAATGCACCATCCTTCCAGTCCGAAACATGAAGCGGCTGATTCTCAGTCTCAAATTCTCATCTTTTTCTGAATTACACACAAAATATAAATGACTGGGGATTGTATTTTCACTCGAGTTTGTGAGACACAAAAGAAAGAAAGGAGATGTTTAAAAAAAAGCATGAGATGGGGGGGGGGGTAGGAGGTAGATGGGTGTGGGAGGGGTGGAGGATGAGGTGGGGGTATTTATGTGGTAGTAAGAGGTGATGTCATCTGAAATGATGTCATTCTTTGTAGTAGCTATAGTAGAGTGCCTCCAACCACATGGCACACACACGCACACACACACTGTTCTTCAGGGATGAGCTCATACTACGATATGAGGAAAAACACACATCCTCACATACACACACACACACACACACACACACACACACACTAGGAGAAAAGAGTCCATAATAATCCAGCAGACAGCGGCGATAAACATTTTTATTTGTGCTCGTAACACGACGACAGGCTTTTCTGACTCGAAACGCTCAACTGACAATTGACCGTCAACACTGAAACACGTTCAGGCAGACAGGGTGAGAACAAAAGCATAAAGCCGAATCACTTGGACAACACACACGTGCATCGTTAGGAGGAGGAGGAATCATTACCTTCCAGTTTATTCCCCCAGCAGCCCACCGATTAGCAGCTGTTTTGATTCGTGTACATAAAAAAATTTGATATAATCTGAAAATCTGCAGTATATAAACATGTATAGATTGTTATCAGTGAAGTGTCAAAGCACTGCTTTTCAATCTGATCCAAAACGAATTAATAGAAAAGACGGTAATGTCAGTATTGATGTTATACTGATGTAAGATTGATATACTAACGATACAATAAAGACAACATATGAAATGCCAACAAGATATTGAGGTAAATGTAAAACTAATATATAAGTATGATGACAGCGGGAATACTGTCTTTCCATCTGAAAAATCGCAGTGAATCTGTGTTCAGAAACTCACTAAAACATTCTTGATGCTCTGGATTGAGGGACTCTCACTGTAAAAAACAAGCCAAAAAAAAAAAAATGCCATGCCTCTGGCGAATGGCTGCAACGTGTGAAATGTGGTGAAAATACAGAAACAACAGTAAACCTGCCGCAGGGAAACGAACAGACCGAGAGCTTTATGGTGGAAATGAGCTCAACAGTAGCGGTGCCTTCGAGCACTGCTCCATCTTTAAAACTGAAATCTTTTAATATTTCATGCATAATGTATAATCAGATTAATATTAATTTGTGATTATGGTGTGTTCTTTCGAAAATGGGATGGGAAAATGCCCAATTTCTCATGGTGAAAAATGCATCTGACAACTCGGTGAAAACAGAAAACTTCCCAGTGAAAACGTGGGCGGTTTGGTGGAGTTTCTTAGAGCGAGATTTAAATCAATCAGGTATTTTTACTTGGACTCATAATAGGAAACTGATTGTGTTTGCAGAAAGATTACATGGACTTGGCTGAAAACAGGTATTGATGATGAATTTGAAGAAGAAAAGCTGATGGTAGCATTGAGGGAACAATCCATTGCCAATTTTCTTTTCTTTTGTGTGCTTGGACTTCCTACGCTGCACAGCCACTCCTCGCCTTTTTTCACACCAGCGATCCATCGTAAACAGGAGGAACCGCAGCGTGGCTCCAACATTACTGCTGCACAAAGTTTGACCTAACTCGTATGTATGGGACACAGGCGCCAATCCCCGGGAGCTCGAGCTCCGATGATAGTTGATCAAAAAGAATAAATAAAAGTTAAATATGAAGTAAACATGGAAAATAGTATTATCCAATGGAAATGATTACAGCTCTGGGGTTATAAGTTATTAATATCACTTCATCATGTACACATGAAAAAAGCTCAGTTTCTTATCGACAATTGAAAATAGAAGCATTTTTACCAAAAACCCTAAAAGGACCCGGATCTAGTGCCACTTTTTTCAGCAGCAGCACGAGGGACGTGGACGGCAGTGGGGATCAGGGAAGAAAGTACCAGGAAAGCTAACTTCACATAAATCACTTATGATGCTTTCCTTCAGACGAAGAACTCTCTGGGGTCTCACCACCAGCAGCGCCCTCCCGGTGATCACACGCCATCAAAACAGGTTGCATATAATGCAGGGGTTAACGCACAACATTTCATTTGACTGAAATAATTTTTCTGTTGAAATCACTGCAGATATTCATTCTGAAGCCCCGGGGTCATGGATTGCTGCTGTTGCACGTTTTGTAAGTCTTTTAGCTTTGAAATACAGTGAAAGCAAGTAAAAGAATGTATTTCCCACAAAATTCGAAGAAGTTATAAGTGGAAGCTAAAAGGAAGGTTCGAGGTCCTCCTCCAAGAAATGTTTCAGAATTTAGATGTGATTTCCTGCATTCTGGTGGATTTTAAATTCTGAAAAATGTTTCTGACTGGTCCTTTTGTTATGATATCTTGATAATTAAACTTCCAGCCGTGAGGATGCTTTGGAATAATTTTACACAATTTACCAACAGAAGTGATTAAATCCAAGTTACTTAGTATCACAGATTTAGTGGTAGGTAACAAACATGTCAGAGTTTTTATTGGTCCACAGCTAAGCTAAGGAGAGGAGGGGAGGAGTCAGTTCTTTTTTTTTTTAATTGATACAGCATGATATTAATTTATTGTTACATAATTTATTTGACATTTTTATCTGGACCCCCAAATATGGCTCATGGACTCCCGGGGGTTTGAGAACTGCTGCTGTAAACATGCTGTTACTGTTTGTTGCAGTACTGTATTAAAAAACTAAATTGAAATAATAATGTATAAATATTTCTCGGTTGCTGTTCGACATTTGTGTTCATGGTTTGGTTTTCCTGGTTGCAGCAGCTCAGGACTCGTGTGGCGTCGCCTTTAAAGGTGCATTAAGGAGTTTTACAACCTTAAAAATACTTATTTTCCACCATAAATATGTTACATGTTTTTAATGATGAGTACAATGTGCCCTGACATATTCATTACAAGTACCTCTAACAGCGCTAAATTGTCACTTGAAAGTTGCAGTGCCGGTCCGGCACCACAATTTTTTTGGGGAGAATTTGAAAGGAATGACGTAATGCACGCTCCGGCTGGATAGGTTTCATTTTGTCCGCCATTACTCCGCCAGATGCTTAGTGAGCAACAACTGAGCAGGATCTTCCAGAAAGTAAGAAAAGACTGGCTTCTAGCACTGCCACAGCTCCAGCACAGACTCCACCAGGTAAAAGAAACTTAAATCTTACTTGAGCGCTACTAAACGAGCGAGGAAGGAGCTCCCCTCTTCCGTGCACGTGAGCCACAGGGACGAGTTTTTCACTAAGCTGCATTACGCCCAAGGCGTGCAGGGGGCGCTGTTTCACATAAAACGTGCAAACTCCTTAAGGCACCTTTAAGGATGAGCACAGAGGCAGCCATAGTGACACATATTCCCGCTCCTGCCCTGACTAACTTCGTTCTCCTCATGCGATCGGTAGACTGAAAGTGAATTGCCTTCTAAAGATTAATGAAGTTATTTCCACTGAATTATTGAGTGTGGATTTAAAAAAGGCCATTCATGCCAAATCCCCAAACAGCCACTCAGAGCTAAAGACTCTTCCACAGATTTCGTGCTGTGACAGCAGCCCAAATATGCTTGACTATAAAACACAGACGAGGCCTTCTGTCTGTCTTCTGCGTTCATTATGTGTGTAACTCTGTATGTTTCCTGGAGGCTTATGGAAGATGTTTGTCAGAGTAATTCCACCGGTGACCTGTGGGGGCGGTGTTGTGCAGCAAAAGGAGCTACGACAGAAATAAGCAAATCTACAACATGACTCCACCTGGGCATCGGGACAAAGAAGCTTCTGTGAAAACTTTATAAACGTATTCACTAGCAATTTGGAATCAATGAATTATAAATATTATTGGAAACATCTTCTCGCATTGAATCAGCCTCTGTGACAGGATTCTGTTTGCGCCTCCTGCTCTGGGCCAAGGACAACAAGTAGCAGTCTGTGTATTTTATTCAGACTGTCTGAGTGCGAGCCGTCTTAAATTATAGATGAATTTTCTGTTTTCTGTATGGTTGAAGGGATTTTGTTTTATGTTTACGTACATAGCCTCACGCCAAGGAAAGGGACGCACGGTATGAAGGCAGGACACTGTTTGGAACACATGTTCCAATTTATGAGCATAAATGAAGCAGATTTGGACTTTAAGTGTGAATGCGAGCACAAGAGTCTGTTGAGCTCTGTTTACGCCTGAGAAAACTCACATTTTCACAACAGCATGTCATGTCTAATCAGGCCATTTCCAGTGAAAACAGCTCACTTTTGTTGCTTTTTGGGTGTCCATTTAAATCATATCGGTGCTCGAAGCCACTGAAGATGCAATTCTGTGTACGTGGAAAAGAAGGAAAAGCAACTGGAGCAAATGGAGGCTCTCTCACCTGCTTAAAATGAATTAAAACCATGAGGCAGGTGAGGTGTGAATGGGTCACTGAGCATCACAAATAATATCTTACAGCATCAATTTAACACCCCGATTAGAAGCGGTCAGAGTAGAGACCGTAGCGGAATGCACGGATTAAAAGGAGGTTTCTTCACTGAAGAGAGTTTCACAGCCTTTTCCACTGATCTCTCCATGATGGTACACTCCCGGGTTTAAATCTCAAAGTGGCGAAAACAGTATAAAAGACTGAGCTTCATGTAGAACTTCACCAAACAGTTTCATCAAGAGCTGAAAAACTGCAAAACTTTTTCCTGCAGCTCTCAGAGAAAATGCCTTCGAGTTGTTGCTTGGAGAGTCACCGAGAGACATCAATCAGCCTCGCCAGCAGAGAGACTTTCTTCTGCTCGATTTAGGTCTTTTCCATCGCTAACACCTCTCTCTAAAGCCTCTGATAGGCCTCACAGGAGCGCGCTGTCACTCGTTCCTCTGCTTTCTCACTTTATTTCTTTTTATTTTTTTACCCCCGCACGCGTCTCCACCTCCTAACACATCCACTTACAAAATCTATGTGGGATTCGAAAATGTGAAGAAAAATAAATCACAGAAGCCGGAGCTCCCCGACAAGAGGCTGAAAGCAGACGGACCGGACTGACTGACTGCGGCTCAAACGCTTAAATAACGACCTGTGCAGAATCGGGGGGGGGGGGGGTCGGGTCAAGCCATGAATTCTGAAAGCATCTGTCGATAATACACCTTCAACCTGGCAGCGCAGGAAAAATAACGCTGTCAAAGTTTCAAGGTGGGCAACTAAAATTACCAACACGGTGGAATCAAAGAAACGGGTAAAACCTGACTCGACGCCATGTGAGATCTCGGCACTGCAGAACAGATTCCATTCTTCCAGACTAAATGAGGAGTTCTTCTCTGGATGCACGCAGACAGACTGGTTGTATCTTAACACACTGCGCTCGGCTCAAAGCAGCGGAGATCAAGACGCCAGCAAAGACAGTATGCGTGCACGAATTCATCAAAGAACGCGCTCCGGGAAGATTCTGATTAAAGAGGTTTTGTCACTCACTGTCAGGGATTTCTATGTGTGTGTGTGTGTGTATTTGTGTGTGTGTGTGTCGACTCACCGACTATCCCAAGGGCAACATATGAGAGGATGACGAGGATGAAGATCAAACAACATAAAACATCTGTGCAGCTCCTAAAGAGACGCAGAAGGAACACGCTGGTGAGGAAGGATGCACGGAGACATTCCAGCCAAATAATTCACAACTGAAGCAAAGAGCTGAAACACTCCACTACATGAGAAACACAAAACAAACACATCAAAGTTCTATCTTTTAAGATATCAGAATGTCTCATCCAGGAAAGATGTTTTTACCTTTTACGGATTGGTCCACGGAAGGAAGCGTCAAACTTGTGCGGTTCTCCTGAGAGGAAAACAAACACAAGTTTAGAAGTTAGATCAACCTCAAAGAGGAATAATCTGGTCCCTTCTATTACACCGACTTCCACATTTAGACGGAGAGAAGCTACATATCAGTGCTGAATAGATGAAGTAACAGTAATAATCATCACGGCGGTCATTTCTGGACCATTCCAGCTGGAGTCGGGACGACATTAATCTGCCCAGGCAGCTGGAGGAGCTGGCACCGCCTGCTCCTGGTACTCCTGCAGCAGCTGGCAGCAAAACGCCGCCGTGGCGCTGAGCTGAAGGATGTAACGCCTCCTTCCACGAGGAGTCACCTGTAATCCTCACAAACGCTTCATTTCTGGGAAAACGAAAGCTGCGGGTGTATTTCTACGGGTTTTCTGAAGCGTGAGTCAGGATCAACGGCGAGGGGAGAGACCGAGGGACGGTCATCAGCCCTCGAGAGGGTTGAAGAAGACGGGATATTTCCTGGACGGCTACAAGCAGCAGTGCAGTGTGCGGGACAATGGAGGCCCTGATGAGGACTGAAGGAGGCGAAGCAGTCAAGCACCTCGAACACTTTAATAGAAACACGTCTTTCTGAGAGAGGAGCTGAGGCAGACCAGTCACACAAGGTGAATTTATCCAGGAAGGGTTTCTTAATAAAGCGAGAAGCGTCTATATCTATCAGCAGTACAGTCATTTGAATATCAAGCACTTCCATGGGACCAATGATGAATAAATCAAGTGTCCACCGTGCGTTCCACAACACCGCAGAGGATCTGATTATGGAGGAACAACTACCAGATCAACTCCAGAAGTTCGTCTCTTTTGTCCTTCACAGAGAGTTTCTGAGGATAAAAATCCCTTAAACAGACTCACTACTTCTCTTCTCACACACACACACACACACACACACACACACACACACACACACACACACACACACACACACACACACACACTTTTCTTACACAGTTTCCTGTGGGACTCACACTCAGGCATTAAGTATTCTTCAAACCAGTGGTTCTCAAACTTCTCACAATGAGTCCCACCCGAGGAAACGTTGAGCACAAAAGGCAGCACCACGACGACTAAAATTAACATACAACAGAAATCCCCCCGAATAGCTGGGGGCAGTCTGCTCTGCGAACCGTCCGGAGCCAATCGGGTCAAATTCTGCTGCGGTGGAGATCTGTGAGGGACTGAAGGACTGAAAAATGTCTCTCCTCCAGTGTTTCTCGGCTGTCTTGCTGTTACAGATTTAAGCAGAAGACAATGTGTTCACCCTCGTCAGGCGAGGTCCTGCACTGCTGTGTTTGGAATCGCTGAACTCTGCAGTGGAGCTACTGAGGACCGACTGACACCGCAACATTTTCAGGTGAAAACCGAAAACTTTTGTTGCGTTTTGGGTATCCGTTTACACAACAACGGTACTTATGTCCAGCCAGTCTGTTATAGAGAGAGTTTCTACCGCACAGAGAAGACACACTCATTGTATTATTTTATATTCTTTGACAGCCAATTTTTCACATCAACTTTCCTCCTTTTGGACATTTTTGCTGACCCCTAAATTCACTTACGAAAGAAGGAAAGAGATCAATCACAAATTATCAGTGATATAAAAATGATTCAGCATGATTAAAAACTGCTCTGCTTTCATTTTAAAGGTGGATGTTTTTTCCTTTTTTCTCAAAGGAAACCTTTACCTGCCTTTTCTGAGACGGACATCAAAAATTGTCGCCTTTAATACAAATCATTGCAAAATTTTGGCTTTTTATGAAGAAATGGATATCTGTGTCGGTTTCTAATGAAGGGGAAGGTAAAGACACAAAACACACTGTTTTAATGTCGGACTGTTGTATTCTTATTGAGGAGAATTGCTGCCTTATGGACTGAACAATAAAGCGAGGCAGTATACTGTCTTATGGCATTACAAGGTAGACACCCACAGGGAAACATTTCATAATTGTGGGACAATAAAAATCACAATAAGACAAGTTTTACAATCCAAATCAGACCTAGGAAACTAAATTACTGCATAACAATTTGAATTTCTCTCTCCAGGTGAATTTGATTTGCTGAAAAATCAGTAAAATGGGTCTTGAATGTTGCAGAAACCCTGACCTAGACCACGCATACAGCCGAGCACATGCACACATAATTCACCCACGCATCCTCAAATGTAGATTTCAGGGCGAGCTGCAGGAAATATTCAGAGAGGGAGCAACATTTCATCGTCTTTCATCCCCCCGTCTCCCA
This sequence comes from Salarias fasciatus, assembly GCF_902148845.1. Classification (NCBI taxonomy): domain Eukaryota; kingdom Metazoa; phylum Chordata; class Actinopteri; order Blenniiformes; family Blenniidae; genus Salarias; species Salarias fasciatus. Next base: position 26,317,798 of record NC_043762.1, read on the forward strand.
TCAGCTATCAAAGTCGTGGGCTGTTATGTAACACCCAAATGGAGCACACACACTTATATTCCAAAGCAAAAAGACCTGCTTCCTGTACGGAGGAGATGAGGTACTTTGCCAGAAACTGAAGCTGTATTGCTTTTGCTCCCACTTCTATTTCTTTATCGTTTCTGCAGCTGACTGGAGCAGAAATGTTTTCATGCAAACTTTTCCCATGCTGCATTCTCGCCAATGCACACGTAGATGAATTGTAGTTCTGTTAATAAAATAGATATTAGATTTTAAATCTTAACAGATTGTTTTATGCTCTGCTCCATCCATACAAAGAAACAGCAGAACTGAACAGGGGTCCGCTTTACTGTGAGGCAACAGTGCTAACCGCTGCAGGACGACTGTGCATCAATTTAAATGCACCAGCGCACCTGGTCTTCGAACACACAGGGCAGGCAGGGAAGCCACTTCTGGCCTCAAACCGGGGATTGTCTCACCGCGAGGAAGCTCAAATCCAATAGAAATACAAAGACCTGGATAAGGAACAAGCTGTACAGACACAACAAAGTGTCAGTTTAATTAAATTACTCCCCCTGGCACTCGCTGCACGTCACCTGAGGTCACCTGAGGTCACCTCAGGTGTCTTCAGCTCTGTTTTCCCAGCCTGCGGACAGATGGAGACCATCTGCTCCCATATATATTCAGCCGCTGCAGGTGAACAAGCACGGGATTTATTTCTATAGCGAAATCCTCAAAAAGGAGCTGGAATTGAAATAATAGTGGTGGAAATGGGGTCGGTCTTCAACTGACTTTCAGAAAGCGGTATCCGTAGTAAATGACGTCGAGTTTTGACAGGAATCTGTTCAACTGAAACACAAAGAGGTTCAATGTGCTGAATTCATGAAGACAAGCAGGTGTTCAGATTGCACCGGCAGCAGTTTTTAATGAAAGAAGGCCAGAAAACAGGGAGTGTGCTCACTAATAAAGATGAAATATATTCAGAAGAGCCTCTTGCTGACGAAGCAGCAGCGCGATAGTGGAAAGCACGAAGAGTGTCAGACTGCTTTACTCGACAGAGACGAGGGGATTCAGCATCAATCCAAAGCCGGACCGAAGGTTTGTAAAGAGACGCAGAGTGCAGAGCTGCAGAAACCGGATCTGACATGCAAATTATCTAAACATTACACTCAGTGGCCTCGTTCTGGTTTTAACCAGAGGTTTTTGTTCCGCACTGTATGAGGAGACACGTTACTCCAGAGTTATTAATGTATATGTTTCCACTGTGGGGCTAATTTAGCAGCAGCCAGTGTTGCTTTCACTTTGAATAAATGTCGGGTCGAGTAAGGTAGTAAAAACATATTTTTCAAGAAGAAAAAAAAAAAACACAAGAGAATTGTACATTCTATGGCATTTTCTTTAAATAATGTGTGTGAAACTCAGCTCAGAAGCTATGCTTCAACGGCGCAGTGTTTTCCTGCGTGGCTCTGCCAGCGTGAGGCTGTGGAGCCACAGTGGCGCTCGGGCTGCCAGGGTAACTTGACAAGTCACGACGACGTCGACTATCAGAATCGTTGCGACTAATTTAATAGTCGGCTTCTTCTGGGGTTTTATGTTTTCTCTCTTAACTGACGCTGCACCGTCTGTTGTCTTGTCTGCCTTTCTGTCTGTCGCACATGTGCAGTAAAGGGCTCGCCTCGCCGAATCAGCTGTGAAATCTCCAGGAGAGATCAGTCCAAACAGCATCAGAACTTTCCTTCCATGGCAGCAGGACGGCGATGCACGAGCACCTGAGAAGGAAGCGCGTCGCGGCTTTTCGGCAAAGAAAAGCCTCCACCAGTATTTATTTTGGTTTTCCTGAGCCCAGTGTCTTGTTTTCCTTATTTTACTCAGCTGTTTGCACTCTGTGATTTAACTATTTCCCTTGATGCCTGAGAAGAGTGAAACACGTTTTCAAGTATTTGTTGATATTTTGTATTCTTACTACAGCATAGTACTCATAATGCATCATTTCTCCGTTCCATTTTACTATGTACTAAACATTTACAGATCAACATGTTAAAGGCCACAGTTCTGCCTTCATTTTATTTTGCACCATTCACATTAAAAAATATCAACAAGCTGCAAACTTGAATGAACAGCCTTTATTTTTAGCTTCACATACCTTAACCACTTGGGGCTGGAAGCTAATGGTGGTGATAAAAGAGCAGCCGCATGTTGGTGCAATACACTGCAGAGTACTGATGATCTGATTCGTTGACTGATGGCAAAAATAATTGGTGACGAGTTTATTACTAAAATAGTCAGTTGTGGCAGCCCTAAGTGGAGTTGTTCTTTAAAAAAAACAAAAAACGAAATAAATACAGTCAATTTACAATTTTTTCGAAAACACTGGAGCGATAATATATGAACAACAACAAAATGTTTCCTCCACTACTGAAGATCGCTACCAGAAATGGTACCTGAATGCTTACGATCATTAAATATGCACGACACTGTGTACACACGCTACACCATGACCCAGGAAAGTTGTAGCTCAACAGCTTCTTCAAGGCGGAGCCACAGTTTTGTGCCTCAGAAACTCAACAAGTGCGGAGGCTGAACATAATGAGCTTCATGATGCCTAATGGACACTGTGCCAGCTCTTTGTCTCCCACTTCAACCACATCTTTTCTTTTCAGACGTAGTACTCCTGCGCCACGTCAGTTTGTTAATGTTTGTAAGAGTTTGCGGGTCAGGCGCCTTTCTTGTGTATTTAAAGCGACACTAAGGAACTTTTCAACCTTAATAAAACATTATAATATCTTTTGTGATGATACATCGACTTACAACTAGTTGAATGAGCCCTCTGTCACGGCCTGAGGGCGTCAGTATTGCTTTCACTTGGACTAAGCAGCTGTGAGGAGGGTGGTAGGAACCCTGCACACTAAAAAACTCCAAATGTGCGGACTGCTTTACAGCATGGTCTCCGAGGAGGGAAAAGCGGTACAAAGACCAAGTTACGTTTACCAAAGTTAAACGTTTATTTTCAGCATCATGATATAACATTGTTTAGCCCCCATTAGATTCATTACCTCGTCGTTATCCGTCCTTCACACAGCCACTAGAAACAAATGAAGGCGAGTTCAGTCCGACAGCACGCCACCGGGAGCAGCATTTTACGACGCCATGTGCTAGTCCTCATGGGAACTGTAGTATTCGCTCAGGCAAAACACTACCGCTTTTGTCCACCGGCGCCGCCAAAATCAACGAAAACTGAAAGTTCCTTAGTGTCGCTTTAATGAATGACGAATGTCTTTTCTCCTGTTTCATGGACCTTTCGCCAGCCACCTCTGTAACCTAGCTGGAAACATCCGACTGTGCCAGACACAAAACAAAGCCCACTATTGGCTGCTTCTCCTGCTGCGCTGGTGGATTACAGTCACAGGTGGCTCTTTACTGCCACCCACTGGTAGTAACTGGAACAGATTGGTTGAAAAGAAAAAAAATCAACCTAACTAATTGATGACTAAATTAGCTGACAGCAATTTCAATAATTGAAAAAATCAATTGCTTCAGCTCTACCACATTCATTTATTGCATGAGGGATTTTGCAGTTGTGTTACTTAAATAAAGTAATGTTTTTAGTTTCACTGCTTAGATTTGAAGTTTATTTACAATCAGAATTTGATTTGAGTAATCGATAACCAACGGTACTGACAAGTCGACCAATGAGTTTCATTAGTCGTCCCAACCCGAGTGAATACGCAGACATTCATTTAGACGGACGGCGAGCTTGGAGGCTATTCCAGGTGACTCTCAACTCTAAAACTACAAAGTCATGACACTCTGGAGGAAAACAATGATGTTATTGTGCATCTACTCGCACGTGCAGAGGCAGAAAAGTTGTATTTTCCGTGTCTCCGAGCATCAAGCATGCAAAGAAAGTTTTGTGTTTTCACTTGAAAAGGTTGTCGCGTAAACAGGTTGACAGGAGCGACCATCGGTTTCAAGTTCTGGAAGTTTCGAGAACCTCCACAGTTTAATTTCAGGATGTAAAAACACTCCTGTGATGAAACATGTGACCAGTCTCCTTGACATCAACAAGGCAACAAATCACGGCCATTTTCTTTTAAACACTTTTCTCAATTATGATTCAATGCCACACTCAGGCTTATCAATGACTGCCAGAGGGCAGACACATCGATAAGATTAATACTGAGAGTGTGGCCTTCATGTAACCAGACTCTGTAACTATTAAAACAACTAGCATTGTCTATTGTATTTAAAAAGCGCAGAAACTTTAATGTTGACTTTTATCAGGAAGGTTTTGTGCCATTTTTTTGTCACATTATGCTCAGATAATCTCTTCGATGTAATTGCCAGTGTGCCATTCTGCTATGTTCTGATGATCTTTATGATTTAAGTTTATGGATTGAAAGTGTTTGAGGTGTAGTATTGATAAGAAACCAGAATGACGAGCCACTGTCAGTGCACAGCCCGTCAACGGCATTTTACACAGGACAGTTTGACGTGACATTATTGTTGTCATCCGGATTTTCATCTCCAAATAGACTATTAGTGTCTCAAACATGGTAATGTGGCATGAATCCGGTGGAACGCTGTCTCCAGTAATTACACAAGTCTGGAGTTTTGACAGGAAATGATCCACATTGAAGCGTTGTCATTTTCCAGCCAAATAGTCCATTTTGTTATGGACTGCTTTCAAGAATAAAAATAATTTTTTCCCTGTGAAGTGGCCGTCTGTTGATTGTGAATATGGGACAAAGCAACAACACAGATGGGTCAGTCAGAAGTTTATTGCGATAGGCCTGGTACTCTGATTGGTCCGTGGTGTTCAACACCATGCTGAAGGTTCATTTCTAATGCTTTTCCAAGTCACAGGAACTAAACCGACGAGGCCCTGAATCTTCCTCCTCTCCTGCCTGACCTGAAGTCGGTGACTGGAGGATTTGACCCCATACTTTACGGTCCACGTCATCTGTTTCCAAGTGAGGCCGTGAGCGGCCGGCAGACAGTGTGAAATGAACAGTCCTGACGTCAGCTGATGGCATTAGTGAGCGGTAATACTCAGCTAATCTTTATCCCGCTGCTCACCAGAATAACCACACACTGCTTACTACACAAAGAGGCAGCCACCGTGACAGTCAGCTAAATTTAACACCTGTCATTTCATGAAAACAATAACAGCTCTTGGAGTGATATTACAAAGCCGATCTTCAGTTTTCCCTCAAGTGTGTTGAATGTGAGACGTGTTTCATTGGTATAACTGTCTTCATCAGGGTGACCTGGAGAATCTTTCACATGCAAACTGATCTAAACTCATAACAAGAAGCACAGAAAATGACAAACGAAGAGATACTCTCAAATATACAATATCAGCCAGCTATGGAAATAAAGAATTGAAAATGTGACAAGAGAGACATTTTGCTATTGTCGATATCATAAAAATAAATGAGAACACCCACAAGGCGAACCTTCATAAGTCAAATAAAATCATTTCATTAGCATGTTTATAGCCAAGTGTAAAATGTCTGATTTATATATACACATTTGCTTACAAAAATATTGGCATCATTATTATTTTATTTCTTACAATCTGTTTTGAATCTATAAATTTGATAAAATTCCTGCCACTCTACATAACCTCTAGATAAATATGATTCACTAATGTAAGTAACTTATTTTTCATCAGTTTTTGTGTAATTAATTAAAAACAAAAGCAGTATTTTTATCTGTAAAGCTGTTGAGCACCAATTGTCAGTGCATTTATTACATACTTGTCATGCAAGATAAAAAAAATATTAATTTGATTTTTGTGAAGCTTTTTGGTTAAAATATGGGGAAAAAAAGATTCCTGAAAAATACTGAGATGCACAAATTGATTGTTAAATGTCGTTAATGAACTAAATAAGAGTTGTTGTGACACGACGGTCATGATAAAAAATATTTCCGGTGCGGGTCCGCGGTGCTCCGGTACTCACCGTAGTATGGTCCCGGCGGAGCGGCTCCAGACGAGCTCTCGCTCCGCACGGCGGACGAGCCGGTCGGGGTGTACCGGTGAGGCGCCATGTGTCCGCGTGCCCTCCGTCCCTCCGTCCACGGACAAAAGGAGCGCGTGAATGAACGGAGCGGCGGCTCGCAGAAGGAGCGCTTTGAAGTGAGCTCCGCGCGCCTCCTCCTCCCCCCCCTGGCTCACGTGGAGCCCGACGCCTGCAGACTCAAGCGTGGGGATTTTTTTTTTTTTTTACACTAAAATAACAAACATACAAACATAACGCGACAACATATTTATTTATAACAGAGAAATTACAGGGACGGATGGGATGTTGCAAAAATGGTGATTTTCAATGCATTTGGGTTTTTGTTTACAAGTAAACACACTACAAGTCACTGAAACACTTACCTCTCAAAACAGTCTTCTTTAATGTGGCAGTGTAGGAGTCCTGAAACAACACATACGATCAAACTACAAAGGAACATGTCACTTATAAATAATTCTGTATACACTGAGATCATATTCATCACATATTTGATGATGGATCTGGAATGCTTATCAGGAGGAACATCAAAAGTCTAGGTAGTGTAAGACTGCCTTCCACTTGTCTAACGTTGTGCTGCCACCTAGAGGTGAATGAGTAGTAATACAATTTGAAGTAATCGATTCAAACTTCTGCAAAGCAGGTTGGTAAATTGTCAGGTTTTTTTTTTATGAGTCCATCTTTGCATGATGATCTGTCTCTATCAGCTGACTATATACATGTAAATAAAGGTAATGTAATGATATTTAAATGAAATGAAATAAAACGATTTTGTCTTCATTTGCTTAAAACAGTGCATCTTCTACAAATTTGTGATTTTTGCCACTCCACCTGGGATATTAAAGCCATCTCAGTCTTACTCTTAGTTGACATTCGACCTCTGGTTTTACTCTTCCAGGTTGACCTCTGTTGCTTTTTATTTTCAACATGAAATCACTGCAGGTATCCCATGGTAAGATTCGAGGCGGAACAAAGGTTCTTCTATCTGACAAGGGTAGACTTAAAAAAAGAAAAAAAAAACATAAAGAGTGCACGCACACACACAAACACACAAACACACAAACACACAAACACACACACATACACCTTTTCCACTGTGAGGCAAATGTGGTGACAGCAACATGCTGTTTCTGCCTCGGAAAGGCCTGGGAATCTGGCAGTGTGGAGAAAAAGGGCAATAAAACACAAGCTGGGCTATGAATTAGAAATATGCAGCGCTTTCTGTGAGCTATGGCTGAAAGTATAATCATTTAATTTGAAAGAAAGTAATGAGATGATGCAGTAAAAAATATTTGAACCCAACCCATCAAATTATATGTTGTGTGAGATCAACAGGTAACACACTCGCTTTAAATGTAGGGTTTGTGTTCATTCAGCAATAAACCACAATGCAACAACAAGAAGTCACAACAAATCTGCAAAAAGCCACAACACAACAGCAAAAAGCCACAACTCAACGGCAAAAGCTGCAACTCAAGAGCAAAAACCAACATTGTTGTGACTGAGCCGGACCACCAAGGGCGGGCGCGTGCCATCCACTCCCCATGCTGGACCAAGATCAGCCATCATCATCTACAGAGGAAGATGTTCGACAGGAATTGAGCCGATGCAAAGTTGGCAAGGCTCTGGGGCCGGATGGCATCCCGGCCAAGGTGCTTAAGATGTATGCCATGGAACTGTGTCCTGTTCTGTTCTTCATCATGCAGGAGTCTTATCACACTGCATGGTGTTCCACACTCTGGAGAACATCTGCAATCATTCCATTGCCAAAGAAACCACGGCCCTCAGAACCCAACCACTGCAGACCTGTTGCACTCATACCTATAGTGAGTAAATGTTATGAGAAACTGATTCTACGGACCATCCTTCCAGCTGTCAACACTCAGCTGGACAAACATCAGTTTGCTTATAAGGCCAAGCGTGGTACGGAGGATGCTGTGGCATGTCTCCTCCACCCCCTCCTTCAACATCTGGAAACACCTGGCAACCTTGCAGCAGTTCTTTTTTTGTTGATTTAAGTTCAGCCTTTAACACCATACAACGCCACCTGATGATACACAAATTACAGCAGTTAAACATCTCATCTCAAATCATCCACTTGATTCATAGTTTTTTGAGCAACAGACCACAGGCTGTGAGGATAGGAACTGCCATATCTGACACCACCATTACCAACACTGGAGCCCCACAGGGCTGTGTCCTCAGTCCCTTTCTCTACACGCTCGACACTAATGGCTGTACAAGCCCCACACCTATCACTACATACTACAAATACTCTGATGACAATGCAATCTTGACTCTCCTCAATAATCAGCACTCCATCACTGCCTATCACAGCTCAGTCACCCACTTCACACAATGGTGCATGTACAATCATCTTTACATTAAACCCTGATAAAACAAAGGAAATGGTCTTTAATCCGCCCACTCTCAGCCTGAACCGTATCTCCATCAACGGCAACGCTACAGAACAGGTGAACACATTTAAATATCTTGGAATCACCCTGGATTGTTCTTCCTGTTTTTACACTATGCTGTCAGTCTCCAATAGAAACTTAAAATCACTCACACAGCATCTAAATCAATCTGCTCTCCCACACCAAACATTTCAGAACTGAATGACAGAGAAATAGCCCGGCTTGCCAAATCAATAGTTTCAGACACAGATCACCCTCTTCATAACTTCTTCCAGCTCCTCCCCTCCGGGCGCAGATATCGGACTCTTAAATGTCGACGGGCCCGTTTTAACAAGAGTTTTGTTCCATCTGCTATTGCTGGACTGAACAAGGTACCTCGCTGACTTACTTGCCAATCTATGTTAAATGCTGTTTGTTGTTCCTTGTTGTATATTCTCTGTTTTTGTAATTGTCTTACTGTCTTACTTGTGGTGTATGTGATGGTGTCCATAACATCTTGAACTGATATGAAGGCTGTGGAAACAAATATCCCTTCACGGGAGAATGAAGATCTATCAATCTATCTATCTATCTGTCTATCTATAGTGAACATTTTATTACATTGAACCTGTTGTTGTACTAGATTTTTATAGTTTTGTACTTTTCAAGCTTTTTGTTTTGACAGTTTTGAAATTTTAGCTGTTTCAGCCATTTCACCTTTTTTTTTTAAAGTTTTGTATGCTTTTTTCTGCCATATTTCATTTTCTTATGTGAGAAATTGTAGACATTTCAGGTTTTTTGAGCTGTAAATTTTTCTGTTCATCACTTTTCCCCCCATTTCTTGTGGTTTTTGCTATTTTCCACAATTTTACTTGAACCTTTTTCGAATCCCCTTTGAACCAAGAGTGACGAATCATATAATGATTTAAAAGTATGTTTGATGTTTATTCATTATCATGTCATGAAAAATGCATTGAAACGAGATGAAATGTGTTGGATTTTACTCTATAGAAATAGAACTGAAATGAATTCAATCGAATTATTTGCTCAACTCCTGTTTTGCATCACACTTTTCTACAGCCGCTTATTGTTCTCATCATATTTCTGTATTATTATTTGACCTGAAACACTGAAAGTAAGTGATTTTACCAACTTTATATCTAAGGGCGTACACAGGGAGGCCCTGTGGATGTTGGATTTTGCCCACAACACATAACAGTGAATTCAGGACTGTGTAGTTTGTTTGTGAGGTCTTACATCAACCATACAGACAGTGAACATCATACAGACAGGATTCATTATGCACGGTGAATATATTGAAATGAATTGGATTTTTGATTGGATGGGCCCCTTGTCTTTTGCCATTAGCAGCCCAGCCCTCCTCAGGATGCCTGGCCTGTTGGAGCAGCTCATGGAAATGTTCGATTGCCCCCTCTCTCTCACACAGTGGCGATTGCTCTAAGACTGCAAGGGAAGCTCAACTTCCCCTAAAATGTCAAAAAATAAGTGGTCCAATATTTACTGTTGTGTGAACATTTCATTGACTAGATATGCGCTACAACACGTTCATCTTTTGTTCAGAATCGGCTACTTATCTCAAGTAATTGACTCGGCTTTTTTCTCACTCCTCCTCGCAGCAGCACGGTGCTTTAAACAGCCGGACGCTGAGCGTCCATGCAGAAGCCAGAGTGGGTTGTTCTGCTGCAGTGAAACTGGACGCTCATTGGATAAAATGCTGGGCTGGTCCCGCCCACGGACGCTCAGCGTCTCTGGGGGTCTATGGGGCAGTGAGCTGGCCTGGACGCTGAGCTTCTGCGTGGTGATTGGATGAGCTGTGTCAAGCTTGATTGACAGCGAAATGAGCAAATCAGCGATCTTGAAGTAAAAAAATGCACCAAAGTGCTTCTGAAGTTTTTCATTCTGTTGTGCTGAGTTGATTCGGAGGCTTTGCTGATCCCTGGAGACTTTGTGTTTGTGAAAAACGACTAGCGTTGTGTTTGGAGACTCGTTTCGGTCACTCTGTAGTTTCTGTCCTTGACGAGCAGCTGTGGAGCTTCTCCCCTTCTCTCACACAGCCTCCAGCCTCCAGCAGCTCCAGCTGCTCGCTAGCTGCACACAACGGCAGACAATGTGAATGTTGTGGACCGGATTTTGGTGAAGCCATTTGATAGTCTTCCTTACGAAGAGAAAATTGGTGTTAAACTGCATAACAGATCAACTCCTAAGACTGAGCTGGTGCCGAAAGGTGGGGAAAAGTAACAGGTCCTTTCAGCTGTCCTGGTCTGACAAGGTGAGCTGCTGACTGGAAGCGCTGTCACCAATAAAATGTCCTGCTGGCCATGCCTCTGGATGAAACTATCTCAGGGAGGTGTTGTCTGGTCACAAGTGGGCTTTGAGGATCTGTCTAACTTTGACAGGGCATACAAAAGGCATGAAAGCTAATAGAATTTACATACAAAAAACAGATTACACATATTACAATGTATGCTGAAAATGAGCTTCCCCTCTTTGGAAGACCAGCAGCCGCCACTGCTCTCACAGTACTGCTGCTTGAGTTGTTGTCTCAAGCCTCCCATTCAGCTGTTCTCCTTCACTGTTTCTTTTCTTGGCCTTGCTTCCTGCTTCCATAAGGCCTCTCCATCTTTCTTGCAAATGTTGCGAGCCTCTTTCTGTACTTTGCTCTGACATATTTCAATACTGCCAGGCTGGCTTTCTCTTCTGGAGGTGAGATCTTGAAGATTTGTTTCTGGCACATGAATGTCTTTGATGGGCCCCTTGTCTTTTGCAGCCATTGCTTTTCCTTGGCAGCCCAGCTCTCCTCAGGATGCCTGGCCTGTTGGAGCAGCTCACGGAAATGTGTGACTGCCCCCTCTCTCTCACGGTGCTGCTGGTTGAGTTGTTGTCTCAGGTCATGGACCTCTTTATGCCATTCAGCCTCCCGTTGCCGCATCAGGTTGTGGACCTGAGTCAGCTTTGACTCAGAGTCCTGGACCCTCGCAGTCAGCGCCCTGACTTCGTTGAGGAAGCCGATGGTGGTTTCTTCTCTTTCTTTCAAGAGGAGGCTGGTCATACGTTCCAGATCCTGCTCCAAAGCCCTCACATGTGCAGCAGTCTTGTCGTCGTGAGCGGCGCAGCACTCCGCCCACAGCGACTTCTCATGTTTGGCCTTGCCCTCATCCTTCCTCACTGGTGCGTTAATGGCGTTGATGTGAAAAGGGAGCTTGGCCACCGTGTCTTTGCGGCTGGTGCAGAGAGCCTCCCTTTCAGCCATCCACTGCTGCTCTCTGCTGTGCCACTGATGGGACCAGCGGAGACGTTCAGCCTTTATCTCCTGGTCCTTTTGCTCCAGCAGGGCCTGGAAATGTCTCAGCTGCTGCTCTTTTTCCTCAGCCAGCCTCTCTTTTTCCCTCTCAGCGCTGTCCAAGCGCTCCTCCAGAGTCTTGTTCTTGCTCTGCAGCTCCATGCTCCTTTGGCTGTAATAGAACATGGCCTTGTCCAGGACATCAGTCCTCATGGACAGTGCTGACTGAGGGTCCATTGTTGGAGTCACCATCTTTGACTCGATGTGACTGAAATCGAGGAGCTGAGGCTGAAATCTGGACATGACGACAGACTCAGACCTGAAATTCAACAACCACAGAAGTCAGTGTACTACTAAGTAGAAAATGTTACAAGAATTGAGGGCTTTCTGACTGAACATTCAGAAACTGGATAATTGCAGCAGTATGTTTTCATGTGTCAGTTGTTTTTAGTTCCTACGCTGGAACAAACTTCCTAAACATCTGAGGACTGCTGACACACTCACTTCCTGCACAGCCCTGCATTAAACAATATATTCGACCGATTTACGAGACTTCAACTTGAGTTACACGACTTGGAATTAACCTGCTGGTTTATTGCCATTCAAGAACGGTTTTAATATGTCTAATATGGAAATTAAACATGGCATTATATCTTTGGCAGTCAATGTAACTTTTTGAAAAGACGTCAAAGAGCTACAAAAGCATTAAAAAGTAAATTCTGGTTTCATTTCATGAAAATAAGTTGATTTTGAGTGTTTTATCTTTCTATTTTTACTTCATGTCAGGGCAAACTAAAGGCCATTCCTCTCTGACATTCCTGGATTCATTCAATTCCATTTATCTTTATGATGCCAAACGCAACACGGTCATTTCAAGGCGCTTTTAGAGAAAAGCCCATCAATTTCACAAGAGCAAGCAAAAGCCTCCACATTAAACTGGTGCATATTTATTCATTTATTTATTCATTTATTTGATTGGGACAGTGCATGTTGATGAACATACATAAAAAACATGAACGTAAACATGCCAGATTATAGCCGAGGGCTAGTTTCCATCTGTTGTCCCAAAGGGTGGGGTCACACAAGGGCAATACAAGGACAAGGACAATAACAAAATTACATGAAAATTTCACATTCTCCACATTTCCACACTTCATTTAAAATTTAAAACACACGCCATTTAAAACACATCACTTCTATAAATGAGTACAGACTTGGTTTGCCCACAACCAGTGTTTGACCTGAGCCTTAAATGAGCTGAATGTGGGACATTCTCTCAGAGTTTGTGGTAGACTATTCCACAGACGTCCACCTTGGACAGACAAAACATTCTGACCAAAGGTTGTCCGTCTGTAAGGGATCAACAGGTCTCCTCTGTTGTGGCTCGTGTAGTCCTGTCTAAGTTGTATTTATGTTTAACAAACTCCTTTAGCGGCGGTGGGGCAAGGTGGTGTAAGACCTTATAGATCAGACAGACTCTTTTAAGATTAACCATGTTATTGAATTCTAATAGTTTGTGCTTTTTTAGAACGTGACAGTGGTGGTGGGAAATGGGCTTTTTATCAAGTATTTTTAAACTTCTTTTGTAGAGGTTTTCGATTGTTTTAAGTGTTGTTGGACAAGCTAGGGACCAAGAAGTCAAACAATAATCTATGTGAGAAATGATCATTGAATAAAAATAGGTTTTAGCAACATTTATATTTAAATTATTTCGAATTTGGCAAAAATTTCGATTATTAAATTTGGTAACTTGGGAAACTTTCTTCACATGGTTCCTGAAGGACAGTGTTTGATCTAAAGTTACTCCGAGATATTTAAACTCTGAAACCACATCAAGTTCTACTCCATTTAGTAAGACACTTGGTTTGTTTCCTTCAGTGGGGCGTTTGGAGAAATACATACAGACAGTTTTTGTAGTGTTCAGCAGTAGGCGTGAGTCCTTGAGCCAGTCATGTACAGCCGATAAAGCGGCTGTAAGTTCTTTGGCAGCCTGGTGAAAGCTTTTGGCTTCAGTGTAAATAACGGCATCGTCCGCATACATCTGTGAACATATATTTGGACAGACATCAGGTAAATTATTAATGAAGAGGGAGAATAGTACTGGCCCAAGGACTGACCCCTGAGGGACACCCACATCACAGTCCAGACATGGAGATTTTACCCCATCCACTACCACATACTGTTTCCTGTGAGAGAGATATGATGTGAACCACTCAAGAGCCTGACGGGAGATGTTAAATTGAGTCAACCTGGACAGCAGAATTGTGTGGTTGACGGAGTCGAAACCCTTCTTTAAGTCCAAAAAGACTGCTCCGACACAGGGACTCTTATCTAGCATGCTTTTTATAATTTCTACGAGCACACACAGGGCAGTATCTGTGGAGTGATGGGCCCGAAAGCCAAACTGTAGTGGATGCAGTGAAGGTTTAGTGTTTTCCAAATGAGCAGTGAGGAGTTTCACCACCCACTTCTCAGCTAGCTTAGATATAACAGGGACTATGTTTATGGGTCGAAAATTAGCCATGTCTGTTTTAGCACCTGATTTAAATATTGGCGTTATTGCGGCAATTTTCCAATCAGATGGCACAGTAGAGTGTTTGAAGGACATATTGAGGAGATGAGTTATTGGTTGTACAAGAGAATCCTTACATTCCTTCAGAAAATTTATACTAAAACCAAATGCATCTTGTGCTTTAGAGTTTTTTAAGGCTGTAATTAATTTGTCAACTTCATAATTTGAAATAGGAGTGATGCTGAACAAATTTTGATCAGCAGCATCACTCAAATTATTAAAACAGACAGTTGGGATGATCTACAACAAGGTGTGACAACATGTCTTTGAGTTCATTTTATCAGAGGTGCAATGATACAAGGAAACTGCTGTCTCTCTGCAGAGTTTGCATGTTCTCACTGTGTGAGGTTTTTTTCCAATTTAGAAAAAGTTTGATCAAACATGCATTTGTTTGACACATTGCAGATTCCCCTCTTTGCTGATTTCTTTGGCTTTTGAGTCTCTGGCAGAGGCCATGGGAGTTCTAATAATATCAGAGGTGTGTGCCTTAATGCCACTGTCATAATGTGCAAATTATGTTCCTATTTCACACAGTTTGAGGCATTTTTACATCTGCAGAAAAGACTACAGCAGTCAGATATTTTCTGTCTCTTTGCAGTTGTATTTTTCTCATTTTCTGCATGGATTTTGTTTGTGTTTCCTTTTTGCTCAGTTTGTGTTCATTTTGTCCCACTTTGGTTGGCGTATGTCTCATATTCAGCTTTTCTCAGTCTTGTATCTACTTGTGGGGACGCATTCTTTATTTCTGTGCCTTATCACCTGAAATACCATAGATTTGCACCGACCTGCTGTTTGATTTTGTTCACCCATAGATGGTGAGCAGAAGGCGAAAGAACCGCCTATATTGCTGGATGCTGGATCTACATGTTCAAAGCATTTTTTTTCACAGACAAAACCCTTCTAGACTCTGGGTTAAAAGTTCTACTCAGAATATTTGTCCAAACTTTGTCCCCGGTTGGTGAATTTTTCCAAACTTTTCCAAAATTCACCAACTCGACGAGTCTGGTTTGATCTGCATAGCTCTGCAGCTTCGCACCAGACCGCCGTCCTGTCACTGGCTGTTCCAGATGTGTGGACAACCTCGGACAAACATGCAGCTGAACCTAGAAGTTAGAATATTCTTCAATTAGCCAAAGCTGCCGGTGTGTGAAGTGAATATATTGATTCCCACGCTACAGCAGCACCTGTCAGTCTGTGCGATAAATGAGGCAGCAAGTGGACATTTTGTGTTGAAGCGGGGAAAAACAGACGAGTGTTAACAACGTGAGAAGCTTTGTCATGTTTAAACTCTGCTGGCGGACTGACTGATGAAGCAATTCTCTGGATTTCTACCTGCGTAGAGTTTTACATATCTTTAAAAGGTCAGCTCCTGCAGTTCGACCAGCTCAAGACTTCATGAAAGCACACATCAATGTGAAACTGGAAAATCTGGATTGTTTTGTTATTATATCAGGGATATGGAATTGCCTCAGTGTGTTGTGTGTGTGTTTCAGATGGTTTGTGTTGTATGTTATTGTTCTGAACTGCTTCCCAGACAGCAGTGGCTCTAGAGCCCTGCCTGCGACTCCATCCAGTCCTGCTGCTCTGAGTCTTGGCTTGTCTCAGGGCGGCGCTCAGCTGCAGCAGCGGCAACTCCCCTCCAGCAGGTGGGACGGCGTACCGCTTGACCTCTCCCTCTCAGTGTCAGAGCTGGTAAAAAAGTGGTTCGGGACGGTGGGTAGTTCAGCCTCCTCGCTGCTGGAGTCGGAGAACGGAGAATGTTTCTGAATCATTTTCAGCAGCACCACACTGCCCCATGAGCTCGATCTGGATGAAGCCATGTGACAGATGAACGAACGGAATCAGATCGATGGGATCCACCTGGAGTCTGAAATATTCTAAATATGTGAAGGGAAACTCTGATATCAGTGTGTTCACACAAGATGACAGATCCTTATGTTCTCCTTTATTTCAACAGTAAGGACTAAGGAGCTGTTTTCAAGTGAAAACATAAAACTTTCAAATTTTTTCACAACAATGTTGCTTCTCCATTTACACTTCATGACAGTAGTACATTCCAGTTAAGAAAGGGGAGCTGCTGACCTCAACTGGGGATATTATTGGACGGTGGAAAGAATACTTCGAGGACCTCCCCAATCCCGTCACCTCGTCTTCCGTGGAGGAAGCAGAGGCTGAGGACTCAGAGGTGGACTCACCTATCACCCAAGCTGAAGTCACTGTGGTAGGTCAGCTCCTCCGTGGCAAGGCACTGGGGGTGGATGAGATTCGCCCTGAGTACCTTAAATCTCTGGATGTGCAGGGACTGTCTTGGTTGACACGTCTCTGCAACATCGCGTGGCGGTGGGGGACGGTGCCTCTGGACTGGCAGACCGGGGTGGTGGGTGGAGGGAGGGTGTGCTCCAACTATAGGGGGGTCACACTCCTCAGCCTCCCCAGGAAAGTCTATTGCAGGGTACTGGAGAGGAGGATTAGACCGATAGTTGAACCCTGGATCCAGGAGGAACAATGTGGTTTTCATCCTGGTCGTGGAACACTGGACCAGCTCTACACCCTCCACAGGGTGCTCGAGGGTTTGTGGGAGTTTGTACAACCAGTCCACATGTGTTTTGTGGATTTGGAGAAGGAGCCCGACCGTGACCCACACGATTATCTTGTGGGGGTACTTCAGGAATATGGAGTCGTCCGATCTCTGCATGACCGAAGTAGGAGTCTGGTCCGCATTGTCAGCAGTAAGTCGGACCTGTTCCCGGTGCATGTTGGACTCCAGCAGGGCTACCTATTGTCAGTGGTTCTGTTCATAGTCATCACGGACAGAATTTCTAGGTGCAGCCTGGGGCCGGAGGGGTTCTGGTTTGGGGACCACAGGATTTCATCTCTGCTTTTTGCATATGATTTTTTCTTGTTGGCTCCATACTAGGGCCATTTGCAGCTGAGTGTGAAGTGACAGGGATGAGGATCAGCACCTCCAAACCTGAGACCACGGTCCTCTACCAGAAAAAGGTGGTCTGCCCTCTCCAGGTGAGCAGAGAGACCCTGGCTCAAGTGGAGGAGTTTAGATATCTTGGGGTGTTGTTTGCGAGAGGGGGAAGGATGGAGTCTAAGATTAACAGGCGGATCAGTGCAGCTTCTGCAGTGATACGGTCGTTGTGTCGGTCTGTTGTGGTGAAGAAGGAGATAAACTAAAAGGTGAAGCTCTCAATTTACCAGTCAGTCTTAACTCCTACCCTAAACTATGGTCAAGAGGGTCATGACTGAAAGGACAAGATCCTACAAACAAGCAGCTGAAATTCGCTTCAACCGCAGGGTGGCAGGGAGCTATAGGGTGAGGAGCTCAGTCACCAGGAAGGTGTTCGGAGTAAAGCCACTACTCCTCCATATGGAGAGGAGCCAGCAGAGGCGGCTTGGGCGTCTGTTTAGGATGCCCCCTGAACGCATCCCTAGGGAGGTGTTCCAGGCATGTCCCACTGGGAGGAGGCTCCAGTTAAGACATGGGACACGCTGGAGAGACTATGTCTCTCGGCTGGCCTGGGAACACCTTGGGATTCCCCGAGAAGAGCTGGAGGAAGTGTCTGGGGACAGGGAAGTATGAGCATCTCCACTTAGACTGCTGCCCCCACGACCCGGCCCCAGAGAAGCGGTTGAAGATGGATGGCTGGATCGATGTATGGACCTTTTTGGGGTTACACAACAGAATTGCCCCACTGGGCCAAGACAGAGACACCTGCCTTTGAGTAGTCCGAAGCAACAGTCCGAAGCAGTGCTCAACTGTGACGTGTGCGTCTTTTTGCACTATTCTAACAGTGTTCCTATGGACTTGAAATTCTGTAAAGGCTCGTCCATGCTTCACATGCATGTGTTTCCGCGTCCACTTTGGAGTGTCCGCGCACGCGCTTTCTCCCATACTACATTTTGGGCTCAGCTGTGAGTGTTCCATGCAGGCGCACTGATCCACGCAGCCTCGAGAAGCTTTTCCAGCACTACAGACTGTTTATCTGCTCCCTTATTACAGATTATTTTGAGAAAATTAAGCACATACATTGTCAGCACATTATCATTAAGTATTGAAGTTTATTTAGCCTCTTTTTCCTGTTTCTGAATCGCGGGGGCAGTGCCAGAGCGATTAGTTACTTTCACTTCTGTCTGCAGACCTTCTCCTCCCTCCAGACAGAGTCTGCTCTCTCTTTCCACGAGTTTTTCACTCTCTGTGTGTCTTTGAGTGGAGCCATCAGGCTGTAGCTCCGTCTACTTTCACTTTTACCATCATGTTTTGTTTGCTGTGGCGCTCTGGCGCATGCATACACCGCCACAACCTGCGCGCAACGCGCAACGTGGTCTCAAAATCTGGCTGCTGCGCGGACGACCACGCGGACCCTAGCGGACAGGAATTCATGACGATTTTTACGTCACGCGGACCATCGCACACGCACGCGGACATGTACTTAAACTTTTTCTTCTTTTGAATTTCATTAATGAAACACACTGAAAGTGTTATTAGAGTTGCCTGATTAAGCTTAGAATTTATTTTGGATAAGACAACCTGACTTAGCTTTCATTCATCATCAACAAAAATGTGGATTTCAAATCTTTTCTTCTTGGTGTATTTATTTGACGAGTCATGCACTACAATTCTGTTATGTCCCTGAATTCGAATTCTTCACTTGGGGACCTAAAGCCGATATGAGATTAAGATGTGATTAATTAGATTAATTAATCCTCTAATTAATTAGATTCATTTTTGATTGCACGACAGCACTAATTATTTTATTTTGTTATTGTCTCACTTTTTAATCTGTACTGAATATGTGGCTGCTTGTACTTTGTTATGTTTTTCTTAATAATTCTTTCCACGTTCTCCCAGGTTTTCCGGTGCTGCACCGCAAATCCACACTGACTCAAACTTGTGTCCATGACGTCAGACTTGATGTGAGATTTGATCTTACCGTACGCTCACATCCATATAATAAATGCTAATCCTAGCGTGGATATGGCGATACGTCCAGTTTCCTGCTGTGCGTTTGTTTGATAAATGAGGGCCAATGTGTGATATGTGACAAGGTAGGCTATCAAGCTTTATATTACTCCAACGAAGGACATTCATCCAAAAAAAAAAAAAAAAAAAAAAAAAACCTGCAAGTAGTGAAAGTCAAAAAAACAAATGGCAAACAGTCGCAGCCTCTTGGTTGCAAAAACTGCAAGGATCAACACCAAATGTAAACCTTCTTTCAAGAAGTTCACCCACAGGATGCATATTATTACTATATAACGAGGGTTTTCCACACCATTTCTAATGCAAATGAGACTGTACATGCAAAGGGAGTGTTTTTCTATGAGGTGGTTGGGAATCGACCCAGCATTAATGCAATCAACCCTGCCCTGCAACCTGAAGTGCACCTTGTTCAAGTGGCATGAACTGTATGGATGTGAGTGTGCAGTGCCACGATGCTATACAGTGCTTTAGTTTACTTACTGTGCTGTACTATACCATAAAAATAAAATACAAGCTCCACATCAAACCAAACTGAACCACTATTCCTCACACTGCTAATCATCACTTACTTATCTGTGAGAGTCATTGTCATAGTTCTGCTGAAATCCAATCAAATTTCAACAATATGTAGTTCATTTTACAGAATTTAAGGAACTTCAGAGCTTTATTTATAGCACTAAGTGCAAATCAGTGCCAGAAATTTAAGGACATAAATAAAACCAACAATACAAAATAGAAGACTGAAATGAGAGTTCCTGGTGTGTGTTACTTCGGATGCCTACATTGTCTTTGGAGTTACCAATAACAAATCATCTCATTTCATCTTAATTAAACACATTAAAGGTCTGTCTCGACCAGACTGGACTGGAAACCAATATGAAACCATTTAAAGATGCTCTTCTGAATATTATTGCAAGGTTTTCCAGAGGAGGGCAGTAGCAGTCCAGAACAGAAGTATGATGAGACTGAGCCTTCCTCCTCCTCCTCCTCCTCCTCCTCCTCCTCCTCCCGGTTTTAGTGATCAGTGATGTAACACCGCATGCCTCACTCTGAGAAACACCTCAGCTCTGAAATATGATTGCTTGTCATTACCTACAACAGAGACGTATCATCATCCTGATCCTCTTCACCTGCTGAAACAAATAAATGTGAGACACGGCGATCCGTCGGTCTGTCACGACATCTAATTGAGGTGCTGCTATTACCTGTAAACACACACCACTTTGCAATCAGCCATCTGTCTAAGAAGGACAATCCTGGACTGGTCTGTGTTGAGAATAATGATTTCTTTTTTAATGCAGCTGTTTTATTTTTATCTGCAGTAACCAGTAAACTAAAGAATTGCTCAAGAATTGCCTTCTAAGTGTCACTGATAAATTCAGGTTAGATGAAATATTATTATTTTCTCAGCAAAAAACAGTAAATTAATAATGAGTTGTTCCAGTGGGAAACAGTCAATTTATGATTAAATACCCCTCGAGTGGTCCCGCCTTTATTTATTGTCTCTAATTACAGTATTTCTAAATTATTCCCACCCATTCAATAAATTACCATCCAAATATTTCATAGCAATCGGTGTGTATTTACCTCACCCTGAAATGTTGTTTATTTGGGTAAATTATTATTATTTGGGTTAAAAATTGAAAAGGATAAACTTTCAAGTGAAAATGCATCATTTTTGTGTTTCCATTGTTTTTTCATGCGCCTCAATATCCAGGTATGCTGTTCTCAGACTAGCTGAACCAGAATTAACCAGCAGGCTGTGTTTCAGGCTGCATCAGGTATTTGCTGGAATTGGACCGATTATAACACACAGCACGACGTACAGAAAGGCGTCACCATGTGTGGCGTTCTGTTCAGTATTAATGTTCCTGACTAACACTTCATCAAGCTTTCACACATAGTTCCTTTTGTGTTTTCACTCTGAAATTGTACAATAAAGACAAAAAAAAAAAAAAAAAAAAAATCATAAAATAATTGCAGTATAAGTAAGTGATAGCTTGAACCCCGTTGTGTCCACACAGCTCTCACACTGCTCGGGCTTTGTCACACAACAAGAAGCCTCTATTTTTTGCTTGAATGAAGGACTTCAGAATGTTCGCCACTAATCCAACGCGTCTGATCCGACGGCGTAAAAAACACGCGTTTTAAAGGTGCTGTAGGCAGGATTTTGCTAGTCAATGCTAATTTTTCTGTGTTTTCTTTGGATTAAATGTTGGAGTATCCATTGATAATCCTTTAGGAGTGTAGCATAATTGCACTACCGCGAAGGCGCAGCGTTTCCATCTGTCTCTGTTCTGAGCTGAAAAGGAATCTGGACAGCTCCAGGTATCTTTGACCAATCAGAAGAGCCCATGAGGCTCTAACCGTGATTGGTCGATGGGCGTTCGTCGCACATTCTTGTGGGAGGGGCTTAACTTGCGTAAGGGCGTGATGTCAGAGAAAACAGGACAGGATTGGCTGTGCTGGGTTTCAAATCGCCATCTTAGATGGGTCAAATCGCCATCTTGCTTAGGTAAACCTAAGCAAGATGGCGGAGATGCCGAATCCTGCCTACAGCACCTTTAATTGTCCAAACTTCTGTATTTTACACGCGTTTGCTGAAGGCTGTAGAACACCACAAAAAACGCCCGTTTTATTAAAAAACGGGCGTTTTTTGTGGCATTTAAAACAAGCTCGACAGGTGTTTTTTCACAGCGTTTAACGAGATGTTAATGAGCTCTGCCCTCTGTGAAACACGACCAGTAAGTTCAATGTTTCTGAAGCCAATCAGCAGAGCAAAACAATGGATGGAAAACAATGGATCCAAGAGGCTTGCCTGCTCTTCTGTATTATCGTAGCCTGTACTGCGTTGCTAGAGGAAATGACTAAAATTCAGAGGATTAAAAGAGGATTAAAATATCGATCTGCACGAATTAAGAATAATCACCATGGCTGAATACGCTGTGCTCTCTGCTGATTGGCTTCAGAAACATTGAACTTATTGGCTGTGTTTTTCAGAGGGCAGAGCTCATTAACATCTCGTTAAACGCTGTAAAAAACGCACGTCTTGCTTGTTTAAAAAATGCGTTTTTTAAAGCCCGTTTTATTAAAAAACAGGCGTTTTTTTTACGCCGTCTTAAGGATCAGACGCGTTGGATTAGTGGCGAATTGTGACTCCTTTGGCTTTCCATACAGAAGCAAGATAAGTTCAGTGGCGGCGTAGGGTTGCCGGCGTAGGAACGACGTCGCTGCGACGGGGAAGCATACTGAGGCCTTTAGAGGGCAGAAGATGTTCTTCCATCCTGTTGGATGAGGGGTCAGTCAGATCATCTCCAGGCTCTGGCGAGTTGCAGGAGGACTTGTCAAGTTGTCCGGAATCGAACTCCTTTGTTATCTGTGCTTCCTGCTGATGGCCGCCGTCTTGTTGGAAGATGACTGTTGCCCCAGTCTGAGGTCCACATTGTTGTGTAGCAGCTAATCAATGGCAACACTCTGCGCAGCTGCAGTCAGCGTTCCCTGAATCCTGCCCAGTGTCGGAGGCTCTCCTGCTCACAGCATGATGCTGCCACCACCGTGCTTCACCAGGACAGGTACTGACATATTTGCCATTATCAGTCAAATAAAATTCATCTGGAGCCATAAAACCATGTTGAACCTTTACAGCGAGGTTACACAGCTCATAAAGACGTGGAGATAAGAGTTTGATCACTACAATTTGAAATACATGCTTTGTTGTATTTTTTAACAGCTCTGAACATGTTTAATGATGTTGTCATTTTAGTGGATTCAATCTCCTATATCTGTCAATTTACGTGTGTTTTCCATTTGTTCCATGCCTTGTTCCATGCCAGTTTTAATTTAAGTGTTGAAGTTGTATTGGCTCATTTTGGCTGTTTCGTCAGATTTTCTCTGTTTAGCCATTTTAGATGTATGAATTTATCTACTCTTTTTTTAGTTTCTAGCTAAACTTCATTCATTCTACTTTTTCCACCCTTTTTTAGGAGATAGAATTCATTTGATTTGAAGATTAAAAAAAAAAGTGTCTTCAAATGTAATTTGAGGAAAGCTTCAGGGAGCCGCTATGAATCCACCAGTTTAGTTTTGTACATATGTGATTTTTAAATTTTTTTTTAATGGATTTTTAAAGATTTCAAACAAACACCAGAATCACACTGATTATTAGTAACTGAAAACAGTCACTAGTAAAATTTTATTTAACAGTGAACAGTTGGTCTGTACAGAATAATGGAAATATCTTGATTATTTATAAGAACAGTCAAGTATTTTTTTACTAATCTGCTAAGAATGTGTGTACATAGATTTGTGATCTGCATGTTAGAGGTTGTGACGTTTTAGAATAAGGTCAGTCGTCTGTAAAAATGCTGGATTTGATTGTTTTTTGGGTCCTGATGATTCACACAAAGTTGTTTGGTCCACAGATCTGAACCATGTTTGCACTGATATAGATAAGCTGGGTCTTCCCAGAGCCTCAAAGTGATGAGAGAATGACCAAGGTGGACTTTACTGTTTAAACTAAGACGACTCCAAGTTGAGAAACTGCTTCAGTCATAAGGACGATGAAGCTGGTGTCAAATTACAGTTACTAGATGCCAGCAGACCTTCAAGTTTGTTGTTCTTGCATTTCAGTTAAGTTTCACATGTATGATTTTTTTATAAAGAACTTACTGAAAAACAAAAATGCTCAAAATAAATAACCTCAAAGTGACTTTTACCACTAAAACATTAACCAAATCCTCTCCTACACACACTATTTTTCAACCACTGACTGAACCATTAAGAGGGTGAGACAAACAAACACCCTCAAATGGAAAGCTGATTTATTTGGCCTGCAAAGTTTTTCTAATGAAAAATCACTTGATGTATTTGTGGCATAACTGAGGCTTTACGTCAAACCAGAGTGTGACGGCTGCCGTTTATCAAGTGCTCTCTCAACAGGAAAAAGCCTGTGGCTGGGAAAATCTGAGGCAACTTCTTGAGGAGAAATATATATAATATATATAGACTATTGATATAAATGGATTTTAATAGTTAGAAACAGACTATAAACAAACACACTTTGAGTCTGGAATGACAGACTTTGTACTGCGAGCTTTTTTTGAGTCCATGATGCTGCCTCCACCATGCTTCTCATAGAAATTCTTTACTTTTCACAATTTCATAAGCTTGTTTTTTTCTTCTTCTTAATGTTGTCCTGGAAGGCCAGGATCTGACCCGACATGTGTTAAAACATGTTTTCAAATCAATAGTGGATCAGTGTTTGTACTGATGAGCACTGTTAGCCTTAAAAAGACAACATTTCTGGTTTGATAATTCAGATTTTGGGGCTTTTCTGAGGGGAGTCTGCAGTTTTTCATTCAAATTAGGTGAATCTGTGAGGTGAAAGCAAGACACAGAATAGATACATGTCATACATATTTATTTACATTGCATGGAGTAAACAGGTTTCATAAATGACATAAATTGTGAAAATAAAAATATGACAAATAGAAACATGAAATTACTTCAGGTCACCATTTTTTCTGACATTCAATAATCAGCTCAATTTGACACGGTTTTAATTCTTGATGAAATCTTGGGCACTGGCAAAAACAATGTTGAGGAAATGTTTTCAAGACGAGGAGAGAAGGTGTGAAGACAACCTGAGCTCGAAATGGACGGAACCATCTGCTACACAACACGACGACACAAGATGAAACTTTAGACAGGTTTCAGGTCTCGTTCCTCCTCAGTTTATGTTGCACTGCATTAAAAATCTACCATTCGTACCAATAAAAAATTAAAAAAAAGAAGCTAACATACTGGATGGGACGGATGTGAAGAAACAAGTGGATCGGATTAGAAATGTGACTTTGTGGTGATGAGTCCCGATAGCAGCTCGTCTGTCCTCATTCAACATGGAGGAAGAAATGGCTGACGGCATTCCTGAGTGGTAAAGTAACACTGACGGCTGGAGCAGAGGCAACATGTTGCACACTTAACACCCGCATTTTTATAATGAAAATTCTCGGTTGTGCTGACGTAGTTCATGGCAACAAATAGCCTTCACACATTGTTTGCATATAGAGTATGATTCAGGCTTTATGGCGTTTCATAAGCGCTCGTATCGGTACTCGGTGTCACCAAGTAGCTACTTTTTTTTTTTTAATTTCCTCAGCTGGCTCCCCACAACTTCTATCTGCAGACTTTCTTATACAATATTTTTATTTTCCATCAACTGATCAACCTATACACTGTGCTTTTTGTTCCGATGTGATGACTTCCTGCACCACCATGTCCAACATCATAGCGTCACCTTTCGTTTTGTGCTCATGGGGGATCTGCTGCAAAAAGCCCCAAACTCCAGTTAGCATGCGTTATAAAGATCTGAGTCGATCAGGCGCTGTGCCACGTAACCCCTCTGCTGATACTGGTTAGATGTCAGTTAGCTTTAGCTTTAAATGCTTTGGCCCTCCGTTCTCTGCTGTGCTGCAGGCAATCAGCATTTAGAAGGAGAGAAAAAATAAAAACTCGCAGCACCCTAAGGAATGTAAGAGCAATGGCTTCATTCGGGACTCGTTTACATGACAACAGCTTCAAGTGAAAATGGAAGCATCTCATTGTGCTTTGGTTGTCTGCTTACACGACAATGGTGGAATGACTTTTACAAAATAGCAATAACAACTTTTGCCTCCAGAGTCCAGATTCTCTTGGTAGTTTTATAGCCGGGAGTCAATGTAATAACAATCCAACTTGGTCTCCAGTTCATGTGAATGTCCATTGTCCATGTTTATAGTGTATTGTTCTCTGCACGCGCCTGTGGTTTCATTACAAAAACAACCAACAGCGCCACCTCGTGGTCTGGCATGCTAACTGCTTCATTTTCAGTGTTTCGTAAAGAAACATTGTCTAAATTGCAGAGCTTTACTGAACTGAAAACACAAAAATGATGCTTTTTCACGTGAAACGCCATGTAATCCGGGCCTTTATCCATATGGCATTTGAAATGACAAGTTAAAAAAAGTTACTTTTATCAGCTGTGTCATGGAGCTATTTCATTGCATTTGTTTTTTTTTCTTCACAGCCTTTATCTTATGTATTTTCACTCTACTGTCATTTAGTATTTAGTGTATATAGTGATGATCTGCCAATCAGTGGACGAAAATATAGTCCATGAGTGATCAATTTCACTGGAAGGTGCTTCAGAATGTGTGTGCGCACACACAGCACGTTGTTGTTTTAGCAGTGTTCACGGAAAAAATTAATTCGGAGGGGTTTTGGCTCATGAGTGGACGTCTGGAATGGCTGGGAAATTTGTGGAAAGATCAACAAGAGCGTTGCATTGATCACTGGAATGGTACAAAATAAATCCCACAATCCATCAGCAATGGTCCGCCAACTGCAGCTAATAAACATCAATTTTCCTCTTCACCGCTGTCTCTGTCGTGATGAAGCTCATCCAGGATGTGCATTAAACAGCCTGACACAGAGAAGCATAAAGCACCGCTCTGCCGGAATATAATCGATTAATCCATATTACCAATCAACGACAGGATTAACATTAAAATCACATTAAAAGCTGACGTCTCTGGCCTACTCCTGCTTGGAGCGTCCCCTGAACGTGTCCATGAGGTTGAAGGCTCCCAGGTACTGGCCCAGCAGAATGCCCTGCTTCATGGGGAGGATGCTGCAAAACAAGAAAAGAAAGAAAAAAAAGAGAGAAATTAAATCAGTCAGCCACTCAAAACCTGAGTTATTTCCAGTAAACCTCCGAAGCCATCAAGGCTGAATGCTGGGTGTCCACCAAAAAAGCAATTAGTGTAAAAAACACATCTGCATTTCTATTTTTACCAGTTGCTATTTGATAATGATCTGAACAGATCCGAACCCTGGACTCCATCATGGACCTCGGTGTTTCATCCTAATCTGTGGTAAAAACCTTTGATAAGATCAGCAGACACGATACGACTCGATACAAGATCGAATTCTCAGTTTATTCAGCCAGTAGCTGCAGCCACGCTCCCATCACACCTGCGTAATATTTCACTGTCATCGCTTCTGCATTTCTTAATGTAATGTTTAAAATTATTCAGTAATCATTCTTATGCTGCAAATCTTTCACTTATTTATAAATATTCATACTGCACATCCTCACTGTGTCAGAACACATTCTGCACATATTTAGAATCTAATTGATCATCGTCTATTCTAAAGAACTTTATGATCTAACACTTCTCTTGTCTGCTATTTTTCACTCTACTTACGCTGTTGCAAAGAAGCAATTTCCCCACCGAAGGACTAATAAAGGTTTTCTTATCTTATGCGAGAAAAATCACAGAGAAAGCTTTTAAACAGACATTTCAGGTTGTTTATCAAAGGTTTTGTGCATTTAATGGGAATCGTCTCATAATTTCATAATGGAGAGTTTGCATGTTCTCCCTGAGTTTTCTTCCCACAGTCCATAAACAAACACCAGGGGTCCATAAACAAAACCCTCGACTCGCTTCGCAGCTCTTCAGTGACTACAAATCTTTCATCAATAACAATAAGCGTGTTGGAGTCGGGAGCCGAGACAAGGCTGGATAATTCGACACGTTATCAAAAGCCTGACTACAATGGCTTTTTATGCAAAACGAACCAACGTGACAGACAGACTCTGTTCCAGAGACAAAAATCTTTCTAATGGAGAATAATAGCTCCGTCCTCGGATGAATGGACAGAAGACAGAACAATGAGACGACACTTCTTGGAAACAAAGCGCAATTAAAGTAAGAAATAACGTTGAGATGCAGAAATCTGCAGTCCTGGTTATCAGAAACAAAGCGGTCACCAGACGGAGTTCAAACACGTCACGGTTCGGTTTCAGGTGATGGGCGTTTGGTCACCTCGATTCTCACACTTGATAAAGTTGAACCAGTTCAGAGTAATCACCAAAACCCATTTGATGCACCACTGCTCCTCTTTTCTACCAATTATCCTGCATTCCCAATTCAATGCTCGTTGACCTCGGGTGCTCAGAAACGTTCCTCCAGCAGTGTCAAAGAATATTTGAATATTAAAGAAAAATTCTTTTGGCTTGCACAAACACAAAACCATGTGACAGTATGAAATAATAAAGTGTGGAGATACTGTATTTGTGAAATGATGTCAAAATTATGAACAACACAATGGATTAAAGCATTCAGTCCATGAGTAACAGATTGAAATATAAGACCCAGATGTGCACGCTGGCCTGTTCTGACCCATCCACTCATCTTCTGTCCTCTCTTTAAACCACTCCGGTTGGTGAACTGGAGCCATTTTAATAGAGCTGTGGTTTCCCCTCAATTCACATCTTGTTTCACTGCAGTGCTGCCAGACCAGTCGTCCAATTCTGTCTTTTGATTCAGAAGATGTCTCTCGGTGCCGTCGCTGATGAAATCCCCACGGTTTTGCAATTTCACCATGAACCGTTCTCCCATTCACTCCTGGAAGACTCGTGCAGACTCGTTTTGTACCCAAGGAAAGTGACTGGGACTCTTCGTGTGCTGCACAGTGGTGCTCAGAGAGCCACATTACACAAAATGTAAGCCCTTGTAAATGATTCCTTCAACACGGCATGCAGACGTCTCCTGATAGGCCCATTATGGTGCTCCA
The DNA here is from genome assembly GCF_902148845.1 of Salarias fasciatus. Classification (NCBI taxonomy): domain Eukaryota; kingdom Metazoa; phylum Chordata; class Actinopteri; order Blenniiformes; family Blenniidae; genus Salarias; species Salarias fasciatus. The sequence continues at coordinate 26,346,689 of NC_043762.1, forward strand.
CGAGCCGGCTCCTGATAGGCCCATTATGGCGCTCCACGAGCCGGCTGCTGCCACACATCTGGGCCTGCCGCCATCAACAGGCCCCTAATCATTACAGCGCTGATGGCTCTAACTGCTGTGGCCACATAAAACCGCGGTTTGGGACCTTTGTGTGGTTGCAAATGGAGGGTGTAGACTGTCAGTGCATGGAGATTGCTGGTTGTTTAATTTCCCATGGTGCATTTCTCCACATCTAAATCTACACCAAGTACTGTTTATTCCCACATCTACGAATTTTGTTTATTGAGCCGTTCACCAGTTATTTAGCCCTCACGAGGTAAACAAACATATTGAACTCGTGACCGAGGCAGGAACCCAGTCAGACCTTTAAAAGACGAAAACTGTGAACCACAGACTGAAATCTGAACGACATTATTACGATAAAGGAATATCCTTTTCACTACACAAGAGAAGCAAGAGCACTTTGTTATCCTAAATATGAAAAGTGCTCTATAGTTAGATTTGATTTGATTTAATCCTGAAAAGACCATGTCCTAAAACCTTACTGTGATGCTAGAGAACCATCTCTAAAGTCTTTATTGTGGACCAGAGTGCTGCAGTCTCACTGTAGCCCCAGTGGTGGATGTGAGGTTGGTTTGGTCAAAGAAACAAGCCAAGTTTTTCTTTCCACCATTCAACATTTAAAGCATGAAGACGGCCTTTATTCAAGAATTACATAGCGACTGTGCCACTGCAGATTAAACACCTGCAAAGTGCAGTGTAATTTGACACCAGCATCACTTTCTTTCCGGCTGCTGCTCCTTCTGAAGCTCAAAACGAAATCTTTGTCCAGGTAACTTGGGCAAGGTCCAGGGTTCCCCGTCTTGACAGACATGCAGCTGAAGTTTCATTTTATTACGAACAGCCAACATTATATATAACCAGAAACAAAAGAAAGCTGACCCTTCTGAAATGTCCCCGTCTCGAGCATGAATTTGTGATTTTATGTGGTCTTACCAACAGCCAAGTCACAAGTCCGAGACATACGGTGTGATTCAAATGAAAATGTCTTTATTGAGCACCAGCAGGGTGGTTCAGGATTCCTCAGCTGTCTGTTGTAAACACCTGAGTTCATTCTGCTTTTGGCATCAGGGCTGGGCTCAGACGGGATCACTCCAAAAGTGGATCTTGCTTTATTTGAAGCCATTCCTTGTTGGATTCACTTACAGGTTCAGGTTTGATTTCTTTCCGAGAGAAATGCGACCCGTCATTCTGCCACTGCCCACACACTCCTGTCCACTTGCAAGAGAACCCAGACCCACGTTTTCAAGGGGACCAGAGTTCACCTGTTTGATCCAGATGAGGATCAAGATTGGACTTTCCCAGAAGGCCCCTGGAGTGAACTTTTGTCTAGATCAAATGGTCCTGCTGTGAAAGCAACCTTAGAGCTCATATGCAGTACCAGCATATCTTCCTGTTCAGAGGCACAGATTTATTTTATTGAAAAAAAAATACTTTCAGGAAAGAGGGGAAAAAAATTGTTTCACTCTTTAATCTTTTTTTTTTTTTTTTGAAGGGGGGATTTTGAAATGAACACAAAACATGACTGCTGCCATTACAAAAACCAATGTGGCTGGTCCTCCTCCAGACAAGGCCGCGGTGCCAAAATCCCCATTACAAACGCTGCACCTGAATGTGTTCATCTGTTTTTCCTACTTAGTAACAAGTACCAATCCTGACAGACATGAAAACCCTGATGGCTCCTGGAAAGAAGCTGATGGCCAAGCGTCTCTCTCGACTCATGGAGAGATCCTCCACGATCCATTCAGCCGTCCACCGGGCATTTATTTGATGACGGGATGGATAATTCTACAAACATGTGGGCTGCCAGAATTTAGCTTCTCAGTACAACATGGATACCTCTGAGCTTACTGCCAACTGACCAGCTATGCAGGTATGATGTGTTGTGCATGCAAGGACTGAAAGTAACATTTATTAAAAAAAAGAATAAAAGAGGCCCCTGAGAGACTGGCCTGTGCTTTCAAGACACAACAAATGTCTTGAAATCTGGTTTTATACAATCAAAATTATAACTCATTCCCAAAAAGTTGGAATAATGTATGAGGGGTGTAAATCCATCAAAATACACCGATATGACATGACGGAAAAATGGCATAATATAAGACCTTTAAATTGATTATATGGACAACGATTGAATACGTCGATACAGCAGAGTCTACCAAGTTATGATTTTGATTGGACTGGGTTCAAGGGCCTGCGATCATATATCTGCTTATTTAATGATATCAATTACATTTGAATCAATTTAAAAAAAAAAAGCAACTAAAATATCAGACACTTAATTCTAAAGTCCACCACACATTCAAGTGAAAAACTTCAAGCAAAAATACATTAAAAAAATGAATAAAAACAGACCTGCCCTCTATAAAGTGCAACATTTCTTGTTGAAGTGTTCATCTGTTCAATTAAAATGCTACTGTACCAATGTATGTTGAAAATTTTAATCATCCGTCTTACTTTTACTAGTGTTGGCGTCTATGTGTATTTATTTTTGTAGGTGCCCAGCCAGGTTCATTGTGTTTTCCCAAATATTTTATCTCATAATGGTATAGTTGCCATATGCTTGGACTTTTCTGCTGACCTGTGTTTTCTCCGAAGACCAAAATCCTTCCACACAGCCTGATTTATTCCTGGGACGGAAGATGAGGTCTTCTCCAAGATCGAAGGGGAGACTCCTTCGCTTGGGCGGAAATGACGACAGACGTACAATTCGGATTTCAAAATAAAAGTGTTCCCAAAAGATGGCTGTGTACATTGTTTTCACTTAGTGCCGACGTTATCTGATCGTTCATCATTATGTTGACACTCTGATCCAAATTAATGGATTATTACACTCCTAATGAAGGAAGGCAGGAATCTTTCAGGGACATCAGAGAGAAGGAGACATTCCTCTCTCCAGCTCTTTGAGTGTCAACATCTTTAATGTTACCTGAGAATAAGAAATGATTGTGAATACTTGCATCGTCTTCGCTCATATTCAACAAAACGGCGTCCCAGTTTTTTTGGAATCATTGCGGCAAAAAGCTCTTAGCATCCATAATGCATGTCGCAGTTTATTTTACAATTATTGGCACCAGTCCAAAGTCCACATCAAATGAAGGTTATGTTTCCAGTCCCATTAACAGTGGAGGAATTTTCCTACTTATTGGACTTTTTTCTCTCTTCTATATTTCAGTTCATCACTGCAGTGCAGTTTTAATTTCCCTCTCTTGTCCATTCTTAGCTCATTTCCAATCTTTTGTGGTAAAATAACGAAAAATTTAATGTAACTAAATGAACTTGGAACTCAAAATGCACAGAGATAAAGAGGCAAACAGAGAGGGGATGTTTTAAAGGCGGGGATTAAAAAAAACACAGCAAAGGGAAAGCTCAGCGATAACGGGTGAAAATCGAGAAAGGTCGTCACTGTCCTGACACGTCTGATCTGAGTCTGTTCAGAGATCAAGTAGAGCTGGAGGAAAACCCAACTGATGAAGCAGGTTTCTAAACATCTGCACAACCTTTCATCAATGAGCTGCAGAAGGAAATATGTTTGACCCAGCAATGAACCAATATATATTTAAAAAAAAAAAAAAGGTAAATTTCTACTGGTGTTCGGGTGATGCTGTGCTAAATGACCATGAATCTTTGGTCACAGACATCTAATCTTTGAGCCACACTGTTCTTTATAGAAGACCTCTGAAGGAGTTCTAACAAGATTAGCAGCAATTTTAAGACATATCTCTGGTTTAAAGCTCAAAGTGGTGGATAAATAAATTAAATTAGGGCCTATAATGGAGCATCAATCACCAGTAAACCCCAGTCAATTTGCACAGCTAACAATAAGTTTGAACATCAGTATGTTAGTTGCTCTTTCAGTTTGGCTCCATTTACGGCCAGTAGTTGACGTTAAAGTTCCTCTTCTAGGGTTGAGTTCAGTCTCTAAAGATCATTATGATACATGACTGATAAGCTCCACTTTATCATGTTTCTGTGGTGTGACTCAGGACACTGAAGCCGCCATGTCGACTGTACTTACTGTGGTCAAGGCAAAGTAAATAAACCACAAATCAACTGGGCAAACAAAAAGTCATGGTAGTTTATTACAGCGGTTCTTCTTTTCATAGTTCCATCCATTTCTTTTCAGCGTCACCCACAGTGCAGTTTCCCCAACATTTCAAAGAACTATTAAAACATTTCCCGTCACTCGGAGTGGTTCAGATCATTTCAATAAGCTACACAGACATTTAACTGCCATCACAAATTATCACCAGAAAGCTGCTCGTGTAAATCCCGATTCAGGCGCTACCCTGACGGGGACGACACCGCTGGGACTCAAACACCGGTTGTAACAGTCCAGAAAACAGATTGAGCAGTCGTGACTGACATGAGCACAGCTAAACATTCTGATCATGTAAATCTCCAGTCACAGTTTCCACCAGAAACCAGCTCAGCGTCTGTTTCATCTCAAGAGCCCGTCAGAGGATGTTCCAGTCCCGAAACGTTTCGAGGGGCCCATTCAGTGAAAATTGATCTGCAGCTCGTGTCGGTCGTGCTCCCAGGTAAAGTGCGACATCCCGACACACGCGGGCCTCGGGGAAGACGAGCGCCCGCTACTGTAACGCACGGCTCCGACTGACGTGAGTCAGACCGTCTACTTCGAGGGTCAATCCCAGGTAAGAGGCCAGGAGGGAGTTCTGCTTCCACTGGAGGACGCTGAAGAGGAGGACGATGGAGGGACAGCGTGAGATTATTCCACTCTTTCGTGCCACCTACCTGTTGGATGTGCATTTCAAAATTCCCCAATCTATTGAGTGTAGTGAGTCAAAGACCTGAGGATTCATCTGCTTTGGTGTGACACTGACTGAAATGCGCAGAAACTAGAAAGGAAATGAACACTTTTTAAAAGTATTTCTCACTCCTAATGCCTGCCTCATTTTTCATTTCTCAAACCTGATGTGAGCGTTTAAAGCACATCTGAAAAACAACTTCCAGCACTGACCCACGCAGCAGTCACTGAACTGAGACATCTGCCATCCTACATTCTGACCTCGAGGTTACTTTTGCAATATTTTACGCAATATCCTGAAATGTCAGGAAACTTCTGAAGTTGCAGTTAGAGAAGCTCACAGAGTGTGAGACGCATTATTGTAGCCATTAGTGAGATTTTCAGTGATCTGAACTATAACGTGGTCTGAATGGGATCCGTTGAGGAACTGGACACTTCACCAACACGTAAAAACACTCCTGAAGACCAGCTAGTTGTCAGAAGTTTGCTTTTGTCAAAATGTTTGCCAATCATTCGTTTCATGTTGAAATGCTGATTTCAACCACTGAACATGTGACCCCTTTGATAAGCCCCGCCCTCATCAACTGATCCATTCTGTACCTGGCCTGTCAGTGGCTCATCATCATGCAGTTCTTATGCCTGAATAAATGCACTTTACTGAATATGTGTGGACATTTTTATCATTTCAGCAACCGCAACAATTTACAAGATCTGCCGTATGCATCCACTTGTTCATACGGTCATTCACACACCAATGCCTGCCATGAAGGGTCCTCTCAGACCAGAGTTCATTGCTCAACCCAGAGACATGATTTGGATTAAGACCACCTAAGTCACCAGAGAAACGCTGGCTCAAACTCCCAGTAGTTCATCCAACACCATCCCAAACATGAGCCCAGTTGACTGAACAGTCATTTCAGAGCAGCTGAATCCCATCAGCTGGACTTGGTCGTATGTCTTGAAAGACGTTTCGAGGTTTGATCTCTTATTCAAGACGTGTGAGTGTTTCAGGAACTGCTGATTTCCACACAGAGTCAACAAAATGCTTCTCACACCAAAACACAAAGCTCCGGTCGTCTCGATCTGCTGTGTTCTAACAGGACAATGAGCTCAATGGAGTCTGCATGCGGCAGATCTCTGTCCACAGATTCACATCATGAATGACAGATTCTGTCGTATCGATATGGAGGAGAGGCAACGAGGAAGGTTCCAGCACCCTGTGAAGGTCAAAGTCCAACCTGCTGCTGGCAGAGGAAGTCTGCCTAATCTTGCTGAGGTGAAAGATTACATTCAAGATGGAAGATTAGAGGTGCTGTTAATCTGTACACACCGAGGCGCAAATGGAAAAACAAGAAACAAATTAAAGAGGCAAAACCAGCAGAGCCAATGGAAAGTAGGGATGCACTGATACCAGTTCTTTAAAAGGACAAATACAAAAACTAATCATTAGGTCCTTGCTGATACTGAGTACATGATGATACATGAACGCTGTGCGTTGATGCTACACACACCTCCGACAGCTTCGGTCTAAGTACTGTGTCTGCAGTGCATGTAGGGCGGAGTGCAGACACCACGGTGGACGCCACGGCAGCGCCGCATGCTCCAGCTTGCTGTTAATGAGTCATAATGGTGGCATGTAGTGTTATTTGCCGGCTTGCATCGGGGATCTTTTACGGGTTCTGGTATCAGTAGATGTGCGTCCCTACTGAAGGCTGGCTGCACTGCAGTGAGGAAGAGGAGAAAGTGAAGACAGAGACTCACTTTTTCAGCGCCGATATGATGTACATGCTCTTGGGCATCAGCAGGTAGACCTGGTCCGTGAGCACGGCCTGGACGATGTTCTTGGCGACGCTGTGAGGTTTCAGGATGGGCATCAGCGTCGGCCACCTGGCGAAAGGAAAAAACAAACAAAAAAAAACACAAATTTAAATTCAGAAGTTTTTCCTTCAGCTAACTTTCCCAGATCTCCAGGCTCTTTTCCTTCACCTTAAGTTTAATATTTCTGTAAATTTGTTTGAGTATTTATTAGTTTGAAAATGCTGCTGCTTATGTTGGATTAATTGATTTTAAACAGTTTATAGATTTTTTTAATATAGCTCGCCAGACCCAAACACACCCTCCACTATTCTTCTGATTGCTTTAGCGTGGTCTCAGCTGGTTACACATATATCTAATGCAGTTAGGAGTTCTTTTCATTTACTAATTAAAATGAATTGTTTGCATTTTGAATGGTTAAAAAAATTAATCATCCTGTTCAAGAAAAAAAATAAGCCAGCGGTTCACAAAAAGAAGCCGCAGTAGAATAAACATAAGGAGACAATTTTAAAAAGTTTTTTTTTTAACCTTCTAACTAGCAGTGAAAAAGTTATTTATTTCATTAAATATAAAGAAAAGATGAGGATAAGTGCTGGAAGAAAAGAGCAACACTTTGTTAGATCACTGAAAGGCTTCCATTAGGCTTTGCATTATAGAAATAAATGTGAAAACTAAGACCCTGCTTACACAACGTTTCAAGTGAAAACGCATCGTTCCTGTGGCTCGGCCACAGGGGTGTAAATCTAACAATATGAGCTGAAAGTAACCTGCCTCCTCTAAGCAGTCGCACTCTGGATGAAACGATCAGTGTTGAAATGGTTCAAATGTCACCTGAACATCTCATTATAGCCTAATGGCTCCTCGGCTTTTCCACACGACTGCAAGTAAAAGTTTCTCAAGCCTTTCGTGGTTCCAGTATGTTAAAGGAAGAATTCCTGCGTCACAGCGCTTTCCTCCCTTTCAGATGTTTTGTGTTTATTTTCAGGGTGGACGCAGCGATGTGAAGACCAGGAAGTGACAGGTCAGGTGTGTGCGGACGTCACCAAGCATGTGTCCCGTTCGCTTCGGGGGCTGCCGGACGCAGGAAGGCGGGGGGGGGGGACGTAAACCGGGACCGACAGAAGTCCGACTGCACCTTCAACACATCACCTCAGGACATTCAGCAGTGAGTGGGTTTTAGAGAGATGTGGGGAGAGGAGCCACACTGCCAGACTCAGAGGCAGGGATGTATTCTTCTTGAATAAATCCAGCAGGAATTTGGATTTATTAGAAGCTATTTTCTTCTTTCTGTATTAACTCGGCCCAGGGTTCAGCCACAAGAGCTGACATGAGGTGACCTGGACACCGATACTCAAACTGAGGGCCAATTAAGAGCCACCGTCTAACCTCAGAAGGATATATAATTAGTCAGAGGAGGGATAAAGCAGAAAAGAAGCACTTTAATAATCCCAGGCGGAAATTCTTGATATGTTAGAATACCTGTACGGGTTTTTAAACGATGAGCAATTCACAGAGTGCTTCATCCCAATAATAGCAGAAAGATAAAAACAGACGTCAGTAAAAATATAAGTATATATAAAACAGGAGTAACATCTAAGATACGGAGCAACAAAAACACACACAAACAAAAACCATAAGTAAAATGGCAGGTCAAGGCCTGTCAGAATGAAAAACAATGCTCTGTTTGGGTCATCGGGGTGAAGGAGATCGACAACATACCACAAAGCCTGAAAAGTTAGCATTGATGTTTTAAAATGAGCACAAAAAGTGAGAGGTGCTGTGGGATCTCCCGCTTGTTCCTGTTACGACTGAAGACATTTAAAAGAGGACTGGCTTTAACCAGCAAAAAAAGCATTACAATAATCTAAACTGCTGGTTATGTGAGTCAAACTGGAGCCTCTTGCAGACCTTCTGTTAGGCACAATTTTTCTTGCACAGTCTGAGTTTTGGTTTTGAGATGGACTCATACTGAATCCAGTCAGTGGCGAGGAGCTCTGCTCTGGAGTTCAGTGGCGAGGAGCTCTGCTGTGGAGTTCAGTGGCGAGGAGCTCTGCTCTGGAGTCACCGGAGCTTTTAGGAAATACTATTCTTGGGATGAGGCACTAAGGGTTGTAGTGAGCTGGACAGGAGAGCGTGAGTGAGACAAGAGGTGTGGCCAAAGTTGAAAAATAATCTTGAGAGGTTTTGATGACCTTTCGCTACTTACCTCAGAAAATTATGGTTAATGATTAAAATGTAGTTTTTATTCACCTAACGGAAAATTTGGTATAGTTTAATCGTGATTTCCTGAAAAAGACAAGAAAAAAAAAAGGCGCAGAGCAACAGGAGCTTAAACAAATCATATAAAATTAACTATATTTTCATCATTGAGCAAAACAGCACCACAGATGATCCTCCCGAAGCAAAGCTTTCAGCTTGTTTTCTGCTGTACATATTGACCATTCTGAGACTGAATACTGCTACAGCTTTTTCCTGTGAGACATTTCGTCACTTACAGTAGTAATGAAGTATTTGTTTTCTTTTCTGTAGTACCGTAGCAGGGTTCTGTTGTCACACAGTGACACCTAGTGGTCCAACATGATATGTACCAGTATACTTCGCTGTATCAGTTGCATGATGTGGGAAAAGAAAAAACAAGGCGTGACTTTGGCCACGTTTAGATCACCACTTGCATCATTTATGTGGTTTTGTTCCAGAAAAGCCGTTGTGTAAAAACGTCGTCTTACAGTCTGGATGATTTGGTATATGGTTGACAGTCAAGGGGTTCAAGACAACATGAACTCCAGTTCCTCAAAACATTTTTATTCCATCATCTTCCTCTAGAGGGCGTCGCTGTCACTGCTAATCCCTCGAAGCTCTGAAGTGATGAGTCAAGTCGTATCAAACCTGTTCCTGAGCCGTTAGTCCTGAGCCCCGGGCTGCGGCTGGTTATTAGCTTTCTGTGTGACAGTTACACACGAGCCAACACACCCCGGGAGGAGGAAACAGACACTAACCTATTGATACAGGTCGTACGATCATCGACGGCATGGCGTGAAATTCTGATGGAGAACCAGAAGAGCTCGGTTCACTCATTATCTTACAGTCACTCTCTCTAGATAAAAAAGGAAAAAGGCCGTTCCAGTGAAAATAAGATGAAAAGAGATAACCTGTGAAAGCAGTTTATTTAATCTGCCACTAGCCAAGCGGAGATAATAGCCAATCACTACAAGCCATCAGGGCACTGAGAGGAGCTCTATTGACTCCCGGCTTCAATAAGTGCTGTCAGTGTGGCTAATGGCGTCCCTGAGTGGCGGTCGGTGCTGACGACCTGACGGCTGCCCAGCTCTGCAGGTAATAGTGGATATCACCGCCATCTTACTCGCCATCACCGCCATCAGACGCACCAAGTTCTAAAAACATTCCTACACTGACCATCTGAGATTTGACTCGACGGACAATCCAGTTCAATGTGTGGACGGAGTGAGGAAGAGGATCCAAAACAACCACCAGGAAACAAATAAAGCAAACTGAAGCAAATGTTTGAAGGGGCAAAATTGACCTTAAGCGACAGTGTAAACTGCACAAAATAAATCAATAGACTTACCTCTTTAGTTCAATGGTTTCTCTTTGGTGAGCTAAGGCTTATTTAATTTTGGATTTATTGGATTTTTACTATGTTCCTCAAACTTCTAGCTGTGTAACTTACATTTGAATAAGCCTGATTCTACTTTAATTATGTATATGCATTCTCTTACCTATTTATCTGTATTCTACTGACTAATGTTTTTATGTATTGCTTTTTATGATTGCTTACTCTATGTACTCTATTCACTATCTTTGACTTTTATTCTTGTGTACTATTAAACTTTATGACTGTTTAAGTAGGCATGGACCCCAGGAAGATTAGATGTCACCCTGGTGGCAACTAATGGGGATCCATTCACATATAAATAAATAAATAAATAAATAAATATCTGGTTAGCTCCACACTCATTACAAACATCTGCACTGACTCCCTGTGCTAAATCAGTTCATCTCTGCAGTTCACAGCTCCAGTTCCGACTAAGCTGCTTCAATTATAAACCATTTTCAACCTGCAGCACTTCAGAAACATTTTTAAATGATATCTGGTGGTTTTATCTTCTGATGAAAAGGACGATCGGGAGAAAGCAGTGTTTACTTCAGATGAATCAGTAAATGATGTGACTTCAGCTGAGCTGAATAAATAAATAAATAAATCAGTCTTCTGTAGGACAAGAGACAACAGTAATAAACAGTTCTGTAGCTGGCTGTCGGTAGAAAGACCTACTTTGTTTGGCATCCATCGAACATTCCCGTGTTAATGAAGTATGGGCACACGATGGTGGTTTTCACGCCGTCCTTTCCGATCGCCAGCAGCTCCAGACCCACCGACTCCGCAAAACCAACGGCGCCAAACTTGCTGGCACAGTAGTCTGCCGAGAGGAGACACACAGAGGAGACACAGTTCATGCTGGGACCATTTAATAACCCGGAGATGACCTCCACCCCGTGATGAAGGACATACCTGCTAATCCATTGACTCCGATCAGTCCAGCACTGCTGGCAATGCTCACCAGGTGGCCGTGGTTTTTGGCGATCATCGCAGGGAGGAAGGCCTTGTAGGTCTGAGAGGACCCAAGAAAAGCAGGTGAATTAAACAAACAACTGATGTTTCATTTCATACATTACAGACCGACTTCACTGAATGCTTCCAAAATCATCCAGACTAACGAAATGACGAGCCAATCCATAGTGTTTGCGTAAAGAAACATGGATGTCAAAGTCTGATCTAAGTGTGTGTGTGTGTGTGTGCGCGTGCGTGTGTCACCACACCCACCCAGAAGTGAGCCATGGTGTTGACCTCCATCGTCTTCTCGATCAGCGAATCCGGAGCGTCGATGAACTTCTTCCCCGTCACGATGCCAGCGTTGTTCACCAGGATGTCCACGTCGCCCACTTCCCGCTTCACCTGCAGCAGACAAACCAAAGACAGTCGAATCGTCTCTGTGACCTCTGTGGTCCATCTGTACTTCAGAAATTAAATAGTAAAATCTATTTCTAACTCAAGAATTGAAAATTAACGAGACAGCTGATCTGAAAATCAAACATTTATCATTCTGAGTCTATTTTGTTTGACTGATTTCTGAAAATGTCCTAAACCGAACAGGTTTGTCAGGACAGAATCAGAGATCCAACTGAGCACCTCAGTCTTCGTGAAAGACTGGAGGACATTTTTATACACCGTTTTCTGGCATTTAAAAGTCAAACTGATGATCAATAACTTGACTTTTTTTCCCACAGAACTGGAGTTAACAGGAGGTTTAGGATTAGCGAACCCAGAGAGAAGCAAAACACTGCATGAAATCGTTCTGTATAAACAGGAAATATGACAAAATGAGATGACAGTGACGTCTCTGAAGCACTGCGACTCCATTCCAGGATAAAAGAGCCAAAACAAGGTTACGCAAACCTGCAGCAGCTGAACAATGTTTATTTTCTGAGGATCAATCTTGTGACCATTCCAGCCTGATAAGACTTAAGTGTGTGTTTCAGGCTTAAAATCGTTCTGTGAACAAAATCGATCACTTGCAACAACCAGGAGAGCAACAAGTTCCACAAACGAGGCAACAAAAAGCACCTGAATCGTGTTTATCTGCCTGATTGGATATATTATACGACACTTTATCAGAGGGCTACAGCCAAATCGTGACACAAATGGACTGCTAACATAGCACCATAATAATCTTATTTGTTATGATGCAAAGCATATGTGAAGGAAATGTCTATATTTCAAACAAAATCAAACAATTTCTTTGCTCTGACTCCGAGGCTAATCTAGTCTAACATCTGGAGACATTGATCTGGTGCATGTGCAACGTCTGACAGGCCAGGCAGGGTCACCGATCTCCTGCCCGTTTCCAGCGTGTGTGAAAGCACTATCAGGCTTTTCTCTGTTGGCATCCATTCAAAAAGGGTGTGGTGGCAATACACAGCACTAAATTAATTCCCCGCTCAAGTGCCTGGTAGCTGCCGTGCATCACTTTGGTCCACTTAGCGGTGCGTCTGTCTCCGAGAAGCTGCAGTTTATTGCTGGTTGGCAGAGAGCTTAAATCTTCACCATACATTATTTACCAAGTGCCAGACGTCAATGTCCGATCTGTCTGTTGTAACCCACAACGTCCTCGAACCAATTTCTATTGACTGGAGGCAAATGCAGCTCAGCCCACAATGCAATAAACTCACTTCCAACATCTGTCCGGAAAAACAAAGACTTCCTGATGGAGACATGTGAGACTGAAATTGATTCTAAGTATCTAAAAGAATGGATAGTCAGGCTTAGAAGATGCTCCATAAAGATGTTTCCAGGTGTATCAGGTCTGAGTGAACACAGATCTGCAGGAGGCTGAAGGCTCCTGTACAGACTCACCTGGTCGGCCACTCGGTAAACCTCGTTCTTGTTGCTGCAGTCACACAGGTAGAAGCGGACCTTAATGGCGCCGCACTCCTTGGCCAGCTGAGCCGTTTCCTTCATGCCCTCCTGGTTGATATCCCACAGCACCAGCACCGTGCCCAGAGCCGCAAACTCCTGAGCCATGAGGCGGCCGATGCCGCTGCCCGCCCCCGTGATCAGGACCACCTCCCCCGCCACGCTCTTCCTCCTCCGGGGCACGAACAGGTGGATGAACGCCTCGATGTTGTACCAGAAGGACAACAGGATGACGCGCAGTGTGTCCAGGAAGAAATTCATGATTGGTCTGAGGAATAGAGGAGAGAGAGAGAGAACGAAGTATTAGAAAGAATCGGTCCAATCAAGTTTAAATTCTAACTTCATGAAGCCAAACACTGGGTCTGATATCCTGTATCCAGGTCTTAAGAAGAAGAAGTGAACCTGATAAAAACATCACAGTACAGAGACATACACTGAACACAGGTCAGTGAAAATTACGCAAGATACGTTACATAACTCACGAGGGAAAGTCAACAGTTTGTCACAGTTACAGATAAAGAGTTAATGGCTTCCAACACTGTGATGGCTTTAGATAATTAGATTTATTGTTTTTACAATATCAAGACTGACTGAACTGTGATAATTCATGTTTCCACACGCTGTTCATTCTGGAAAATCCAGCATCTATATTTCAGAATTCATTCAATTTGGAATTTAGAATTTACTGACAGCCCTAATTGTGTCAATAGAAGCAGAAAGATGTGGAAAATACAGGCTAATACTGGACCAAGAGAGACATTTCTGTGATGTGATTGACACTGATTCTAAATTTTCATTTAGTATTGATTTACGTAGGTACCCTGTATTCTTTGTTGCTTTTATAAAGCTTCAATTTCAGAATGGAGAACATTTCATGCCATCTGACCTATTTATGTTCCTGATTTTACAGTTTCACTCCTCTTCCATGACATTTTGACATTTTTTGTTTTGCATTTTAGCTTTTTTATCCATTTTGACTGGTTTGAAGCAGTTTCTGCATGTTTCTTTAGAGCCAGTTTATCACCCCTTCTCCAATATGTGGTAGTTTTAGTGATTTGTCTCATTTTTCGCCAAGAATCCTTCTGAAAATTACTCTGGTTTGTCAACTTCACAATAGGTTAAATGTTTATTCACATTTAACTTTGTGAAATCTTCATGGATCTAGCACAGAGGGGCTGAAGAACCACAGGCTGCAGATTCCTCGGCTTATAAAACACCATGTGGGTTTGTGGGTGATCACAGCTGCACCAGCATGTCTTCTGTTTTGGGTTAAGTGTGAAAAATGTTTGTGTCAGCATAAAGTGAACTGGCCTACTGCATGTTATGTTTTTTTTTTTTGTTAACTCTTTAATATCCTCTTAATCAAAACCAAAGTTCTTGAAAGTATCTAAACAGGACATTCCAAACCAACTGTAGCATCTTGAAAACAGACACTAAAATTTTAAGTGCAGTCTTTAAAAAGTAAAGAAAGACTTTGATTCCCCAATATACACTATTTAAAAGTGATTGAATGTATGAGGTGCACATAGAATTTTTAAACCAACATAATATTCTTTTATTATTCGAACCAAACCTTTTTTTTTTTTTTTAAATGCTTTCTCAGTTTGCTTTAAGAAAAAAGCTTCAGTAAACAGTTGAACAACAGGTTAAACTTTGATCCAGAAAAAGGAGCCAGGCACAATCTCTTAGATAAAGACCTGCTCTGACTAGACTGTCACAAAAATATGACAGACTGAATAAGACATAGCCCCAAGATCAGTTCAGAAGAAAACTAAACCTGTTTTTCTTATTGACAAACAAGCTGGACATAGTCGTGTTTGTAAATGACAAACATGAATTGTTTTAATTGGATATGTGCATACAAAATTATCAGTCACAGCTGTGAAACATGACAAGTTAAACTAAGTAGGTAAAATCTGACAAAAAACTTAGTATCGGGTTATATAATCATGACTGTTTCACTGTAAAAAAACACAGAGTGTTAAAGAAAAGGGGAACAGAGAGTGATCTGATGGGCTCATGAGGATCAGGTGTGTGGAGCTCAAACATCATTCCATAATAACCGAGCTCTGTTACATAACTCCAGCAAATTAAATCAAGCAAATCCACGAGAATAAAACCCTCCGGCCGGCTGGAGGAGTTTCATCAATGAGTGAATTTACTCCACTTACCGAGTCACGGATCGCGTGTTTTCCCTGCAGCTCCCACTTTGTCAACTTTCACCGCGACCTTTACTCTCCGCTCCAGCGACGCTTACGAAAACACGGTGCCCGCTTTAACGGAGCGCTGCCGGGAGGAGAAGGACGCGGGGCGGCCGAGGAGGGGGACACCGGGGCCGGAGGGAGCCGGGGGACGTTTACCGTGTAGCGGCGGCGGCGGCGGCAGCGGCGGAGGAGAGTCACGCGTTTCTGTAGCCCGCGGCTGGAAGAAGGAGAAACGCAGGATGTTACTCCAAACTCAGCGAACACTCCGGGATACGCCCGGCGCGGCACGTGACGGGAAATTAACCAATCACAAGCCTGTGCGTCTGCTCCTGCGCGCAAAGCATAATGGGACATGTAGTTCTCCCCGAATTAATCGATATGATATATTCAGTTTTCTTCACCTCAAACACCACACTGCAAGTCAAGGCTACAGGAAATAAAATAAAATAAAATAAAATAAAATAAAATAAAATAAAATAAAATAAAATAAAATAAAATCAAATAAAACCAAAATCAGGGTCAAGGTTTAACCTCGAATCCCTAGACTGCCACAGCTCCACCCAAAATCACACATATTTTTCAACATGTGTGTAAGGGGAGGTCGACATACATGAACTGTGATGAGCAGAAACAAAAGGAATGTAGGATGGAATTTAGACTCGCTATGTCAGCGTCCTGCCCCCTGCTCGCACATCCACACAGATTCAATGACTTTTATACTTTCAAATTTTCAACTTCAGTTCCCCCAAAAGCCATATCTGGACACCATATCTCAAGCAAAAATTAATGAATAAATTAATTAGCAAATCCATCATTCATCCTCTCCTCCAATTTTAGACTTACTCAAGAAGAGTTAATGCAGTTAAAATGTCAGTATCACTGTCTGATGAATTGTTTACTCAATATGGAATCATAAGTTTGAAAATGACTGCATCGTCTTCATTTCAAACATCAGACGGACAAACTTTTTTCATATTAGCGTTGTAAAAGCTCGTCTCATCCATGGTGCATGCTGCGTTTATATTTACAGTCATTGGCACCAGTACAAAGTTCACATCAAATCAAGATTAAGTTTTCAGTCGCATAATCTCACAGTCTGACATCAGTGTGAACTACGGTAACTCTCATGCACTCTCTCTTTAAGACATTTTCTTCTCGCCCATCGACAGTGTGGCTTTTACATCCTCTTCTCTCATTCTGTAATTCAGTTAACCCACGTTGTGCAATGTCTTTTCCGCTTTTCACCTTCCTGTCTAGTAATAAAAAGGTTGTATAAATAAATGAACTTGGGCCTGAACGTGGCTGCAACAGCAAAAAAAAAAATCAGCAGAAGTACACTGAGATGTACATAAAGATAGAACGAAAAAAAAAAACAGCATCTGGAATGGTTTAAGACTGTGAAGTGGAGACTGGCTGCCCAGCTGAGGAGGCCCGGGTCATGTTTCTGCTTCCTGATGCATATTCCTATAAAATCTAGATCAGGGATGTCAAACATAAGGCCTGTGGTCCAAAACCGGCTCAAGATGAAATTAGTCTGGATTTTATTTCCCCTGAACTGAAATGTGTTAGATACATCTAATGTACATAATATATACAGTAGTCAGTGTAAGACTAAAACTCTATCAACCAATGTGTAAATAAGTAAAAACATAAATGAGGAATGATTTTTCTTTTTTATATATGTATTTAATTGTGCCTTGTTAAAAAGAGATTTTTTTTCCATGATTAGACTAATCCAAAATAACTTTAACGACTCAAAAATAGGATCATTTTTAGTTTTAAAAAAATGATAATTATAAACCTTGGAAGCTCCTACTGTACACGATTAGCTGGGATATAAAATATTCCAATTTTGCAAAACCAGTCTGGATAAACTGAATAAAAAATGCATGAAGGGGTGGATGAATGGCATGCATCCACCAAAGACATAACAGTTTGTATCCATTTACAAGATAAGATGTAACTGATTCTCCTCCACATTACCTGCCAGTGGGAACTAAGGGAGGATTTTTCTGTGAACATCCAGAGGAAGAGAAGAGAAAAACCTTGTGCTGATAGATCCAGTTAACAACCGCAGATTTAAGAGACAAATTCTCCGGTGAAACATCGTCCTCGACCTTTGGTGCAGTTACATATCATTAAATCAGTTCCCCCTAACCTCAGTGTTTTGAGTGAACGGTTAACAAAAAGCTTTTTGACTGTGATGCCTGTTATCACCCATCTTCATTCAGAGCAGACGTCAAGATAGGAATTAATATTCTTTTTTTTTAATTATGCTAATTAATCTTATACTGAACTTCTAACTTTATGACAGGACAGTCGGTTGCTTGAAGCATAATAACACAATTAGATGGTATCAACAGTCATCAGTGTCATCAGTGGGGTGATTAAAAAATTAAAAATAAAGTTAAGTACTTTTTTAAAAAATCCATCTCTAGGTGCTTCTGTGGCCGTTCCTACTGCAAACTGACACAACCTTTTCCTGACAGTCTGCATGAGATGCATGATGTGGCTAACAGTAACTATGTTAAAAAAAAAACACAGTTTCTTTCTCAACATGATAGATTGTAAATCTCCATTTGATACCTGCAGAATATGAAGTTCACTTCCCTGCTGTATGACCTGGCTTTAGCAACTTGCCGATGCCGAGAACCGATACGAGTACTTTTAAAACTGAAGATCTCTTTTCCTCCGGATGTCAGTGTGCTGAGGGATCTCTTACTCATCCATAATCCC
Source organism: Salarias fasciatus (assembly GCF_902148845.1). NCBI lineage: Eukaryota > Metazoa > Chordata > Actinopteri > Blenniiformes > Blenniidae > Salarias > Salarias fasciatus. The sequence goes on from NC_043762.1 coordinate 26,364,762, forward strand.
ATCTTTGGGCACTGACAGAGCTTCTCAGCGTTCACCCGTTGCACCCACCTCTCGAGCTTTCTGGCTCTCCAGTCTAAATATTTACGTCAGTGTTCCCACCGGATGAATTGACATTTCTACCCTTGGATTCCACATCGGTGGCGCTCATGATGATCATGTTGTTAACTAATAAAGATCCACGCCCACCTTCGAATTTCACGTCTTCATCCGAGCCCCAGACGGCCGACCTGACTCAAAGCTTTGGGCAGACGTTCAGGAGGTGGGCCTCTCTTTACTCCCTCAGGCTGCTGGAGGCGAACTCCAGCAAGCGCTTCTTACTCACCAGTGTCGCAGCTCAAACCGGGGGCGGCAGCGACCGAGTTCTGTCTGAAACTGGATGGTCCTTGATATTTTCACAAAATAACAGGACGTGATTTGTAACATTGTGGGTGAACCCTCCCCCCACTGCTGTGTTTTCATTCTATCACACTGAAGGCAGGAGGAAAACGAACGCAGTTAGGATCAAGGCAACTTTTGCTGTATTGTTTTTCTTTTCTTGCATTATTTAATTTATCACAACCCTCGTCTCCTCAACCACTGATCACTGACCTTTGTAAATAGTTCCTGTTTCATTTATTTTATGACTTAAAGGACAGGATAATAAACGTTTTTATTGAATAAACCCATTTTTGATGAGTTTGTAATGCTTCACATAAACAGCAGGTTTGGATTTCACACAATGAAAAGTTTAATCCTTGTTTATGGGATGTTTATAAGATACATTGGAAAGTTACTGTGTGCATGAAAACTGTCAAGAAACTGTTTCTTTCTTCTCAGAAAAAGATTCAGAGTGATTATCTTTCTCAGACACACCTGTCTTCGCCAACTACCAATTTGTACTTTGCCTTGAGACTTTGCTGCCATTCTGTAGAAATAATTTATAATGAACTGTTGAACTGGTTTAAATCATAAAATCTTAAATTTGGTTTGAGCTCTTCTTCCACATGTAAAATATCTGAGGATCTGAAGCAAACTGATGAGCAACACTGAAGGTTCAGGCCCCATTTACACACCAACGTTTTAAGTGAAAATGCCCAAAAAACCTTTTCGTTTCAGAAAAGTTTTCTTTTTTCCCTGTTTCCATGGAGATGGAGCTTTTTCATAAAGTCGCACTCCTCTCTTATAAAAGAGCGCTCAAAATGCAAAATGAGTTCTGTTTTCAATTGGAAATGTGCAAACGGGGCGTCAGCTTTAGTTTACTGAAGGGTTTAGCTTCTCCAATTTCCCTGTCAATATGCTGAAATGTCCGTAGGAAAGACCCTGAATAAGAAAGTTCTTCTTATGTGTGTGAGAGAAAAGTACTTAAATAAAGTCCAGTAATCAACAGCAAGATGATTTGTGGTTGTGACACATGAGGGGTGTCAATCATAAGGCTCCTGGGCCAAAAAAAGGCCTGCAAGAAGCTCCAATCCGGTCCGTCAAACCACGAAGCAAATGGTAAAAGTGCATTTTTACACAGTTTTCATAAGAATAGCAGAAATGACACAACACTGAAGCCTTGTTTGCACAAAGGTTCAAGTGATTTTTTGGTTTTGTGAAACCTATACTGTGTGCCAGAACAAAGAAAAACTTTCCAGTTAAACCCAACAGGTTATTATTTTACCACTCCGACCTCCCCTTAAAATGAAATCAGACTCCATGAGGCCCCCTGAATTAAAATGAGTTTCACACCTCGGGGTCTTCATGAATGAAGTTTGAGAAAAGAACTTTGGTGATTTTATCGCAAAACAAATAAGATTCTGTTTCCATTATTTTTTATTATCTTCCAGAAAAAAGAGAAGAGGAGAGAGCTGTGAGCGGAGAGGGAATGTGATAAAAATGGGTAAAAAAAGGTGCCAGTCAGGGGTTATTAAAGGTCTTCTGTTGTGCTCTTTGAACATAAAACAGCCATGATCTCTTCTCATAACAGCAGATCAGAAAGGTCCAATAATGTGACCCACAGGAGGAGCACATCAGTGAATGTGGCGTGGAGGTGATGCCAATGTTGTGGAAAATTGAATTTGCTTTGTTTTTTTTCTGAGGAGTCAGCTCAAAGCAGGTTTTCTCTACACATCAACTTTTTCTCTTACAGTCAACCTCCGAATATAAACTCTGATTCAGTGGCTGATCGGGGCGATCGATTGTTTTCACACCAAAATCAGCAAACTCCAGGATGTCCGGCACCTCCTCTGGCCGTCTCTCCGCTCCATCATCATCCGGCGGTATATTTGTCGGACTGAGTCCATCATATTGTAAAACATAGTTTTAAAAGACTGTAGCAACGGATCCAAGGCAGAACACACCTTTATCAAACGTACCTGCGATTTTTCTAGAAATGTCAGTCATCAAGTGAGAGATTTTTAATACACACGAACTTTCTGTCTGATTATGTGCTTGTTATCCGTTTTCTTCTTCAAACAGGGATAAACTGACGCAGCCTAATTTTGTGATAATTACAATCACATTGCAACAATCAGGAAAAGGTACTGCCTCGTTTCAGGTTTTGTCTCGCGGTTCGAAGGAGTAAGAAAAAAAAGCGAGGAATAAGATATGCTAGGTGGGCGGCGGGAGGCGCAGCTTGTTCTCGGGAGAAATGAGAAGCTGTGGGGAAGTAATTAGGGCGAATTCTGAGCAGCTGGGGACGACAAAACGCACATTTCAATCTGATTTCACTTCCATGGAGCGACTCGTAGAGTTGGCCTCCGCTGAACGCGCTCGGCGCTGGAGCGACCACTTATGATTTTTGGAAAGTTACTGTGAAGTGAAGGTGTCACATAACCACAGAGTAATAAGGATAACTCAGGAAATATCTTCTCCGCTGCGTTACCTGATGAAAGCAGACGTGGATAATCACATTTGGGCGCTTTAGCTCATTTGTCTTTGAGACTGATTCCAATAATCCAGTGAGAGAAATGAAGGACTGGAGACGTTCTGATGAGAGAGGAACTCTGATTTGATTAAAGACCCAGAGAATCAGTCAATTTCTTCATTCCGCTGTAATTTATAATCAGGATACTTGTAACAAAATACACAGATAAAAGACACTTATATCTTGTCTTCCCACACTGAAGGAGGATTTGCTCTTGAAACAGTGCAGCAATAGGATGAAGAAGATTACTGAAGTGGAAAAAGGCGTCACTGGTGGGTGAAAAATCCCCCTAAAACTCCTCCTTCAGCGGTTACATTGTGCATGTTTTTATAAGTTCGCCCTTATAGAATCCGCATGAGGCGAATGCTCGTTTGCTAGCAAACATGACAGCACCACTGATCTCAGTGTTGTGTTGCGTCTCTTAAAGAAACGTGTTCAAGAAAAATCCATGTTTCTGTGAAATATCATCATTTGACTTGGTGGTTTGTGAGACTGGAGCCTCTTGTGGGCCGGTTTTGGACCACAAGGCCCTGATTTAGGCCATGTTTACACACAGCTGGGCATTTACAACAGCCCTTATTACCCTGAACTTGACTGTGAAACCACCTCCCATTTTTTATAATTTCACCTATTGAGATCTTTAACAAAGTGCATATTTTCTGATATCCATCATTCATGTAGGCAGAAAACACAGGACTCGTGTCCTGAGGGCACAGACGAGCTCTGAACCCTTTCAAAATGGTACATTAAGATTAAATGTTTTGTTTTTAGGCTTTTGGTCACCATTTTCTACAAACTGTTGGACCAAACAGCTAAAACCTATGTTTGCGTCCTCACAGTGGAACGGTTGCAATCACTAATGTTTGGTGCAGCAGAAAATGGTCCTGTGATGTTTTAAATAATTGAAAATGTGGTCCCACAGAATGGATTCAAGCCAAAGTGGACTTGTTAGTGTGTTTGAACAGGGCCCATTATCTCTGCAGCACGCTCCCTGTTAACTGTTTTTAAAAAAAACATAGAAGTCAGGTGAACCTAATCCATTTGTTTAGTCTTTCTCTGCTCCGCAACACAAAGTAAACTTATACAGTACTGTTAGAAAACTAGTTGGTTTACTTTGTGCATTAAATATTCCTCCCTCTCTCGCTTGTTTTTCAAAGCAAGTTGTCATGAACTACATGGACCTCATTATATCCTTAATTAGAATTACAGTTATATATGTTTGAGAGAACAGTGTAATGGGAATGCCATAAGGTTCATTAACTGAGAATGAGTGAAAAGTTTCACGTTTATACAGTCTAACATTCCAAGAATTTTCTCTTGGATTTATAAAGCGTTCTATAGTATTATGTTGTATTGTATTGTATTGTATTGTATTGTATTGTATTGTATTCATTTAAACTGTTCATCACCTCTCCAACCTCCATTCAGTCTACTTTTAATCTAAAATATAATAAGATATCCTCCAACTGTTCAAACACATTAATCTTTTATATATATAAATTTCTATCATCCATCAAAGTTCAGCACAACATTTAAATGAAAGCTAATGTTTGTTCTAGTTAATCATTGATGTTTTTCACATATGGTTTAGGAGCCATTTAGAGGATTGGTCTCGCTGTATCAGTCAGCGACACAATGTCAACTCAATAAAAATGAGGCAAATGAATCTGTTTGGACTGTATTATAGGGTAGCATAACACAGCTAAATGTAGTGTACTTAAGCTCAGCAACACCGCGGAAAAAGATGCATATTTTGACCCAAGCAGTCTGATTTATGGAACTTTAGGCCTGATCTCCTGAAGGTTTGCACATAGAAAAATTAGGGATTTTAAAAAGCACAAGAACAAGAATGAGTACTAACCAGGGGGCAGGAACGCAGCCTATTCTCGACGCTGGTATCAGTGTTGGAGCATCTGTGGTAAAAGCAAATGCAAACTTCATATTGTAGGTAAACATTTGTGTCAGCTGATCTGCTAACTGAGAATTTTATTGAATTTACTCACGCAATTCATGAATTCATTCGATTCATATCGAGCATTTCTAACATCTAAGTGATACATGCAAATAAATGAATTCATGTGATTTTGATACGATTTGTATCTGAGAATAACTGCATCGTTTGTGAATGCACCTGCTTTTTATGCAGTTGAAAAGGAATTTATTTTAACAAAGTTTCTGTTTTCTACCCTTTCAGCTTGGACTGTCTGATGGATCATTTCCAATATTGCCTTTGTTCCCTTTAAATTCCTGATTGTAGCTGTAGCACTCTCATGTGTAATCATGTAAGCTGAGCTTGATGCACACAAAGCCATTATTTGAAAACGCCTGTTTGCAGATGATGCACACTTGTGTTATCATGAGTTCCACCTGCTGAACGCAAGGTCTGTTTGCTTGAGCATGCAATTTATCATGCTCTGTAAAGAATACATAATATTCTAATGTGAGAGGATGGCCTGCGTCGGCAATAACATGTTGACTTTTACTGGGACTATCAGTGTATTTCAGTGTGTGTGTATGTGATACTGCTTTATTTCTATTTTCTCTTGGAGCTTTGGCTTGAGGGATTACTTCCCTGGAAAGCGTAACAGCATATCGGTCAGCTGTGTTGACACAAATACAAGTGCACATTTGCATATTTTGAAGCCTGAAAACCCCTTGGCCTTGTTTTATCTGCTGAACCTTGACAACTATAAAGGCAGGGTTTTTTTTTTTTTTTTTTTTTTTTTAGGTGGGGGGAATGATACACTCGACCAACACGCCTTGATCAACAAATTCTTTTAATAAATAATATCATGAAAACCAAAAAGACCCCAAATGATTTGTGTACATTTGAATGTTTTTATCTTTTTTCTTTCATCATTACAGGACCAGTTGAACCGATGACGTAGGCTGCGGCACATTATACAAAGGCAGATGATGTAATTAGCACAGGGGGGGAAGTGGGGGGCAGAGGGGGGCAGTTGAAACACCAACAAGTCCAGACTACAAGGTGATTGGCTGACAAGAGAAGGCTGGGGAGATGGAGCTGGGGTTGTGGCTGACAGTGGCGTCCTAGTCCATGAAGCCGCCGTACCTCTTCTGTAGCTCACTGCCGCTCTCCCAAGCCCGTTTCAACACCCCTCCGCTCTTGCTGCTGTCCACCAGCCACTCGGGCCGGCCCACCCGCCTCATGAATCCCCCGTAGCGCTTCTTCAGCCCCCGGCCCAGCACCGCCTCCAGCAGGTTGCCCTGCGCCGCCCCGCCTTCGGCCCGCCGCATGAAGCCCCCGTACCGCTTGGCCGCCTCGCCTCCCTGGCCGTCCCCCTCGCCGCCGTGCTCGGTGGCGGCGTTGAGGACCTTTAGGATCTCCATGCGGATGCTTTGCTCCTCGTCCTGGTTTCCGGCCTCCTCCAGGGAGGAGGAGGGGGAGCGGCGAGACATGAAGCCGCCGTAGCGCTTCATGAAGCCGCCGTACTTCTTGGCCATCTGGTGCTCCGGTGAGGCCGCGTCTTCCTCGTCGGTCGTGGCGGCGTCCAGCGTCTCCTGGTCTTGCTGTGGAGCCAGCGGGTTCTGGTTCTCCTCCTCCAGCAGAACGTCCTGGCACAGACGCAGCTTCTGGCTGTCCAACCCGCCATCGCACTCAAGAGAGCATGTCTGAAAGAAAACAGCACTGCTATTAGGACGTCTGTGAGGGCGACGCGTTCACACCATCCTCCAACCTCTGAGGGAAGGAAGATCTTTAAGACAACAGGCTGCCTCTTTGGTGTCAGACCTTCAACTCTACGTATTGGTTTTATGGCACACAAAAATTCTTTGGACCAGAAGCCTGATTTATGCTGCAAAGAATAGCTAGCGTGTAGCTCATAGCTACAGTCTGCAGGTTTTCACTGGGCGATAAAATTTGTAGCGGCACTGCTAAACTGCTCATCGCGACCAGAAAACCCCACAAAACAACCAGCTTGTTTCATGTGGTTGAGTGAGTGATCCTTCTATACCCTCTAGTGTTCTGGGGGTGAAGTGACTGCGTAGACGCTACACACTGCACTATTAGTACTGTGGATGCAGTAGTATATATCAGTCTTTACACGCTCTGCCAGTCTTTATTTCTTCTTACAAGATGTAAGCACAATAACATTGTTTCTGGACACGTCCCTCAGCATTTCCACCACGAGTCTGACTAACTTTTGTTTTAGGGTGAGTAACAACATTTCAAGTTGTTGATGTGGGTTCTAGACAAATGAAACCCATCAATTGTCAAGAAAAATACACGTTTTTTCCAACTGGTTAACACTGTTGTGGTTTTTTCAGCAATAAATCCTGACAGACACATATCTTGAAGTACTCATGCCTGTAGGTGTTAATTTGTATTGTTTCAGTCCCTCATTCAGAGACATCAGCTCAAGTATTATTGTTTTAGCTGAATTTTTAGGTCATTCGGTCAATTCAATCTACAGGTATGTAGATCTTGATGGCAAATACATATTTTGTACAACAACCTACAGTTACACCATATTGTTACTCTTCCTGTGTCCAACAATCCATTTGCCCTGTTGAGCAATGCATTACCGAGTACATCGTATGTCAAGCTTCATCGATGTGACTCCTGGGAGTTTAAAACATGAAACTATGGAACTGCTCTGACTTCATCCATGAAAGATGAGACAAGATAAATTATGACTGTGTGTTTTGTGACTTTCCAGAAGGTAAACAGTGACCATAGACACCGCTCTGATGCTGTTCGTCCAAGCTACTTTTATTAATGCAGTTAAAGTTGCAGTTGGAAAAACTCAAAAACTTTGTGGTTCCACTCGAAATATTGACACGTAAACGGGGCCTTGATATAGTAATATAGTAAACTATAAGAGAAGCTACTCTATTTGAGGGCTGATTGGTATAGGATCACAATCAAGGCTTTAAATTATATATGGAAATGTTACCTTGATGGTTTTAATTAGCTTCAGAGGCCCAAACAGTGCTTTTGAGTAAAACTCAAATCTGAAACGAATTTCTTGATGAAACTATTTTTTTTTTAGGTATTTCATAAAAACTACAGATACTGATGCAATGCTAATAAAAAAAACAGTTAGATGGTTTGAATGGAACAGTTTGAAAATAATTCAATTGAAATTTATTTTTCAGAAAATTTCCCTAATGAATTCAATTTCTGATGACTTTATTTTGAGTCAATTTAAACAAAACTTTAGACTGCTGTAATTATTTGTCAGATGAGGTCAGTACCACCTAAAACTACAATTCATTTGTTCATTTGTTTCTATAATAGCATACATGCCATTAAGTATGAGGAGAAAGCAATTAATTACTTATATCAAGAGAAGACATAACTCAGAAAACACCATGTGTCAGCAAAGATACAAGAACTGATATAGTAAAAAAAAAAATTCTGTATTCAAATATAAGCCAGCAAGTTAGATTGTTTTGGGTTTTTTTTGCGTTTTAAATAATCCATGGTTTATTTGCTTTGTCTCTGTCTTTAGAATGAAATTATATCTAACTCGCTCATATCAATTCCCATTGTCAAACACAAACCTCGTGTAAACTGTGTAGTAGCAGCAGGTGCTAGTGTACACACACATACACGCGCGCGGGCGCGAGCAAATAGCAGCGGTTTAGTGGCTCCGCCCTCGGGCGTGGGAGCAGTGTGCTTTGGTTATCAGGTGGAGCCTGCTTTAGTGTTTCCTTCATTTTCTATTTCGCCCCCCTGTAAGGCTCCGTTTACATGACAACCGTTCTCAGGGTCTGAAGACGCTCTGTCTCCCTGCAGGCAGAGACAACGCTGCTGCTCATGGGCACTACAGTTCTTCTGCACATGCCCAGTAGGTGGACAATAACAACAATGTTTTGGACTCTAGGAGATACTGTTCCTGCTACAGCTCCATGTTCTAAATGTGTTTAAACCCCAGAATGCAGTGATTGTACCCTTCATACTGTTACTTGCATTTTTCCCATGTAGCTCATTTCCATAATTCTCTAAGAAATATAACATGAATTGTTGCACACCCTGGATGAATTTTAAGGTTTAAGGCTATTATTTTCATTGGAGAAGATTTAGTAATGGATATTATGATCTGTGGAAACAAAATCCAGACATCTCGATGTGTATTCTGGTCAATCACAGTAGTGTGTCATCAGCATAGCTTATCATTTCAAAGATGAAACTTAGCTTTCAGATACTTTTGGATGAATCAGTAATAATAATAAAAAAAAGTGTGATATCCATGATTACAATGACAATGCAGAAAAGTAACTTTTTTCAAGTATCTTTTTTCACAAAACTAACTACGCTCCAAAAAAACAAAAAAAAACCTCACATTTCACAGCTTTGAGGGAATGAACAAGATGCACATCACTGCTCTCTGAATGTTCTCATTCAGATCTCAAACAGGACTGAATATAAGAACCAGACACATTGTAGATGGATGAAAAGGAGTTTTTTTCTTCAATTGTGCAGCGACAAGATTGAGAAAACTTTGAGCCGTGGTCGCTTCGTCTATCAGCATTCAAAGGAAAAATAATTTCACTTTCCATCTGTTCATAGCTGAAGACCACAAAAGTGTTTTTTTTCTCCCATTCCATCACTTGCTATTCATTTTTAACTTTAATCAAACCAGGAGATTAATGCTTGATGGAACGGAACGAAGACTACCTTGACAACAGGTATGTAACAGAAGCAATAAAAGGGAAGAAACTGTCCGAGCAAAAGTAATTTGTGAGCAGAGGAGAACATATTTTTGTCTCCCATTGAATTATCGTCATTCTTTTCCTTTTGTAAGATGGTAGGGAAAGGGGAGTAGATTTATTTGGACACTGCTCGTCATATTCCCATTTCTCTTAGAGATTTTAATGCTGACGGATTAAAATCTATAAAAGAATTCATTTAAGATTATACGCAGTGAAGAACTGGGAAGGTTCGGAAATCAACATATTGGACATAAACAATTCCCTCTATGATTAATAGAGTAAAGCAAATAAGTATTTTCTGTTCTATTCTGAGAATTAAACTGTCAGTAAGCAAACTGAACAGCACTTCTATTCTCCTCCCCACTTTGAGTTTCATAACACCACCTTGTGGCATTTATTGGTATTACAGGACAGATTAAGCTGTGGTTAGTTAGTTAGTTAGTTAATTAGTTAGGTTAGTTAGTTTGCTACATTTAAAGTATTGGTTGGTGGCTAACAAGGATTAGGAATGGGACCAATTGGAAGAAAGGATTCATAACTAACTTTAATGTTATTTGGAGTAGTGATTTGAAAATTTTACACCAATCAAAAGATTATAGTCAAAATATGAACAAGGGTGAGGGATATTTCCTGTCTGGTCTTCCTATACAAATAAACTAACATAAAAAATAATTGGCTTCGCAGTAAATGCTACTTCAGCAAGCAGCATGGAAAATGTATGTATATATAATTTTAATTATTACCACTGATCCACAACCTGTTAAAATTGTGGCCATTTCACCAGATGACGGTGATTTTATGGTGAAGTTGGCTGATCTTGAGCATGCAATGCAGCAGTACCAGTGCCAGCATCAGATATGGATCCTGGACTCAGAACGAGATCCTCGATACAGTGAACTATCATTTGACAAAATATCAACAGTACTCTTACTCCTCCATAAAACAAAGTGGCGTCAGTGCATCCTTTGTAAATAGTTCCATCGGAAGATTGCCCCCATAAAACAACCTGCATCCCCCAGCCGGCCCCTCCATCTGCCCCCCCACCCCCACCCCATGCAATCATCTCAGTCATCTGTTCTCTGTGTGGCAGCAGTGCAGTAATCAGGCCAAAGGTTTCCACTGGGGGCCCTCAGGGTGGCTTTGTACACTGTCAGAAGAACCCGGTATGTGTCGTTGGATTTCACTTATTAGAGCCATCAGAAAACCCCCCGTCTCATAGTAGAGGGGGGGTGGAGGGGATTCTCGCTGAGCTTTCACTGCTGCTGGCTTATGAAGACAGAATTAATGAAGAGGAAAATTGAATTGAAGATGTATTGTCACCTGGGGGGAGGAGGAGTGGGAGGAAGGGAGGGCTGCTGAGGGGGGGAGTGTGCCCTCTAGTGGCCAAATTTTACTGCACTGAGAAGGATTGAGACTGTTCTTCATCTTACAGCAGTTATTATTACTGAGCACACTCCAGTTGTTTAAATGGTAAATTGGCCTCCACTAGGAATGATTTGGAGTTCTGTGTCTTGAGGGATCGAACCACAGACCCTGGGAAGTGACGTGCTAATTGATTAATACTTTAACAGGTATAATCAGAGTTGTATTTGAATGGGAGATAAGACAAGGTGTGTGAAATTTCTGAAAAATCACCTTCAGTTTTTACACATTTGACACATCAACATCTGAATTATTTACATTTCCTTCAAATTAACGAAATGGAGAAGAGTCCATGAGGAGAGAAATACAGCAATGGATTAATAGGCTGCAGCACAAGATTATCATAATTGATGTCATCAACTGGATGAGGAGCATGAAATTAGATCAAAAGGATGAAAATGAGAGAAAAATAAGAATATAAAGGAGAAAGGAGGGAAAAGAGAGTGACTTGTTGCTGGTTTGTGGGTTTGAAATAGCGAGATTTATTTCACCTACATTGTGACAAAAGCTTCTTTACAGGCAGATCAGCCTGAAGACATCAATAAATCTCATTTAAAATGTGAGTGAAGCCGACCTGTCACCTTTAACCTTTAAACCCACATTAACCTTATTTTAAATTATGATTATTTTGAATGTTGTCTGCATTCTTTCAGAAATATAAATTTCAGTTTAAAGTTATTTCACACCACTAATGTCCTTGTATGTTTTCCATCCCCCTCCCCCACCCTCCCACTGGACGACTGAGTGGAAACAAGCTTAAATTGTCCATCTGCATAAATTATGCATTTACATGTTTTGCTTGTTTACTTTTTTCCTTCATAAAGAGGGTGTATGTACTTAATTTGCCCAAATCGCAGCAGGAATGGCAGCTCCGCTCTTTTCGGGCTAACATTAACCAGTCGTTTTCTTTACTTTTCAGTGGTCATAATGTTTTGGCTGATCAGTGATGTATTGATCTCACAGTGGAGAGGAGGAGAACCCTGACAGGTACTGTGAATCCTCTCCACGGCGGCTATGATTCAGTGCAAAATCCACTGATTGCAGTGAAATGTTGAGAATGTCGTCTCTTCAGATGTAAGAAGTGGAAATAAAGTTAACACAGACGAAAGCGAAAGGTGTGTGTGTGTGTGTGTGTGTGTGTGTGTGTGTGTGTGTGTGTGTGTGTGTGTGTGTGTGTGTGTGTGTGTGTGTGTGTGTGTGTGTGTGTGTGTGTGTGTGTGTTGACATTACCAGGGATGATAAGGCGGACTGTTGTCCCAGCAGACGGTACACACAGAGTGCGCACTCCTTCCCGCAGTCTGTTCCCACCACCAGCGACACACACGCTCCCAGGACCAACATCCACAAGCAGCTGCTAAGAGCCGAGGCAGCCATGGACTGAGGGGAGAGGCAGCGCACGCACGCACACACACATGCACATACACACACACACACACACACACACACACACACACATGCACAATATTTAGAAATCAGAAAACTTGTTACCACTAATACCTCAACCTTACAGTTCCTTCTATTGCAACATTTTCAGTCATTTATTCAACTTCTCTCCACCGCACTGACATATTCTGGCTTCATTTTGAATTAATGTGTCAGGATGTCTCTTCTCTGTACCACACCAATACATCTTTTAATTAGATTTCAAACTTCCACCTTTTACTTTTTTCTTTACATATGGGTACTGTTTAGAATATGTAGAAATATCTATTTGCTTGAAAATGAACTTACCAATTTTTTTCCAGTTTTGTTTTCTTTCTTACATAGATAATTGTACTACTAGAGTTAAAATTGGGGATTAACACATTTTGATCACTAAATCAGCCTTTCCAACAGTAATAGAGATCATTCAACAACAAAATTCTGTGTTATTCCCTAACATTAACATAGGAAATGACAAATAAAGAGATCATTAGAGAGAGCACCAGCTCTTTATTGGTCATTTTTTAGCATATGATTAAGAAACAACATATTTCTTATCACTAAATCGTCTTTTCCAAAAATTTCCTCTCTACAAACAATAAAATCCCATTTTAGCTAAAAAATTAGGCATAATTTTGAGTTAATATTTCAGTTCATAGTGATTATGAGTACTATTAGGAATTTCAATTAATGATGACACTAATATCATGAATTTTGGAAGACGTTATTTCTACACATTACAGTTGATTTCTACTAATAATTGACATATAAATGAAGCTTTGTATCTCATATTATTATTAGGATTCAGGTTTTTCTCGGGTTATTGTCTTAGGAGTACCACGATGCAATATAATGATTAATGACATTAAAGAAAATGTCCTTTGGAATTTATAAAGTATTTCTATTCTATTCTATTTCACTCTGTTCTAGTCTACAGAAGAATGTTAAATAATTTTCTTTAGGCATTAAAAAGTATTTCTATTCTATTCCGTCACATGAAATCAAGTAAATCCACTTTTTAAGCTTTAAAAATGCATAAAAATAGCGTTTTCAATTAGTATTAAGAATATGTCTTCATAGCTTTCCTCCTAACAGTACCTTTCTCAAAGCTCATCAATGATTGAAAATATATTATTTGCAGGCAAAATTGCATATTTATTGATTATTATGAAGCACTTGATTATAAACCTTTAAAAAAGTGAAGAAGAAATGATGATAAAGTCAACAGTAACAGTATCAACAGTCTGAGTTTCATCTTAAAAAGTATGTTTTTCTTACCTCTGCTTTTTTCTAACCGTTACTTGTCGCCTCGTGCGCTCCTCGTCCGCGCGTGCCCTCGGGGGTACCGGCGGAGTGGGAAACTGTTGCTGAGCGCGAGCCTGCGCGGCCAATATAAGCGGCTTCCCTCACGTGCACGCGGTCACGGTGCAGCCAATCAGTGTAAAACCCACACGCGCACACGCACACAGTCAGTCAGTCGGTGCCCGTCCGGGAGCGCGCACGCAGTGTCTTCAGCAGGTGTTTGGCTCTGTGACGCAACCGGGCGCGCGCGCACGGTATTCTGTGAGAGCGCAGCTGGGAGTGCGGCGGCAGGACGCTCCGCTTTGCTTATAAGGAGTTTGTGCGGCTTGCGTCACTGGTGAAAAGTGACGTGACGTGACGCCCCCCCCCCCCCCCCCCCCCCTCCCCCTCCCCCCGCACGCCCCTGTCACGCACTGACCCTGCCCTCCTCCAACCACCAGCCCGCAGTACGAGTCCGGGCAGGCCGCTGGCGCGGCGGTCACGTTCATTAGCACATCTGCATGGAGGGGCCTGCAGGGACAATGGCTTCCTGCCACCTCCCGGTGTTCATAACCAGGAAAATGATTCTACTGCTGCAGATCATGACGGCCACAGTCCTGAGACGAAGTACCTCAGGATGTTTACGGTGTAGCTGTAGGGTGTATTTAGGTATTAGTGAATCCATCCATCCGTCCTGCTTCTCTTTACATTTTGTAGTTAGGTGTATTTTGGGAGGCGTGGTTGTGTGTGCGTACATTTTATTTCAGTACACCGCCACTGTGTCTTGATGATTTGTATCTTGAGCTCCTGTGATTCTTATTGCATCAAAATAAAAGAGAAACGAAAACATACCTGGTTAAAGTTGTGAAGATATTCATGATTTTGTTTTAACAATGTCACAAAGGGAAAGGGTGGAAAACACCAAGTCGCCCTCTGACTCACGCGTGTCAGAATGACATTCAGGTTTCGTCTCAAAAACTTCCAGGCACATATGGTGTGTCCACACTTAGTTAGTTAGTTAGTTAATAGTTTATTTCAGGCAATGACGTACAAACATGATTTCAATGCATGTATCATTTACACAACCGTAACTGGACAAGTTACTGGACTACATGTGCTTACATAGCTCATATAAAGTGCCTGAAAGGGAGTGGGAAGAAGCGAACTAAGTTGGACAGTTGGATAAATGTTCCCACCTCAACATGATTCCAGCTGAATGAGTTTCTCCGTTTTCATTCTGTAAACATGACAATACTTGTAGTTGTTTTTTTCAGACACCCTTCATATCTAAGGTCCTGTTTATTATGTCCATTTATGGCTGGAACTCTGAAAATGATGTAGTTGACATGTCAGGCTGCTAGTTGGTGCTGTTGTTTGTTTTTCTAATGAAGAATGGTGAACATGTCGGGGAAATCCCAGTCACAATGCTCTGTGTTTACACCCGGTGAGGCCTTATTGTTTAGCTACCATCCTCCTTCTTTTACAGGCTGTGTTCTGACTCTGAAAGAGAGCGATTATGAAGATAGAGACGTGCTTGATTCAACATATAAAAGCTACCGGCTTTACAAGGGGAGAGAGAAGCAAACAGATATGACAAAACCCTGACAATGAGTTCTAATAAAACAAGAGCAGCGTCCCGCCAGTGAAGCCTGAGTGATGAAACAAATCAAAACTCAAACCTGCCATTACTCTCTGCCTCCTCCGACTCACCTGCAGTTTGCTGACTCATATCGAGGATGTAAGGATTAAACCAATAAATGTTTTACACCTTCAGATACTTTACTATGCTCCCAGTGACGCCATCTGAATTTCTAACTACGGATCACTCAGATTCCTCCGTTTTTGCAGAAAAGCGATGTGTTTCCACCAAGTGTGTCCTTCTTCATTAGGAACCTGACACGCTCCGGTCTTCATTATGGGTTTTATTGTTGTGATTTTCCTCTAATGACTGTTCAGGGATGAAGGTAATCAATCGCGTCACATGTGATGCCATCCCACGGTCTGTAAATCCTTGCAGTGAAATCTGCTGACGCCACTCTCATGTGGAGGTTTTTACAGCATAACTGCGTCAAGAGGAAACGTCCTCACCGCGGTCCGAAGAAAACAGAAGGAGATATCTGTTGGCCTGACAGTTTCCTTTGACTCTAAATCATCATAAGTGTGTGATCTTGACAGGAATCCCCCTGAAGCCACCTCCGCTTTGCTCTGAAGATGCTCTTTTATGTTTTTACTCGGTTTGATTCTCGTTGCTGGCTTTTTAGAGTTTCAACATCAAAGCCAGACAAAATATTATGGGTTTTCTTAGGCCTCGTTTATGTGGAAACAGAAACATTTCAGAGTGTTTTGGGTGTTTATAGCGTATTTTTCTCTGCGTGTATTCTCGGCAACTCAATAACATTCGCATCAGAAGATGCTGATGGACTTGAGGTGGATCTGAAATGTCCTTCACCAAGTCGTAGATGGCTGCAGGGAGCATGTCGCTCATGTTTAAGCAGAGAATAATATTTGTAACTGCTTGTCAAACGTAAATCGTCTTTCCAGTCCTGCAGCTGATCGCGCGATGTCGCCACTGTTACTGAGAATGCTTCCCAGGCAAATAAAGTGATCAATTCCATCTAAAACAGTTGGAACTTCAAAGAAAGGATCTCCACACAGAACCTAAGGTGTTGTTGGTGCATTTCAACACCTATTACTGAAGCTGAAATGACACCGAAACTATTATCGAACTTGTTCTATATCGTTATGACAAACACATTCATTTACAATGTGACAGAAAAGGCAAAGAAGCGTAGTAAGAGAGTACCTCTAAACTCCAGAATAAGAGTCTCTCAGCCACAATCCTGCAGAAACTATTACTACTCAGCTTGAACTGCCTGGTGAAAGATACCAGTTCAACTCAAACGTCTTGCAATCGAGTCTGTTCCCGCGCCATCCACTACTACACAAAACGGGACGAGCCGTCAGATCTCAAGGCTGATTGATGGCAGCCAGATACTGACCGGTGTTTCACTGGTTTTATTTTAGAAATCCTACAAACGGTCCAGTAAATCGACTTCAATTCACAAAACAAACACTAAAATGGAACAAAAGGCTCAGAGTGTCCCTGTTTGCTCTTCCTCCTGTGCTGTCACGTTCTTTCATGGAGTCCCGCCGTGCGGCGGCTGCAGTCGTTGAAGAGACCTGTCGTCTTTGACGGCGTGTTATCAGGCTCCAGCAGAGCCCGATGCTTTAATTGATTCATCTGAATCTACTGTGTTAGAGCAGGGAAACTTCAGAGCACGTGGCCAACCTCCTTCATTTCAGGCAGATCTCGGAGAAATCGACAATTACTCTCTTTGGGCGGTGTGTTTCCAGAGATGTGATTGCTAACTTCAACACACGTGTGTGTGTTCCAGTATCTTCAGCAGTGGTTGGAACCAGTGTGTGTTAGTAAATAATGTTTCAATTAAACCCAACTCTTCACCAGCAGATGATTTCAGTCTGCAGAGGAAATAATCTTTTGACGTTTCTTCTCCTCTGACGCAGCTGAACCCGTCGTCCCTGTTGCTCTGCGGTGCCCTCCGGTCCACCGGTTCGATCGCCCCCCCCACCCCCCACCCCCCACCCCCCCCACCCCCCCCCACCCCCACCCCCCCCACCCCCCCACCCTCCTGATGCCACAGCTGCTTCATGAAGTTGGGGAAGAGAAGCAGATATTCTGCATTCGGGCTGACTCTGACAGCGGTGACCCCCTTGGTGTCGTCTGCTTGCTTGATCCCTTGCTAATGTGTTTGTGTGGCGTTGGGGCGATTAGCATGAAGACCTGAGGGTCCCAGCGTGTCCCGCCGACTCTGTCAGGGCTGTGGTTGTAATTGCTCTCTCTGCTCCGCTCCACAGGCTTTCATCGACTTTGCATACATGAGATCCACTGCTGACGTAATCATTTTGGTGGTCTGCACCAAGCCAAACCAGCCATTAGTAGGAGCTCAGGAGCCGCTTGTGGCTCCAGAGCCTCGGTTTGCAGAGTAAAAAGCTTCTCTGCTGTGGACATTTGGACAAATCGATGTCACTGTAGCATTTGAGTGAAAAAGTCTGGAACTCAGACAGATAAGCTGCTGGAGCCAAAATGATCAGAAACATTACGAAAGTGAAAATTTGGACAAATGAAAGAGGGCCGACTGTATCATCCCTCCCTGTAAGTGTCCTCTACTCCAGCAGAGTAATTCAAACACAAACTGCCAAGAGAACAAGTAGCCCACCCACACACTGCACAGTCAATCAAAGTGTGTGTGGCTAAATACACACACGAGAGGAGCATAACCAACGAGAGCATCTTCACAGCGATAACCCACAATTACATAATGCGGTCGAGCTTAAACACACAGAGAAGAGTCCATCTGGAAGGCCTCAGAACACTCACCCTAAAGTGGATTTATGCCTAAAAAATGATCACAGTCAAAGATTGAAAAATATAAGACACATGTTATAACTTTACTCTCTTTGGTTTAAACAAAGTCCATCGATGTTTTGGTGTCAACAAAGCAAAAATGATGCTGTAAAAGCAGATACAAAGAAAAAGCTCGACCAAAAATGACAATAAGCATCCTCTAAAGGCGTGTTGCCACTGTAATGTGCATAAAACATTGTGCTTTTCAAAAACCAGTTCCTGCTCTCTGCTAAAATATATATAACGATGGATAGATAGGCGCCATAAGGCACAGCAGGAGCACACACACTCTCCTCACCCTGGAGGATGTCCGAGTCTCACCTCATTTTCAACCCGTATTCTGGAAGACAAGGCACAAAATAACCGTGAGAAAAGGCCGTTTGTGTCAATGAAAGTCAGTAAAATCTGAATTTTTGTTGGGTCCGTGTTCCACTACTGCCGGTGGGCAAACACTGAAAGAAATCCCGACGTGCGCACTGACACGTGTAAACACCTTTCAGGCGGTCTAATCTTTATTGAGGCTCTTGTTCCTGACAAAAAGGTGCTGGAACAAACAGCGCAGTGCCCCGCTGATGCTCGCTCAACGCCGTCTCTTAATTAAAAAAGCGTGCCTTTGTTATACCTGCGCCGGCGATAACAGCTATCTGTGTGAAAGAGATAAGGAGAGGGGTTTGTTTAACAAAGTGTGTGTGTGTGAGTGTGTGTGTGTGTGTTGCTGTAGCAGCACAGTGTGGAGAATGAATCTGCTTGTAATTACGATATGAAGGGTGTCATGTATATCACAGAACCATATTCTCCTTGTCAAATTTACTTTCATATGCTGATAACTTGCAGCTGAATATATGCTTGAATACTGAACAAAATAAAGGCTTTTAGATGTTCTTTTTGTTGAAGCAAGGAGGTCTGAAACAAAGAGGATTGCAAACAAAAGGCAATAAAAACCGTTACGACAGGAAGCAGAGCAGTTTCAAATGATAAAAAACAGAGTTTACAACCTTTATTTTTGTTTTAAATCAAAATAAGTATCAAATTTTAGTGAAGAGAGCTTCAGCTGATCATCAGACTGGACAGTGAATGTCTCATGCAAAGAGGTGATTCGACAGAAAGGACCCCTAGAACTTTCTCACTGCTTCATTGTGATCAAAAAATATCTATGGTTTGGATTTTTATTATTGTTTTAGACTTCCCACCTCAAGCTGTTAAGATGAAATGCAGAAAGCAACTCCAGGAAAGAAGGATCAAGTCGCATTGGAAGCATCAACCCAAACTTCACTAAGTTGGAGGGGGCGTGGCCCTGGCACAGATTTGCAACTCAGATCACCAGTTTCTATGTTCATAGTTTGACAACACTTTATCTAATTTTTTGTGCCAGTGTCTCAGTGGAGATGGAGGTTTGTTCACCACTGCCAGTCTCTTTACCATCCAAACTGAACCCAAAGTGAGCAGAGTTGACATTGAGAGGTTTTTCTGAAAACCAGTCATTGAAGATATGCTCAGTTCACATGGGGGACCGTGGCTGTTATGGAGATCGTAAATATGTGAGTGAAGATGATTCTTAGTGTTATTGACAGCTGATTGTGAAGTAATTGACTGACAGACCTGGGTGTGTGTGTTTGTTAATGTTTAAGAAAGGGGCAGGGCTTTTCTTCTTCTTGCCCCTAAGATGCAGTTTTGATTGTTGTTTCTTTATTTTGATCTGAGGCTGTGCAGCAGCACTGAATACAGTGTAGTAGCACACACACACGCATGCAGAGAGCAATATGCTGGAAACATGAACCATGGGAGAAACGGAGATGGGCATGGACAGACGACCAGGTCGGACTGTTGTTCCAGGAGAATCTGGGCTGGGAGTCCTGGCACTCTGGAGGCAAACGCTGTTATTATTCATCCACTGAGCATGTTCAAAGCTATTCACCTCAGACCTCCCCCCCCCCCCCCCCCCCCCCTTTTTTAAATGCCTTCATAACAATTTTAAAATAACTGTCTTGTGCAGAAATGACATGAAATTGGCACGTCTTTACTCTTCAAATCTGACATGTTGTCCTGTTTCTTAATCAAGAAGATGCAGACTTTAATCATTGGAACTTTTTTTAACACACAAACTCAACCTTTTTTAAATTTCTTTTCTCCTGCTCTCTTGCTGTAATCCCCATCAGCTCAGCTGTGACCAAAGACAGCGCGCCATCCACAGGTTTGACCTCCTGTGCTATTGAGCAGGTTCTCATGATGTAAATGTTCATGTCAGGGCTTATGGATGACTACTGGGGCTTAATAAAACCACTTATGGTTTATTCTATTCCACATATTAAGCCCCCAGTGGGCTGCAACAGGAATTTGTGAGGTTAAAGTGACCTTGTCCAGTGAGCCTGGAGATCCTACACTGTATGGTGAAATGGTTCAATTTCCTTTTGAATTCCACTGTGACCATAAGGCAAGTAAATCAGATGGATGAATGATTCAACGACTATGATAAGACCCACACATCAAAACTTATGGCCAATGATGAGCGTATACTGTTCATAATAGTATCATAAAATGGTCTAATTGTCGTGGTTTTGGAGATATGAGACTAAACTCAGTAGTACCAAGGCTTAGAGAAATGGTTTCCTGTGGACAGAGTTCACCATGTAGCTTCCAAGTGGATCAGGCTGAGAAGAAATCAAGTGAGGAAAATACAAAAACGTTGCCTTCCCTCTCAAACGCATTTCTTCTAAACAGCTTGATGCAGAAATATCTAGTGTTCTGGGAAGTTTGATCATAATAAATTTGGAATGTTTTTGTTGAAACCACTGAGGCACAAAGGCTCTCGCTGAAACACCAGAAAAGCTTCACAACAAATAATATTAAAGTGCAGTCAGATGTTCACATTTCAAATGTCTGATCAGTAACAAAAATCAAAACCAAACCAGTAGAACACAACTGTCTATTCCTTGACTGATTAAAGCTTCAAGACAAGAAGGATGATGTTACTCAAAAGAAAGTTTATTTACACTTTTTACTTTTCACATTTTCTTTCCAATTACAACAAGAAATACAAAATATAAGAAATACAACTAATGAAAACCACAAGAAACAAACAAATGTCGTGACAATAGCAGAACTGAAGCACCATGTGAAGTGACTGTTTAATTTCACCAGCTGCCTCCTCTGATTGGCTGCAGTGGGTTTGTTCAGTCTCCTGCCTCCCTGTCTTGACTGTGGTTTGTTCTGTCTCAGGTTCTTCTTCCTCCCTTCTTCCTCTTCCTTTCATGGTGTTGAGGAGTAAATGGGCTGTCTGCAAACTGGAAGACAAAAAATGGCTGAGTTCAAAAACGTCATGGATCAGCGCAGTGGCAAAGTACCAAACGTCTCTGAGCACACTTACTTACTGGCTGTTGTGTTTGCCCTCTTGGTGGCTCAGTGTCAGACATGGATCGCAGAGAAGTTCTTCAGGTTCAATTCTTTGCTTCAATCTTTTCACAAGAAACTTAGAAACTTTTAGGAAGAGAAAAAAAAGCAAATAATTAAGAACGTTGTAAACTTAAATGTTCAAATTAGAAAAAAAAAAAGTTTCCTGAGACATAATAATAATAATAATGCATTGGTTTTATATAGCACTTTTCTGGACACTCAAAGACGCTTTACATTGCATTATACATTCTCTCCATACTGGGTGATGGTAAGCTACTGGGGCAGACTGACAGAAGCGAGGCTGCCAATCTGCACCATCGGCCCCTCCAGCCACCACCAACCATTCACTCTCACACTACTTTCATACTTAGGCAAGGTGGGTGAAGTGTCTTGCCCAGGGACACAACAACAGTTTTACGCCTGCGGGAGCGGGGATCGAACCGCCAATATTCCGGTTATAAGACGACCCTTTCTGGATTGGATTATAATGTGGTATTTGTCACACAAGTGAAAAGCGACTGATTCTTGTGCAGCACTTCATTCATGGAGTTTTCCATGGATTCCTCGTCCTCTATGACCTTCAGAGCGACCAGTCGGTTGGTGGATTTATTCAGGCAGAGAAGCTTCATGGAGCTACCGCTGCCCAGCAGATCCACCACTTCGTAGTCACATTCAGCGGAGGAGATGATCTCTCCTTTCATGGAGTCTGAGGTCATGGTGTTACAGGACGTCTGCTAGTCACAGCAAAGAGAGGAGGGAAAAAAGAGATTGTGAATGTACACAAAGAAAATAAACACACACATGCACCACTCTGGCCTCACAGCAGGAAGGTCATTGCTGTGAGTGTGTGTGGTCGTCTGTCTCTGCGCGCTGGTCCTGTGATGGACTGGAGACCTGTCCAGGGTGTATCAGCCACCTAACAAAGGAAGCTCATTTCAGCCACTTGTATCCGGGATCTTGTCCTTTCAGTCATGACCCAAAGCTCATGACCATAGGTGAGGGTGGGAATGAAGACTGGCCGGTAAATTGAGAGCTTCACCTTTCGGCTCAGCTCCTTCTTCACCACAATGAACCGATTCAACGACCGCATCACTGCAGACGTTGCACGAATCCATCTGTCAATCTCACATTCCATCCTTCCCCCACTCGTGAACAAGACTCCAAGATACTTAAACTCCTCCACTTGGGCCAGGGTCTCTCCAGCGATGGAGAGGGCAGCCACCCTCTTCCGGTCGAGGACCATGGCGGAGGTGCTGATCCTCATCCCCAGTACTTCACACTCGGCTGCGAACCGCCCCAGTGCATGCTGCAGGTCGGGGTTCAATGACGCTAACAGGACAACATCATCTGCAAAAAGCAAAGATGAAATCCAAATGTACTGATCCAAATAATTCCAAGTGAAAACTGAGAACTTTCATTGCATTTTCGAGATGTTTGGAGCCATTGAAAATGCAACTTTTTGAAAATGGATGCAACGGTGGAACTTTTCTAAAATGCTCCATTTCCATCAATTTCCATGTACGTGGACGAAAACACAACTTTTTGAAAACGCTGCTGCTGTGCACGTGTACCATAGCTGGAGTAATTAGTTATGCACATACTCAGTAGATGGACAGTAACAGTAATATTTGTCTCTGTGTCATGATTTCCAGCCTAGGTCCTTTTGGACTTGGTAGTTTGATAGTTGAGAGTCACCCGGAATAACAATCCAACTTGTTCGTCTGTCCAACCCTAATAATGATGTCTTTTCATCTCTACTCACACCCCGGGACATGACAAAAATAACGACACGGCAGATACTGCGTGCAGGGTGAATTTCTCTGCAGGGTGGTGGATTCACCTTTTGGGATGGTTGGGAATTTCCTTTTAGGATTTCAGGTTTAGTATGTTTACTCTCCATATTGTCAATGTTATCCCACATAAACAGCTCCAGGCAAAATCAACTGCTATTCTGTCAAAAATTCAATCAAAATCTGCCAAAACCACTGATGTCCTGCAGGCTCAGAGACAGTCAGAACCCTTTGGACCAGCAAAAACTTTGACCCCGTTTACACGACATCGTTTCAAGTGAAAACGTATCATTTTTGTGTTTTCATTTCAGAAAAGTTTCTCTTTGACAAGGCAACATTTTGAACACCCAAAGCACAAGAGAGGTTTTCACATTCATCACTTAAAACTCCAGCAAATAATCTCCTCACTTTTCAGATGTAGAGGGAATGCTAAACGATGGTAAGAGACATCACTCTGCAACATAAGATATGCAAACAGATGCAATGGAGACAACTCCAATTTGCATCTGTTCACAAATGATCGTGCTCATCATTTGTCAGGACAAACAATGCAGATATATTAGTGAGCAGACTTGAAGTTTATGCCCCATCTGTGCTCAATGTAATCATTAAAGTGGTGCAGGTGGTCTGGCTCCACTCAACAATCCTCCACAGAATTAAAGCCACTGAATTAGGATGAAATGTAATCCATAATGTGACTGTTAAGCATCCTCATTTTATGGTTCACATTCATAATGCTTAAAAAGCTCAACTTATTTTCACTGCCAAACCATTTGGCTTATAACTTCAAGCCATACCAAGTAGTAGTAGTTGTATCTATCATGGGCCGTAATTTGCTTTGTCGGAGAAGAGCGGTAAAATCCATTAAGCAGACAGAGATTTGTGTCTGCCTGTTGTGTTCAGCGAAGATAGGAACTGCAGTGAAGTTATGAGTTGAACCACTAGCTGATCCATGTTACTAGATAAAGGTTGCAAACTGTCATAGATACTAGCTGTTGGGTGATGAATTCTTAATGCTGTCTGCAAATATTAAAGCAATACGTTACCAGTGTGGAGGAAATCTTTGTTTCTCTGTGAATGCGATGAAATGACAGCTCAGTTCCAGTGACAGGCTGACCATGGATGTTTGATAATTGGAAACTTTTTTGTCTGTCCCTGTCTGAAAGAGGCTGATTTGGAAACTGCAGAAATAAATATGCTAAGATTTTAAATCAGAATTGAATTAATGACAATCTGGAGGTAAACATTGTAGAACAATTATTTGGTAGATTTTTCCCCATTTCAACAGAGGCGGAGTCGGAGTGTGTTCAAAAAGTTCTGTTTTACCCTGTTTCCATGGAGATGGAGTCAGAACAGTTTTGAGAATTTCCACCTTGGCAGAAGTTTTTATAAATTTGTATTTTCAATAACTTCAAACACCGTTTTCCAGTAATAACACGGCAATAAACACAACATAAACTTTCCAATTTCACTTGAAAACGTGTGTAAAGGGGGCCCGAGAGTGGAAGACAAGAGAAGAAGGTAGACATGTACACACAAAGAAACAAGACACAGCTGACCTCAATCAATAATCAGGAAGAGAAAAGGAGCATTCACTGAACACAGGCAAGGAATGTGAAACCAGACATGATCTAAAAAGTAGGAACTAAAACCAGAACAGTAAGAGATTTAACAAGTTTTCTGTTTTAATTTGAAAATGTTATGTAAATTAGGTTTTGAGAGAGAGAGAGAGTTGGTTTAAAAGTAAAAAAGGGAGAAATCGAGGTGAAATTGAGGCCGAAGATGATAGGGTTGTGCCTCTGATGGAAGAAAAACGCTTAGTTAAAGTGACACTAGATAACTTTTCAACCTTAATAAAAAAAATTGTAATATTTTTTGTGATGATACATCGACTTACAACTAGTTGAATGACCCCTCTGTCATGGGCTGACGGCGTCAGTATTGCTTTCACTTGGACTAAGCAGCTGTGAGGAGGGTGGTAGGAACCCTGCACACTAAAAAACTAAAAAATGTGCGAACTGCTTTACGGCATGCGACATGTCTGTGGTCTCCGAGGGGGGAAAAGCGGTACAAAAACAAAGTTACGTTTACCAAAGCTAAACGTTTATTTTCAGCATCATGATATAACATTGTCTAGCCACCATTAGATTCATTACCTCGTCGCTATCCGTCCTTCACACAGCCACTGGAAACAAATGAAGGCGAGTTCAGTCCGACAGCATGCCACCGGGAGCAGCATTTTACGCCACGCGCTAGTCCTCATGGGAACTATATTCCTTCAGGCAAAACACCACCGCGTTTGTCCACTGTCAAAATCAACGAAAACTGAAAGTTCCTTAGTGTTACTTTAAATGCTTAGGCCTGGTTAAATAATATTGTTGGCTTGATTGTTGCATTTAAACAATTTCAGAAAGTTCGGGCTACAAACAAGTTTTCATTTTAGAGTCAACTTTGCTAAATTGAGGCTAAAAAAGATAATCAGGGTCAAAGACTTAATATGAGATAATTAATAGCGATTGATCTGAAAGTTACCAGCAGACAACAGATTAGATGAGGGATCAGTGAAAATCTGTGTAGCTTTTCCCTGATGGGATGCCTCAATAGAGAAATGTGTTCAGTTGGATTAACTTGATTTGTTGTTTAGTGAAACTTCTGCATCACATTGTACTGATAAAACGTTTCATTCCATTTGAAGAGCTTTTGTCATTTTTAAACATCAGGCACACTTGTAGACACCCACACATTCCGAGTGTGTGAGACCTGCTGTCACCTGTCACTCTGCCTTTACAGCACGGCTCAGAAGCCATTTACTGCGTCTACTTCAGAGGATTTTCACCCTCCTGCTTGCTGGAAACATAATTTATTTTACTATCAGAAACTGTGACATTTTCACGAAACATTCAGAACTGAGTAGAAAGAGGACAATAGAGATTTTCTCTGTTTTTTGTTAATGATTAAAGTCCCCAGAATGCATTGTGTTTGTCTTCGGTTTCTCTCAGTTGGATTTTAAACAGTTTTGGTTTTAACTTTCCTTCAGTAAATAGCTACTTAAAAGGTTCCCCTATGAAACAAGCATGTGTCAGACATTTTCAACTGTATTTAATAGATTCACAGGTGTGTTAGATGTCAAATACTGTGTGATTAGCTGGGAGGAATGGTTTATTCTCTTTGCTCCCTTATGGCATCTGCGCTCCTTGTGCAGCAGAATAATTTTGAATATATACAGCTGGTTTCCAGATGGCTTTATCTTTTGTTGATGTGGCAGTAATATTATAACAACTTCACCTCTAGACTCAGCATCAACACCGAAATACGACAGAGATAGTCGAAAAGTCGAAAAGGTGGAAACTGAGACAAAAAACCTTCAATGTGAAGAAATCTGAAGAGCTAATTGTTGATTTGATGATCTCTCATCAAGAAAACCCAGCGGTGCCCTGTTCTCCTGCAGAGGCTGAGAGAATGAACCGACCCCCCGACTGCAGCTCCATCAGCTTTAAAGGCTCACTGCGCACACACCGTGTTGTGTGTGTTTCACCTCTGAAGACACACACACACACACACACGGTGTGTATTCTCCTGCGGACTGACAATATGTCAACTCCATTCTGACGATTGTCCTCTGACCCTGCCTGAGTACCGGAGATAGTCTGCTTTCTCTTTAACGGTTATGATGCTCGGTGTGAAAGTCCCAGCAGCTCAGCGGTTGGCTTGGTACTTTTACATTTGGATGGACACATCCAGCCAACTTTTTACTTCACTCTGTTCTCCAAACTGGCCAATAGGAAACACAACGCTGAAGGAAAA
Source organism: Salarias fasciatus (assembly GCF_902148845.1). Lineage (NCBI taxonomy): Eukaryota > Metazoa > Chordata > Actinopteri > Blenniiformes > Blenniidae > Salarias > Salarias fasciatus. Next base: position 26,391,862 of record NC_043762.1, read on the forward strand.
CTTCAACATGGAGAAACTTCACAATAAGCTCGAAACTTTCACATTGAAAAACTGTGGGTGGAAGAGAGACGGAACACGATGAACAGGTCTCCAGTCCATCACAGGACAAACACAGAGACAAACAGTCAGACACACAGTCACACTCAAACATGGAGTTTATGGTGAGGTCTATGCATGTCTTTCTGGATGGCCTTAAGGATTTCGAGGCGTTGATCGCCTGTCGCCTGTTGCCTGGGCACAGCCACGATCACGCTGTTTGTGCAAAACCTCCGAGTGTCCCGGAAGTCCTTCCTCTACATCTACGATCAGACCCGGGACGTCCTGGCAAAGAAGGACACAAATTACTGCTTGTGTGTCCCAGTCTGAAAGCGGGTTGCTTCTGCCTTCTGTAAACTGTCTACCGGCAGTGAAGACAGGACCATCAGCCATCTTTTCAGCATGTTCAAGTGTGTCCAGGAATTTTGCATTGCAGTCATCAAAGTGCTTCTCCCGGTACGCATCAAGATGCCTAGAGATGAACAACTTCTTAAAAAAAACAGCTGGAGAGCAGCCTGCTATCCAACCAATACCTGAACATGGTAAACCAGAAGGGACCAACATCAGTGCAGCTCTGATGGAGGGTTTTAACCATGGGGATGATGGTTGTTTTGAGTGTGACTGAAGAGATGCTGTTTTCTGTTTACATTGTAAAGGGATGGTGTCATTGCCTGTTGTGTATTCGGTGTTTCAATAAATACTTGGAGATAAGGAAGTTGCTGCTGCGTGCTTCAACTTAAATGCCCTGCTCTCAAGATGTCTCCATCATTATAGCGTTAAAGGTGCTGTAGGCAGGATTCCGCATCTCCGCCATCTTGCTTAGGTTTACCTAACCAAGATGTCGATTTGACCCATCTAAGATGTCGATTTGAAACCCAGCACAGCCAATCCTGTCCTGTTTTCTCTGACATCACGCCATTACACAAGTTAAGCCCCTCCCACAAGAACGTGCGACGAACGCCCCTCGACCAATCACGGTTAGAGCTTCAGGGGCTCTTCTGATTGGTCAAAGATACCTGGAGCTGTCCAGATTCTTTTTCAGCTCAGAACAGAGACAGACGGAAACGCTGCGCCCTCGCGGTAGTGCAATTATGCTACACTCCTAAAGGATTATCAATGGATACTCTAACATTTAATCCAAAGAAAACACAGAAAAATTAGCATTGACTAGCAAAATCCTGCCTACAGCACCTTTAACTTTTTGAGTAAAGCTGTTACATACAGATAATGTTCTGTTCATACCTATAAACTACTGCAGTCATGTGACGGCTGCATTATTTGTGTTCTTAAACCTGCACTAAGGAACTTTTCAACCTTAATAAAACATTTTAATATCTTTTGTGATGATACTTCGACTTACAACAAGTTGAATGACCCCTCTGTCACGGCCTGAGGGCGTCAGTATTGCTTTCACTTTGACTGAGCAGCTGTGAGGAGGGTGGTAGGAACCCTGCACACTAAAAAGCTCCAAATGTGCGGACTGCTTTACGGCATGCGTCACATCACGATATAACATTGTTTAGCCACCATTAGATTCATTTAGATCATTACCTCGTCGCTATCCGTCCTTCACACAGCCACTGGAAACAAATGTAGTCCGACAGCATGGCCACCGGGAACAGCAATTTACGACGCCACGCTCTAGGCCTCATGGGAACTGTAGTATTCTGTCAGGCAAAACACTACCGCTTTTGTCCACTGGCGCCGCCAAAATCAACGAAAACTGAACGTTCCTTAGTGTTGCTTTAAAGGCAGTCGGTGGATCATGTCATTTATTTTATTTTGATTAATTTTGCACATCTGTGCTGTCACATTTCACTAAAATGCCGATGTGTTTAGTCTTGTGTCACTTTCTGTGTTCATGCCATTTAATTAAATTATGTGAAGTATTACCCTGTTATCTTCTCACTTCCATTTCATTCTGTGTTCTAACTAATAATTTGCTTGCAGGTGTGGTGTTTTACTGAATATTTAACTTTCATTGAAACTTCATTCCAAAGTACTGAGCAGCCATTACTTTATCCTATTTTTTAAAAGTAATTATTATTTTATAAGTAATTAGTAATTAGTAAACGATTGCTTATGAAACAAAGAAATTAAAGAAGCAGTTGGATTACATATAGGAACAAGGACTTGGTCAAGACAATCTAAATATTTTGTGAATCCAAGACGAGTGTGATCGAAATACCAATGAGTGTGAGACGACAGGAAAAATCATCTCGATTCCAACTCTGTACTAGTTGAAGACTTTTGACAAAAGCTGCCTTGCTCCGCCACTCTTCCGCAGCCTGAGGCTCCATTTATACGAGCACATGTGTGCATAAAAAGGTGGTCCTACGGCAAAGTTTGATCATTTTCAAAGTTTTTGCCATTTCCTTGCAAACAGATGTTTTCAAAATGTCGCAGTAGCATAAGATTTTCTGAAATTAAAATAAAAAAAATGCATTTTCACTTATGACATTGTGCAAACGGGCCCTGGCGCTTGATTAATGTTCCAGTGTAGTTTCTGAAGGAATCCTCCACTACATAGGGAAAGACTTTAACTGTATCTGTGCTTCACCTCCATTTCTATCTCCCAGTTCAGCCAAAAAGACCAGCGTAGACTGCATGGTGGTTAATATAATCTATCTCAATAAAATAAGGTCTGACATGTTCTCCTCCAGGTGACAGGAGAAACCGTTCCCTTGCAGGAATCCTTGTTTGGATGGTGTTCTTGCACTTTGTTTGCCTCTAGTTTGCATGAGTCCAACGTTTGGGCAGGCGACTGCAGGACGACGTGGTCACCAGCTGTACCTGACATGCAAAAGCACTGCTGTGCATCCACAGAGAGAACGCTGCACGCTTTAACCCCAAACATTCAGGCCCTTTCAACTGGAAAGCGTCGATTGAATACCTATTTAGTTTGCAAATATCAAAATGAGAAAAAAACAATTATGGATGTGGTGTAATGTGTGTTAGTGTTTCCTGTAAATCCACATCAACGTATTGGTGTTTCTCTGTGAAACACATCAACACAAACAGAGGCTACAGCTGAGTTTAGTGTAAAACCATCACGGCACACATCACCATTGGATTATTACATGTAATTATCTTTGACTCCTAAACATCAGCATCAATTAGGAAATAATGTTAGACATCTGTACTTCAGAAAAGATTCCTCTCTGAGGGTAATTTTCCTCCTGCCCATTACTCCCCAGCATGATTATGTTGTTTCTGATAATGGCGGCTAATCAAACAGCAGCACTAGCGGCGGGCGGCGGCCTCGAACACACACTCGCTCCGCTCCGGCCGCCGCTCCTTCATCCTACTTCAATCTCTGATGAGCCAAAAAGAGAGGCCGAGCAGAAAGGCCGCGGTTTACAATCAAGCTGGTGGAAAGAGAGCGAGCGGGACGGAGAGAAGGAAGGACAGCAGCAGTGATTGTAGAGGAGGGGTAATGAGATAAATGGGCTAAATGGTGGGAATAAGAAGAGAGAGGTATGAGGCAGGGACAGAGGGCAAAGGAAATAGGAGAAATTACTTTTTTTTTCTTCTGTGAGGGACTGAGGAGGAGGAGTAAATGAAAAACATTAGGTAAGGTCAGACTAGGTGGAGCCAGGAGTCAGAAACACGACCTGATGGGTCTGAGAAGACGGAACAGACCAGGAGGGAAGATGAAGAGTGAGCTTTAGCGTCTTCCTCTCCAGGAGCGCTGTTGGTCATGACAGGCACACTAACACAAGAACATTGGTAAATGGACTACACTTGTATAGCGCTTTTTACCCTGCATGACAGAGCCCAAAGCGCTTCACACTGCAATATCACATCACCCTTTCACACCATACTCGGTGGTGGTAAGCTACTACTGTAGCCACAGCTGCCCTGGGGCAGACTGACGGAAGCGAGGCTGCCAATCTGCGCCATCGGCCCCTCCGACCACCACCAACCATTCACTCTCACAACTTTCATACTAGGCAAGGTGGGTGAAGTGTCTTGCCCAAGGACACAACGCCAGTTTTACGCCTGCGGGAGCGGGGATCGAACCGCCAACCTTCCGGTTATAAGACGACCTGCTCTACCAACTGAGCTACTGTCGCCCCTACTGACATTGTTCAATTGTTCACACACACACAACGTTTTCATTGTGTGGATCGGTGATCCAATTATATATTGTCAACTGCATAGCTTTAATACACGAGTAATGATCAGTGATTAGCAGGCACAGCATGTGAGGCCGATAAATAAAGAGCAACAATTACAGTGTAAAAATATTCTAATTTTATGATTGATGTGATCAGCCAGTGTGTATGAATTATTCAGGGACACCGCCAGCATGAAATGCTTTAAAAGCTAATAAAAACAGATTGAAATGGATGCTAAAACTAACTGTTAACCGTGTGTGGACACTTTACAACTGCTGTAATCTGCTTCTTTAACAGGTTTATCACTTATTTCAGGGAGGAGAGGCTCCACAAGAAGTCCAATCAACTGGAAAGATTAACATGTATTCAAATGTTCTGTGTCTCTGTGACAAAAACTGATGCATCTTAATTGGATTTTTCAATGACAAAAAGCAGACTAAGTGACAGGGATGAGCGTTTAAGTTTAAATCTAAATCAAGTAAAATGTGCAATTATTCAACCAGCATAACTCTGTTTTTGCAGATCTCATGAATGAATGAATGAATCACTCAGTCAATCAATTAAATATTTATTAATGAAGGATAATATTGGCGATTTATGTTATTATCGGCTTCTGTTGTCTTGATATTCTTATCCGTCCTCATTTTCTTCACCTCTGTATGTTAGCTGCTGTAACAGCAGGAATTTCCCACCGTGGGACCAATAAAGGATTATCTAATCTCATCTGCTTTCCGGGATGAGAGCAGGCGACTCCATGACAGGCCATTCTGGGAGGGTTATTGCTCTTCCTTCCTTGTAGAGTTAAGAGGGGAAAAAACACTCTTGTGGTGATAAAGTAAAAATCCCCCATGAATCTTGAAGAGCGCAGCCTGGGTTTTTAATTAAGTCTCTTCATTTTGTATTAGATATTAAAGACTGGGTGTGAAGTTGTTTTTATCTCAGCTATATTACCATAACCTTATTACAGAAAACTTTTTCTCTTCAGTTTCTTGTTAGGTTGGCCGGGAGCTCAGCTTCCAATGGGAGTCTATCTGATGGTTTTCAAGGCTGTTTCTAAGCATGTGGGGTCAAAGCGTTAGGAGCAGTTTTCAAAAGGTCACATTTTCATTCGCTTTGAGCTCTGTTTCTAAACACATACTTACATTATTGCTTAATTTAGTTAAATGTCAAATTTTGGTGACGTCTTTATCCACTCTTACACTTTAAAAACCAAAGTTAGAGCAAGTGAAAATAGATGCTCCTTCAGCCTCCTCACGCCTCATGAACCAAACGGCCATCCATCAGATGCTGGGAGAAGCTCGTTTCATGCAGCAACAAAAGCAAGAGAAGGCAAAATAAACCCACTTCCGTGTGAACAACAATGAAATGTCTCCTCATATTAGCAGGTAAAGTCCTATTTTGTGCGAACAACATTCATTACTGGGGAAATGCGAGTTCCATTCTACTGAAGAAAAGCCAACTGGGTTATCTGTTGTTACTGAACGGTGAGGGGATCAACTGTGATTGCTGCGATTCCTCGGCTGCTATTGAAGGTTTATTTCTCTGTGATTGACGATCGGTTTGTTCAGACAGACGGAGGCCTGATGTAGGGCAGAAGTACCCATCATGCACTGCGTGATTTGAAAGGTGTTGTGACGTAGCATCAAGCTGCCTTAAAGATGATGGAAAGAGTTGGAAGAATTAAACACAGGACTGTAAGGTGAGAAATGAGCGAATTAAAGTCCAAAATGTTGCACAATCGGTTAATCTCACACGGATCTCACAGTTTCCACACTGGGCTTTATTCAAGCTGGAACTGCAATAAAACAACAGGAAAAGAATTAATTTCATATGTTCACTATAATGTCAAGTTGATGTGTGATAGAAAAACTAATTTACAGTGAAAATCCACACAGGAATGGCTGACTATTACCGGATTAACACACAAATGAAGGAGCAGCATGGTCAGTTGATTAGGTGAAAGGCAGTAATGGCGGCGAACCTCGGTGAAACCTGCAATCTCGTCCATGCACACAAACACAGACTGCTGAGAGGGGCCGTGGGGGGCCGCGGGGGGCTGCTGGGGGGCAGGAGAGGGGCCACTGTGGGCTTTTGAGACAACATCTGTTCACTGGTGACTCATGTGCACGCTTTCATTAGCTCCATTTCAAAGGGAGGAAATTGTAGCTTTGAGCGGCGCCCATTCACGCTGTTACCACCAACTGAAATGGAAACCGATTCTTTTTACACTCAGGAATGAGCAGCAGGACAGAGCGACCAGAGAGTCTGCAGGTATTAACCTTCTCCACTGGAAACAAGCTGGCGTCGCAGCACAGCCCGGAGTCCGAAAGTCACTGGCTTCTAGAAAGTTCTCATAGTCCGACCAGATCCGTCCGAGACCGCAGCAGGTCCAGATCCTTTAAACTCACGATTTCATCCGATGCGTCATTTTTTGCTTTTCCGATGTCTGTTTTGACCGTTTGTTTCTCGTGTGATTTCGGTGTGACCAGGCAGAGTCATTTCAGACTCCTCGTTCTCAGACTGGCCACGCTTAACCCCGCGTCGCCCACTCCCATGGCGTTTTGTAAGACCACAATCTGCCTTCTCCGCTGTTTTGAATGGGGGTACGGCAAAGCGCTCACCTCGGCGGAGCGAGTTCGTCAGTGTGAAAAAAGGTATTATAGACACATTAAACCTGAACTTGCTAACTACACATAGATTCCCATGAGGTGGGGGTACTGACCGTGGCAGTATTTGTCTGAAGGGATTGGTTTGCTGCACATCCTTCTGCTTTATTGGGACTGGTGATTTTGACTTTAAAGGCCAGCTTGCCCCATTTGTTCTTACAAAACCAGTGAGATTAACTACTTCATTCATTCATCTAATTTCTTCTGGAGTCAGACGGATCAGATAATCAGATATCTGAGTGTAATTATTCCTTTATTGTCCATCCTGAGTCTGGAAATCGATGCCTTTCATTTAGGTGAACAGAGTTCAGTTAGCAGAACTGGCGAGTGTGTGGAGAGATAAAAGTGCGCTTTTTAAAACAGCCGTCGAAAAGAAATATCTTACAAGCAGCTGCCACTTGGCCTCGTGTTCCATTACGAGGCCGTTCCATCTCCTGCACTTCAGGCTGTAGAAGAAACCACCCCGATGTTATTCATATTTATTCGTAGGTCACACGCGTCGCGCGGCGTAGGGATGAAATATCGTGATCCTCGCCACCTGCAGCAAGACCGCAGAGGATCTTGAAATAATGTGATTCCATTCTAACTTCCTTCGGTGTCAGGTGTTAATGGAACAAATGGCTGCTACCTTAACTTCACTCCCACACAGGTGGAATATCACTCATCGTGTTGCGGCTTTCGCTGCATAAGAGAGAAAAGAAACCAAACACCGGAGTCGCGTTTGTTTCCTCAGAGGATGACATGAACACAGAATGACATTTCAGTCTTGAAAAGATTCCTGATAACCTATTTAAGAACTTTTTAATGCTTTCATGTGATAACTGAGCTGACAAATCCACATTTGGCATAAGAGCAGAACCCGATTATGAAGAAGAATGGGATTGCCGCAACGCATGAGACTGAAAGCATCTTCCGTGGTGTTTGATGTAACTCGGGCTGCTGCAGGGCTGGGGCCAGCCCCATCTGACTATTCAATTCAATCCAATTCACTGTTATTTATACAGCCACAATAAAAACGTGGCCGTCTCATGGCTCTTTTACAGGGTTTAGAGGGAAGGTGCATCATGGACGGGTCACAAGTTCACACCAGGATAAACACAGACCGACAAACACACACACTCACTCTTCATCTATGGGGAGTTAAAAACCTGCTTAAATGTCAACCTTTCAAGTTAAAATGTGTATTTAGTTCTTTTTCTTGTCGACAAAGACATTTTCCAACATGTTTGCTTTTATAGAAAATACTGAATTGCTCTCCAATGTGCTGATCGTCAATACCCATAAAAACCTCAGACACGAACAGAGATAATTGAGAACGAAAGAAGGTTAAAAGTGTAGTGAAAAAATAGAACAATTCCATCTGAAGCCGTGGACATTTCCTGTGATGTAAGAGTCCAGTCAGTTCGACAGATGTAAGCCGAGATGAACCCACACACGGTGACTTCTCCACGTATCCACAGCTGCAGGGAATTGAGCTTTCGGATGGCGGAGACAAAAACAAATTGTGGGCGGATGTACGAGCCGCACATGGTGCCGAGCAGGGCAGAGTGCCCAGTGGCCACTCAGCATGTGGTCAGCCTTGATTCTACCCTGTCCACCCACAGCTCCAGTACCCACACAATGGGCTCAGCGAATCGGACGGCGTCTCAAGACCACGGAGAAGTGGGAGCTCCATCCGGGGCAGAACGAAGGACCTCGCTTGAATTGAAACGTTTTCACGTGAAATTGTGTTAAAAACTTGTTGTGTAAATGCAAAACTTTTCTGAAACAAAAACTATGCATTTTCACTAAAAACATTATCGGAATCGAAGTCTTCCTCATGTCTCATGTCAGCTTTCTCCACAGACTGAAGCCTCTGGCATTAATGAAGAAGAAATCCATCACCTTGAAGCCCTTGAACAAACACCCTTGAAAAATAAATAGAAGTGTTTTTGGTAGCACTTTATAATACGGCCCGCGTCTTACAGAGTAACTTCCCTTCTCTTACAGTGTAGTTTCCTCAACTGTGAAGGTAACTGTCGGACATGTATAAGTTATTTCGCGGAACCCGACGAGTACTTACACTTGTGTCTGACAGCGTAAGTGCGGTTGTCTTACAGTGTAGTTTGATGTGTCTTAATAGGTAATTTCCTAAAGTGTGGGGGTAACTTTCATAAATGTAGCATGACATTTTACAGACTCTTATGGGGTACTTACGTACGTGTTTACAGTGTAAGTTCTGAAGTCTTACACGGTAGTTTCCTGTGTTTTACCATATAGATACTTGTCAAGACAGTGTAATTTTCCTGAACATATGTGTTGCTCCCGTAGTCCCCGGCAATGAAGATCCACAGGATGGATTTTTAATAGATAGATTTTATTTTCGATTCCGAACAAGATTCATGACGTCTCCTCAGCTTCAACTGCTCTCCGACACTCTCAATGTGTAGTTCAAAGACGTTCGTTTTTCTGTGAGGCATTCAATGACATTCAGTGCCTCCAGAAACAATAAATAAAATAAAATAAAAACACAGGATATGAATTAAACAAATATGGGGTGCCTACGAACAGCAAAAAACATTAACAATGGTTCACCCACTCTCGAAATAGCAAAAACTGTTCATATCTCTCACATATGCTTTTACTGTACAACCTTGATGTGCCACTTCCTCCTAAGAATCACCATGGACCCCTACAGGTTGTGTGAACAATGACAAACTGAAATACTGTAACGTACTGATTAAAATGTGTTTCACATAATAATGACAAGACATGCAGACGTGCAAAACATCTTTATTTAATGTCTTCATTTTTCAGATACACCAATTCACCTTTTAAAGTTACCCAGCCCTGAAGATCACCCCTGTCTTTCCTTACTGTCTAACTATCCGGTACTTCCACTGCAACTACCGAGTACTTATCCGGTACTTCCACTGCAACTACCGAGTACTTACCTGTAACTACTGCTCAACAACAGGGAACCGGGCCGTATTCTAAAGCGAACACTTGTGTTCTTCACTTACTGTGCAACTACCGAGTACTTACCTGTAACTACTGCTCAACGACAGGGAACCGGGCCGTATTCTAAAGCGAACACTTGTGTTCTTCACTTACTGTGCAACTACCGAGTACTTACCTGTAACTACTGCTCAACGACAGGGAACCGGGCCGTATTCTAAAGCGAACACTTGCGTTCTTCACTTACTGTGCAACTACCGAGTACTTACCTATAACTACTGCTCAACAACAGGGAACCGGGCCGTATTCTAAAGCGAACACTTGTTGGCTTCACTTACTGTGCAACTACCGAGTACTTACCTGTAACTACTGCTCAACAACAGGGAACCGGGCCGTATTCTAAAGCGAACACTTGTTGGCTTCACTTACTGTGCAACTACCGAGTACTTACCTGTAACTACTGCTCAACGACAGGGAACCGGGCCGTATTCTAAAGCGAACACTTGTGGGCTTCACTTACTGTGCAACTACCGAGTACTTACCTGTAACTACTGCTCAACAACAGGGAACCGGGCCGTATTCTAAAGCGAACACTTGTTGGCTTCACTTACTGTGCAACTACTGAGTACTATGCCAGTAACTACCTTCCCTACCTATGCAGGTACCGGGTACTTACACTCAAAGTACCCAAGACTTACCTGTACGGGTTCTGTGATATTGCTTCCATTATTAAAGACATTTATTTTCAAAATAACCAATTCACAACTCAGAGTAAAATAATCAAAACATGATGCACTATTAATAACTTTTACTTTTAAGAAAAAATATTATATTTATTTAAACTAACAATTTCAAACTACTACAAAAGCTAAACCACTATATAAATAATATTCAACTACTATATATGAAAGTACTGCTAATTTTCACAAAAAACATTGTTGTGCCCAATTCAACAAAATAAAAGTGCCACACAAACTCCACTAAAACATAGAAAATTACAACTGCAACAATAGTTTTTCATTCACATGGATAGTCTACTTCTTAGACCTTTTCTTTTTGATTTCTGCTTTTTCTTCTTTTTTTTTCTTGGGCTTCTTCTTCTTGGCTCCTTCTTCTTCTTCCTTTCATCCTCTGATGAGAAAGATATTGACGACGATCTAGTTGAGATGTCTTTTGGTTTTGCTGTTGTGAGTAGAAAAAAACAATACATCTTAATTAATGTCATCAATGTATTACAGCTTGATCAATGACCACATCACATGTTTAAGGCTTACAAGTATGTGTGCTTCTGTTACATCCTGTAAAGGGATAGTTAAGGAAAAACACAGACACGCTGCTTCTTGAGTCATATCCAAAGTATCTTTATAATGACTTAAGTCAAATTTAAACTATACAGTCTGAGTGTTTTCTATGGATTGACATTTTACATCTGCTAAAATTTACATATACCGTACTGAAAATATCAATTTTAGTCATGTATAGCTGTCATAACCAAAGTAATATCAGCATTTTACCCATAAAATATAAACACAGAAGCATTAAACACATTTTCTTATCAAATATGTACTCATCAAATGCTTAACAGTTCACAGCAAAATTATAAGCATTGCTCAGAACGCTGCTTGTGCCGCCAAGCAGTCAGCAAGGAATCTACAATGAGTGTGACGTTCACTTTGACTCTGAAAGTTACTGCAGACACCAGTATCTCACTTTCCACGTTTCTCTTAAAAAACAGAAAACATAAATACTTCTACACATGCATGATGCATTATCATGACGCTTCTTACCTGTAAAGGGGATAATAAAGGAAAAACACAGACACGCTGCTGATGAACGAAGCAGCACGTTTCTTTCCACAGTTCAGCTCAGACATGAGCAATCAAACCCCGATCATTGAACACACAAAAAAATAACTTTCAAAGAAATAAAATTGTGGAAACGGAAACACTGCAGAAAATATCATTAAATAGGAACCGAATACATCTTTCCAAATTATCTCACAAATTAAATTATGCTGAAACACAGATTATCCCTGTTTGGCTGAACACTGTGCTTGTTTGAATAGGAGACCAGAGTAAAACAAGACAGATAACTCAATCAACAGATCACGATGATTTTTACCTTAATCTTTTTCAACCTTTGATGAAGTGTTATTTTTAACCAGGTACTTTCATGAATTCAAGCAATTGAAGTTTCAACAAGTTTTTTTCTTTGAAAGTTGTTTCTGTGCGCAATGATCGGGGTTTGATTGTTTATGTCTGAGCTCAACTGTGGAGGGAAGCGCGCTGCTTCCGTTCATCCATGATTCCACCGGATATGACTCAAGGAGCAGCGTGTCTGTGTTTTTCCTTTATTATCCCCTTTACAGGTAAGAAGCGTCATGATAATGCATGTGTAGAAGTATTTATGTTTTCTGTTTTTTAAGAGAAACGTGGAAAGTGAGATACTGGTGTCTGCAGTAACTTTCAGAGTCAAAGTGAACGTCACACTCATTGTAGATTCCTTGCTGACTGCTTGGCGGCACAAGCAGCGTTCTGAGCAATGCTTATAATTTTGCTGTGAACTGTTAAGCATTTGATGAGTACATATTTGATAAGAAAATGTGTTTAATGCTTCTGTGTTTATATTTTATGGGTAAAATGCTGATATTACTTTGGTTATGACAGCTATACATGACTAAAATTGATATTTTCAGTACGGTATATGTAAATTTTAGCAGATGTAAAATGTCAATCCATAGAAAACACTCAGACTGTATAGTTTAAATTTGACTTAAGTCATTATAAAGATACTTTGGATATGACTCAAGAAGCAGCGTGTCTGTGTTTTTCCTTAACTATCCCTTTACAGGATGTAACAGAAGCACACATACTTGTAAGCCTTAAACATGTGATGTGGTCATTGATCAAGCTGTAATACATTGATGACATTAATTAAGATGTATTGTTTTTTTCTACTCACAACAGCAAAACCAAAAGACATCTCAACTAGATCGTTGTCAATATCTTTCTCATCAGAGGATGAAAGGAAGAAGAAGAAGGAGCCAAGAAGAAGAAGCCCAAGAAAAAAAAAGAAGAAAAAGCAGAAATCAAAAAAGAAAAGGTCTAAGAAGTAGACTATCCATGTGAATGAAAAACTATTGTTGCAGTTGTAATTTTCTATGTTTTAGTGGAGTTTGTGTGGCACTTTTATTTTGTTGAATTGGGCACAACAATGTTTTTTGTGAAAATTAGCAGTACTTTCATATATAGTAGTTGAATATTATTTATATAGTGGTTTAGCTTTTGTAGTAGTTTGAAATTGTTAGTTTAAATAAATATAATATTTTTTCTTAAAAGTAAAAGTTATTAATAGTGCATCATGTTTTGATTATTTTACTCTGAGTTGTGAATTGGTTATTTTGAAAATAAATGTCTTTAATAATGGAAGCAATATCACAGAACCCGTACAGGTAAGTCTTGGGTACTTTGAGTGTAAGTACCCGGTACCTGCATAGGTAGGGAAGGTAGTTACTGGCATAGTACTCAGTAGTTGCACAGTAAGTGAAGCCAACAAGTGTTCGCTTTAGAATACGGCCCGGTTCCCTGTTGTTGAGCAGTAGTTACAGGTAAGTACTCGGTAGTTGCACAGTAAGTGAAGCCCACAAGTGTTCGCTTTAGAATACGGCCCGGTTCCCTGTCGTTGAGCAGTAGTTACAGGTAAGTACTCGGTAGTTGCACAGTAAGTGAAGCCAACAAGTGTTCGCTTTAGAATACGGCCCGGTTCCCTGTTGTTGAGCAGTAGTTACAGGTAAGTACTCGGTAGTTGCACAGTAAGTGAAGCCAACAAGTGTTCGCTTTAGAATACGGCCCGGTTCCCTGTTGTTGAGCAGTAGTTACAGGTAAGTACTCGGTAGTTGCACAGTAAGTGAAGAACGCAAGTGTTCGCTTTAGAATACGGCCCGGTTCCCTGTCGTTGAGCAGTAGTTACAGGTAAGTACTCGGTAGTTGCACAGTAAGTGAAGAACACAAGTGTTCGCTTTAGAATACGGCCCGGTTCCCTGTCGTTGAGCAGTAGTTACAGGTAAGTACTCGGTAGTTGCACAGTAAGTGAAGAACACAAGTGTTCGCTTTAGAATACGGCCCGGTTCCCTGTTGTTGAGCAGTAGTTACAGGTAAGTACTCGGTAGTTGCAGTGGAAGTACCGGATAAGTACTCGGTAGTTGCAGTGGAAGTACCGGATAGTTAGACAGTAAGGAAAGACAGGGGTGATCTTCAGGGCTGGGTAACTTTAAAAGGTGAATTGGTGTATCTGAAAAATGAAGACATTAAATAAAGATGTTTTGCACGTCTGCATGTCTTGTCATTATTATGTGAAACACATTTTAATCAGTACGTTACAGTATTTCAGTTTGTCATTGTTCACACAACCTGTAGGGGTCCATGGTGATTCTTAGGAGGAAGTGGCACATCAAGGTTGTACAGTAAAAGCATATGTGAGAGATATGAACAGTTTTTGCTATTTCGAGAGTGGGTGAACCATTGTTAATGTTTTTTGCTGTTCGTAGGCACCCCATATTTGTTTAATTCATATCCTGTGTTTTTATTTTATTTTATTTTATTGTTTCTGGAGGCACTGAATGTCATTGAATGCCTCACAGAAAAACGAACGTCTTTGAACTACACATTGAGAGTGTCGGAGAGCAGTTGAAGCTGAGGAGACGTCATGAATCTTGTTCGGAATCGAAAATAAAATCTATCTATTAAAAATCCATCCTGTGGATCTTCATTGCCGGGGACTACGGGAGCAACACATATGTTCAGGAAAATTACACTGTCTTGACAAGTATCTATATGGTAAAACACAGGAAACTACCGTGTAAGACTTCAGAACTTACACTGTAAACACGTACGTAAGTACCCCATAAGAGTCTGTAAAATGTCATGCTACATTTATGAAAGTTACCCCCACACTTTAGGAAATTACCTATTAAGACACATCAAACTACACTGTAAGACAACCGCACTTACGCTGTCAGACACAAGTGTAAGTACTCGTCGGGTTCCGCGAAATAACTTATACATGTCCGACAGTTACCTTCACAGTTGAGGAAACTACACTGTAAGAGAAGGGAAGTTACTCTGTAAGACGCGGGCCGTATTATAAAGTGCTACCGTGTTTTTCTATTTTTAATGAATGAAACTATGGAAAAAGTACTAAGTAACAGGAAACACCCATCAGAGGATGATCCTAATAAATAAATCACACCAACTTTTATTTTCATATTTATCTTATGTTTCCAGATTTTGGTGTTTTCATCCTACTACTGTTTTCAGCTTCAAACAAGACTCAGTTTTTCTCCTCTTGTATAGAAATAGCTGGTTTTAAAATGTACAAAACCTCCAGTTACCCCAGCTTCTACCCACAATCTAAAAACATGTTTCTTTAATTCTTGACTCTATCCTGTCCGTAGATGTGGTTTTACATGTTTGTCATTGTGCATCTCTGGATTATTTCACTGATAGACCTGAGATCTTTGATATCAAACAAACAGCCACTGACTCTACCTCCACCCAAGACCTCAGGACGGGTAGGGAAGATGGATAAATGGATGAATCCCAGAACGCTTTCAGTCATTGTGGTCACTGTATTTTTACAAAAAGTAAAGCTGTTTAAGGAGCCTTTTAAGACTCTTTTCTCTTTCTGGGGCTTTTCAATTCATCCTTTCTCCAGTTAGTTGTCTGTGTACCATTGTTAAAGTTTACAGTGTATTCTCCGCACGTGTGTGTCTGTGTGTGGCGTCATTGCAGAAACAGCCAACAGGGCCAAATCATTACCAGTCATGCTAAACACACCATTTTCTGCCTTATTCTCAAAACGGGAAACTTCTTTGAAATGGAAACACAAAACAATGCATTTTCACGTTGTGTAAACGGGGCCTAAGTTCTAATAATACATTTTTGCTTCTGTGGTTTCAGAGTGTGTGCAGTGTGTATAGGTCCTAAAATTAACCCTGTGTTATCATGGCTGAAAGCCAAACTGATCAAGCAGCTAGGAGTATTTCATTCTTCAATCTAATGAAAATGCTAAATAAGTGAGTTTGCTGTTTGAAACTCACCAAAAAAGATAACCTAATTAATCTTTTTTTTTTTTTAGTAATTTCAGGCTAATCAAGCAAAGATAGTTAGTGGAGATCATTCCTGCATGAGTCATTGTGTTGTAGAATGGAAACTGCTTTAAAAGTCACTTTACTGTCACTTTAAGATGAAAATGTCGTGTCGCCGCAGCATGATTCTACCTACTGACTGGGAAATGTACCGTCCAAACTGTGAGAAGTCATGTACCACTGCCGTGAGAGCGAATGCCTTCCGTACAGGCGCTGCTTCATCTTGCTGGTTTATGTCGAGCATTAGGTTATGTGTCACGCAGGTTTGTGTTGATGCTCATGGACATGTTGTGTAGGTGTGGGCCTCCCGCTGCAGGTGGAGGGGAGCGCAGTGCTTTGCTTCGTTTCATCTCAACTTTTTATGCAGCCCTCTCCTCATTTGGCCATTAGTCATCACACAGACACACGGGTTCAAATATGTACGCATGAGACTGCATCTAGAAACCCACTCATGTAAACATATTTACCACAAAAGTCCATTTCGGTGTCTGTTAACACTGAACTGAGGGAAACTTTGAGTTTTCCGTTTCACAGAGGGAGGCGGCACTGGAAAACTCATCTGAAAGATCCCACAGGTTTATTTTGATAGCTCGGGATCTTTCATGTCATTGCTTATTAGATCATTCTTGCATTACTGGACTTTGCGTGAAAGCTGATAAAGCCCTGCCATCGAGATAGAACTGTACCATCCAGCCAAATTAAGATGCCTGGAGCGCCCGCTACACAAACTCTGACCCAACATTTTGTTAAGGTTTCAAAAGGAGCTGCTATTCATCATCTGATTGCAATCAAGAAAGCTTCAGATTTTATACAAGCCTCTTAAATTTAAATGTATTAGACATAGGTTTTTCTTTATTAAAGGGGTGAAGACCATGGAACAGTAAAGTGAGAGAGATAAACCAGATTGGAACGGACGACCTCTCGAGGAACATGACGCGCACATTTCGCCTGCTGGTCGCCGGCCCTTCCATCATGCATTGTTGGATGGAAGGTAAAGTGACAGCCTTTGTACATGGAGGCCTCCAGCCAGGGAGTCAGTCAGCCAGATGGAAACCCGCCAGTCAGGACATCAGCCGGCAGGTATGGGAACATTAACGGTTTGCATGGTGGAGGTGGGGGGGTTTGAAACACTGCACTGCATATACCGAAGACGAGTTCGCCGCACAACATGTTCTTCAGTTAAGGAAGAAATAATTGTTTGGTTTTAGAGTTCGGGTGCTTAACAGGAGGTTGTTCAGGGCTGTTCTCTTGCAAATACCCAGCATGAAGGAAAGGACATGAGAGCTGACAGAGAAAGGTTGGGATAAAGAGCGATTGTGGCACAACTTGATGGCAGAGGATGTGAATGAAATGAGCTGTGGGAGACATAAAAAGTCAGGGAAACAGCAGTTTTAGAAAAGAAAGCACCGGATCGGTGCGTGGATAGAGAGATGTCATACCGACACGAAAAATGGTTTGATGGCATTTTTGTAAACAGACATAAATGGAGTCTCGCTTTTGTAGCCAGAGAATACATTTCAGGGTCCATCGGGAGCCCTGATGGCACATTCATTGTGGAAATAAAAGGTGTTTTTAGCTCAACAGAGTGAGACGAACACTGACATAAAAGACGGAAAAGAATCGGATTATTCTGCCGGTAAGTGCTTGATTTTAAAGTGAGTCAGTGCCCCAACACAAACCTTCACAGAGGATTTAATGGCAGAAATATTTATTGTGAATTACGGGCAGCCTTTGAAAATTGTCTTACAGTGGGGATAAAAAAAGCCAACAAGAAACAAAACAAAACATAGCGCAGTGCATTAGCAACCAATAATGTGGGGTCTCTTCATTACCAAGAGGGCCAGCAGAGAAAATCCAACCAGATCCCTATGTTAAGTCCTACAGTAAAAACCGTCTGAAAGAAGCATCTGGTCAGGTCGGTGTGTGCATGAGACAGTTCAAATGACCAAAAATGAGAGCACCTTGTGTCATATATGCCTCACCAGCCACCAGAAGAACCATGTGTCCAACAGAACAGAACAGGACTACAAGCACAGCTGAATCGCCAAAGCCAGCCCCCCTTGGAAAGGTAGAATAAAAAAGAATCAACCTCCAGCTCCTCCTAGCCAAACAATGAACGCACCAAAGGAGACCTGCCTCGCACGGCTTTTCCCACTTCAAATTTAAACTTGTACAGTACTGAAGAGTTCCTGCAACGGTTCTGGGAGACTATCCGGGGGATCATTTCGGATATCAGATTGCCCGTTCACATTTGGCATTAAAGGGATGCTTCAACATTTTGGCAAATTGGCCCATTGAGCGCAATGCCTTAGTCATTTCGAACAGCGTACTTACTTTTTTTGTGAGGGCGAGCTGTTTATTCAGAGGTGAGTCGGGGAAGGTTTTCGGGACGGACACAATGGAAGTGAATGGTATTTTTGCTTCCATTCGTCAAACTCATCAAATACACAATCCAACAACTCCAAAACACTTTGGTGGACACGTTATAATCCGCACATTCACTACACTGTGGAATATTAATGCAAAATTACGAGATTGAGTTGTTTTTGCGAAGATTGCTAAGACGGAACTACTTACTTAACATGGCGTCTGGGCGTAGTGATTCCAAAAAAAAAAAGTAGTTCCCAGTATTTGCTTCAGTGTTGTAACGCTACAATATTATTTGTTGGTGTTCCACAGCGTAGTGAATGTGCGGATTATGGGGTTGTTGGATTGTGTATTTGATGAGTTTGACGAGGGGAACCAAAAATACCATTCACTTCCATTGTGTCCGTCCTGAAAACCTCCTTGACTCACCTCTGAATAAACAACAGCTTGCCCTCACAAAAAAGTAAGTATGCTGTTCCAAATGACTAAGGAATTGTGCTAAATGGGCCAATTTGCCAAAATGTTGAAGCATCCCTTTAACATGTGTTTCAGGTGACCAGAACGCAAGCGGTGAGCCCTGACACAGCCTGTTGACACGTCTTTATCATGCAGTCGGGGTATGTGTTACTGCATTCATGTCGCTTCTGCCAAATGTCCCAGCGTGTTGTCATGAGTCATCCAGCTTGCGCTGGGTAGACTCGTCATGTCTTGTCAGATCGAACAAGTCATTACAGAGTTACAGAGATGTATTGTGTTCACATCGCTCGTAGCACCTTGAGAGACCTGTGGAAGTCCCACTGGTCCAGGAAGACATTTGATTTGATCACAACATCATTGCTACAGAGGGGATCTGGTTCAGCAACCAGAGAATTTTATCTCTGCTTTTTGCAGATAATGTTATCCTGTTGGCTTCATCGATCCTGGACCTATAGCATGCAGTGGGGCAGTTTACAGCTGAATGTGAAGCAATGGGGATGAGGATCAGCACCTTCAAATCCGAGGCCATGGTCCTCGACCAGAAGAAGGCGGTCTGCCCTCTCCAGGTCGGCGGAGAGACCCTGACTCAGTGGAGGAGTGTCTTAGGGTTTTGTCCACGATTGGGGGACGGATGGAGCGTGAGATTGGCAGACAAATCAGTGCAGCGGCTGCAGTGATATCAGTCGTTGCATTGGTTCGTTGTCCGTTGAGCTGAGCCAATGGACGAAGCTCTCGATTTACTGGCCAGTCTTCACTCCTATGTTCATGAGCTTTGGGTCATCTGCTTAGGGAGCCACCTGGACGCCTCCCTGGGGAGGTGTTCCGGCATGTTCCACTGGGAGGAGGCCCCGGGGAAGACCCAGGACAGCACGCTAGTCGCCGGAGAGACTATGTCTCTCAGCTGGCCTGGAAATGCCTCGGGATCCTCCCAGAAGAGCTGGAGGAAGTGTCTAGGGACCGGTAAGTCTGGGCATCTCCGCTGAGGCTGCTGCCCCGCTGACCCGGTCCTGGATAAGCGGTAGAAAATGGATGGATGATGGACCATGTTGCAGTGCAGGAACAGTCTTAAACACTCTTCTGCTACACTGCATAATCACAGTCAGGTTTCCTTTTCCTTTATTGATCTGTTTGTCTTTTCCTAACTTGCTATGTAAGTAGAACCTGAAATATAAAGCTCATAGAATGACAGCTACAATATCTACTTTTTGTCCCTGAGTCATGGCAGAATTTTGAGTAGTAGTTTATTTCCCTAATATGCCGAAGGCTTCGGTTGACTGCACTTTCTTTAGTAATGACTTCAAACAGACTGAAGCTAACTGAACTTTCAGACAATCACGGTGACAGTGACCTTTATCAGAGGAAAGGAGGAAAAGTAGCTTTTACACACACACACAGACACACACACACACACACACACACACACACACACACACACACACACACACACACACACGCGCATACTCACATCTCCATGCCGTTAGAGGACATTACACCACCTCACATTTATTTCCAACAGACTCACCTTGACCACCTCTATCACTTTCCTCACAACTTACACCCGAAAAAGACCTGTTCTCCAACTTTAAATCCACCTTTGCCTCAAAATGTAACAATTTAGTAATATTTGACTGTCACTGAATAAATAGACTGAGGTCCCCCAAACATCAGGAACAGCTAGCCTCAACATGCGCTCCCATTCCCAGACATTAAAACACCTGAGTTTGACATTTCCAAAGGGTAAGTGTCATTCAGACCTCATTAGATCATCTGCATTTTTCCTAGAGCTCCGTCAGCCTCACACGCCGTAACACTGAGTGGAGTAATGTCACCGGCGGTCATAATGAGAACCCTCAGCCGCGGTCGTCAGCTGACCTTGTCTTTGCATGTGATCATTTATAGATCCGGTGTAGCTGAACCGACAGTGAGTGAGTCATCATTTTGACCTCTCTGATATCAAACCGAGGCTTTAAGGAGTCAATAAATTCGACTGGAAATATTCAATATTCTTCTTCAACACAAAGTCTTGAGTGAGAACACAACGGCTCATATTTTTACATCTCCTTCGACCTTCCAATAAACTCTCGCTATCTTGATACCCTCCTCAGTTTTTTTAAGAATTAATTGATTAACTGATTCAGTGCTCTAAGCTGCCCAATCCCTGATGCACCCTGACACTGTTTTCCTGTTGTTTCCTCCCATACGGATTACTCTCGGCTCTTTCTTCAACAGTACACCTCTCGTCTCACTCTGCATGCTGTTTATTTGTGCCGTTTGCCTCCCGTCACTCCTACAGACTCATAAAGCTGATTAAATATGCATGAAGAACAAACTGTCTGCTGCTTTCTCCCTCTCTGATTTTCAGAGCTCCACAATTATTGTGTCTTCTTTTTGAAAATGTCATCTGCTTGACAGCCCTCAGTCTATTCCTCCATGGATGCTCGGTATGAAGCCGTTCCAGTTCACTCATGTGTTGCACTACAGAAAGAACAACACACACGCACACACAGGCTGTGTAGACAGCCTCAGTGCAATAGTCAACATAATAGAAAATCTAAAGAAAATGCAGCATTTCCCACATCCGTCCTTTCAGTCTTATGTGACCTACTGTTAATAAACCAGTGAAAATCTGTTTCACATAACTGCTATTGATATTAAGAAAAAAAAAAACTTGATAAATGTTGTATTTATAATTTTATTATTTGCAAGCTTCTCCAGCAACCTGGAGTGAACTCCATTGGAGGCCACTTTTGGCCCGGAGACCATATGTTTGACACCAGTGCAGTAACATCTTCTAAAAAATGATATACAGTATAATCAAATTTTTCTATTTCGATTCAATGTTTATTCACTATTTAGCTTTCTTTTTTATGGATTGAAATTGCAACTAGTAAGTGAATATTATTATTTGACATAATCACTTTCATTAAAGGTGCATTAAGGAGTTTTACAACCTTAAAAATACTTATTTTCCACCATAAATATGTTACACATTTTTAATGATGTGTACAATGTGCCCTGACATATTCATTACAAGTACCTGTAACAGCGCTAAATTGTCACTTGAAAGTTGCAGTGCCGGTCCAGCACCAGCATTTTTTTGGGGAGAATTTGAAAGGAATGACGTAATGCACGCTCCGGCTTGTTAGGTTTCATTTTGTCCGCCATTACTCCGCCAGATGCTTAGTGAGCAACAACTGAGCAGGATCTTCCAGAAAGTAAGAAACGACTGGCTTCTAGCACTGCCACAGCTCCACACAGACTCCACCAGGTAAAAGAAACTTAAATCTTACTTGAGCGCTTCTAAACGAGCGAAGACGGAGTCCCCCTCTTCCGTGCACGGGAGCCACAGGGACGAGTTTTTCACTAAGCTGCGTGACGCCCAAGGCCTGCAGGGGGCGCTGTTTCGCATAAAACGTCCAAACTCCTTAAGGCACCTTTAATATAGACAATCAAAATCTGCACACAAAAAAACTGTTTTTATGCAACCGTATTTTTATGACTCCAATTCCGGCATGAGTTCAGCGCAGTATGAAATGATTATGTGCGCAGTTATCAAATCAACCAATGTGATGATAAAGTGGCTTCTGAAGGACACATTCAGAAAATCCTTTGATGGAACCTGTGACCTACCGGTGTCTATCCAACCCAGACAGAATGGACCTAATAAGCCCTCATTTCTTGTCCAATTTTGCGTTCTCTGCTGAGCATGCAGTGTGACTTGAGGCTTCTTTTCATTTCCTCCTGACGGCCCATTACATATCCCATTTACTGACTTCTTCCCCAGTCTGGGGTCAGAATCTGTCTGAGAAACGCGACACTGTCACATTTGTAGTACTTAACAAAATAGCTCCATCTGTCTTGTGACACCGAGCGACGTGGTCATGAAAGCAGCGTTTGAATCAAAGCAAACAGGAGGTATATCATCTCACTGGGAAGAGAAAGCCTTGGATTTTAAGGCTGAGTTGCATTGCTCGTCAAAGCAGCAACGCTGACTTGAAATACGTCTGATCATATCTACACATCCATCCATCCCCTCGTCCATCAAGCCTGTATGGACTCAAACCGGGGACCCTCTCTCATTGAGGTGAAAGAGATAAACACTACACCACTACGTCCTCCCATCTGATCATGTACGGTTTTATAAACCTATTAAACCTGTCAACAGCTAGTTAGAGCAAATCTAATGAATGCCTATTTTGAAACTTTTTTCTGCTGAGAAGACAGGCTCATCATAATTACAGAGCGCGTTTTTCATATTCCATCAGTCTTGTCATCGCTGTCCAAGACGAAACTTTGAAAATCCACTGAGGGTGAAACAGGTCACAGAATTGCTCCGAGGTATATTAAGACAAAGTGAGAAAGATTGCAGGGGACGGGGTATACTTCCAACAAATCCACCAATTTCAATGTTATGACCTTTGATCGTAGACAACCCACACAGAGCGTCAAAACTGTCTTCTGAGAATCTGGAAAAAGTTTGATGGAAACTTTCAGTCCACAAAGACACAGTTCTATAAATGCTTTGAACAATACATTCATGTCACTGATAACCTCTACAGCATCCCGGGCGATGAAATGGAGTCAACTGTGAATGTTGGAAGTTGTCCTACTCAATGATCAAGACAACTTTGACCAGATGATTTGATCTTCTGTGAGAAAGCTGGTCTTCAGTCATTGATTTATTCCTTCCATGAGCAATCCGAGTACAGATAACCAACGCATTGATATATAGGGGAAGTAACGACTTGCCCACACAGCCCAATTCCCCAGACGAGCTACAAATAGCTGAAAACGTCAATGCTAGCTGTTGTGGAGCATCACAGTGAATTGATACGTATCAGTAAATCTGTCAGATCTAGTGCTGCAATCGCCTGCAGTGGCAGGCTGAAGAACAATGGCGTCAGGGAACTGAGTCTCACATCACCTTTTCCCTTCACGCCATGCGGGTTTGTGTGTAGCGTTCCCATCAGGAGAGCACAATACCTCCTGTCACACTGCTGAGACTGACCGGCCACGGCTGTCGGAACCGTTCAAGGTGTGAACTTGCCTTCTTGATCTTGATCTGATTCAGGTTTATTCTATAGCGTTCTCATCTTCATTGCTCCGGAATTTCAAAAGACTTCCAGATATTTTATTGAACTTTTCATCAGGACCCAATAGTTCGCAGGCAGTGACAATCAGTCCTTCCAGAAGAATTGAGTTTTTTTGTGACTGATGTGAGCAAAAATCCCTGATTATACAGTGCATGTGTCACGGTGCAAGGTGGAAGGATCCACGCTCAGGCAGCCAGGTGGAGTTCAAAGTCCTTTTATTGCGGGTAACAGGAACGCAGGATTCAGGAAGGCTGAGCTGAGGTGCAGGAGGTGCAGACCTAAAAGGAACAATTACATCATATGACGTCATGTTGCATTACGTCACATGACATCACGTCATGTCACATCACGTCACGTCACGTCATGTAAGTCACGTGTTACGCTGTGTTACACCACATTAGGTCACCTGTCGTTGCATTATGTCGTGTCACGTCACGTTATGTCACCTAACATTGCGTTGCATCACATTGTGTCATGTCCAGTCACACATTACATTGCATCACGTCACGTCACGTCGCATCACGTAACATGACGTCGCGTCACAAGTTACATCACGTTAAGTCATGTCACAAGTGGCAGCTGGTAGGGACCTCCTCCTTTTTACCCTTTTTATTTGTTATTTTTTTATTCTCATGGTTATTCACTGAAGAAGATGTTTATTGACATAGTTGATGCTCACCTGAATATCTGGAGTTACCAAGTTAGTTCTTCTGTTATGTATGAAGGACTCAGGAAAGATTCATTGCACAGATGTTTTATATTGTTTTGGTGATAATTGTCATTGTAAGAGGGACTTTATTTATTCTGTTTTTATCAGCTTGACATCCTTTGCTTAGTTTTAATGGTATTTTCTGAAAGATTTTAAAATACTTGAATACTTTATTACTTCAATATCCTGTTTTAAGTAGTTCTTCTGTTATTTTTGTAGGAGTCATTGCACAGACCTTTATGTTCTGGTGATAGTAGTTTTATCGATTATACTGTTTGGCAAAAGTGGCTCCAAGCACTGTTGGGAGGAAATGGACACCAAAAACACATCGAAAGTTTTATCATTCTGACTTGAAAATGTTGGCCTGATGTGTAAAGTCATCATACAGAGTCACCAGCCGGAGCGGAGACGACCCCTGACCTCTGCCTCTGTTTGTTCTGCAGGTGATCTCCAGAATCCAGCGTGCAAATAAATGATGGCAGCCGATGAGTCACACTCCCCGCTTCTCTCCACGAGCGCACTCGCTTCTGCTTCACGTAGCCTCAAGTTACCCGCATACCTGCCGATGTGCATATAGAGCCCTGATCCAGACCTGCCAGAGCTACGTGAACCGAGCGCAGTGGAAAAAGACTGTTTACTGAAAAGTATTTCTGCCAATTGGAATAGATAGACTTAGAAATCACAAACACCGCGACATCTGCTAATCAGTGCAGGTTTAACAGGTGCACATTTCCCTTAAATGTCATGAAATGAGAATTTTCTGACAAAACTTTGTGTGTGTGTGTGTGTGTGTGTGTGTGTGTGTGTGTGTGCGCGCGTGCATGCGTGTGAATGGCCTCCTTTGAAGTCCCTCTCCTTCAAAAATAATGAGACTCTTCAATTGCTGCACACTCCTCCATCTCTGTTAAAATCAATTCTTCTCTCCTTTATTCTCAGACCTGCTTTTTTCGGACTCGTCGCTGATTCTTTTTTCTCTCTCTCTCTCTCTCTCTCTCTCTCTCTCTCTCTCTCTCTCTCTCTCTCACGTGCTTCCTTTGTCATCCCTACATGTTCATTTTGCAGAGGCCTCCCTTCTTCAGTCGTCCGCCTCAAAAATGAAAGGGCGGGAATCACATTAATCCAAATAAATCTTCTCAAGAGGAATGAAATGGTTACAAGTGGAAATACACAGAAATGCATAAATCCTTAAATGAAACAAGATTATAATGTCAACCTCACATTTTCTCTCAATACTCGTGCATTTTTTAATTTTTGTATAATGTGTGTTTTCCTGTTCATTAACATCGCCTGAATGCTGCTGGCAAAACAAATCCTCTGAGAGCCGCTCGGTCCACAGGATATGGAAATAAGTTTGGTGACCTATAAAGCAAACCTCACAGAGCGAAATGGAAAAAAAAAAAAAAACAAACATCATCCCAAAGTGAAGTAGTGCTTTTAAGTGCTCGTTTCTGTAATTAATACATTCTCTGTGCTGGAAATCCAAATGGGGCTGTGATATCTGAAGGCTTTTTAGCAACACTTTCAGATCATCCTCACTGAGCTCATAAAACCAACGTGAGCAAGATGAAAATGTTTTTGGATAAACAACTGGCATGAATTATTTAAAAGATGGGTGAGTTGATTTTTAAGTAGTAGTGAGTAACTTCTTTAAAATGTTTAAAAAGAATGAAAAATACCAGGCATAAACTCATCAGTCTTCTTGGGTATGTGCAAAAATGGCAATACCTGAATGGAAAAAAAAAGATTACTGAATACGATTTACACTGTTTACCTTTGGACTTGTTTCTTTTCCCAAAAGAAATCCAATCAGACAATCAGAAAACTGCAGCTAATTGGAAGAAAAAGAAGGAGCCAGACTTCTCAGCTCGCTTCACATTAACGGCCGATCTACCCGTTTGATACAAACGAGTCAGATCCGAGCTTCGCCTCGGTCGTGATTAATGATCTCTCAAGCAGCTGCGCCGCCGTCCACACCCTGCATCATTACCACCCGAGTGGCCGCCACAATGGAGACACAATTACTGCATCCGCCTAATTACCCATCCTAGGATCATACGTGGAGACGCTATTCCCACTGTTGTTTTGATGAATATCGCCATTGCCATTTGTCGTGTTGCGTGAACAAAGAGTTCAAAGACAATATGAAGAATAGAAGTCTCCGCCTCAGGCTCTGGTTCTGCAGGTTTCTTCCTGTTGAGCTGGAGTTTTTTTTTTTTCTTTCTGCTTTCTCCTCTACTTGCTAATGTGGAATTGTTGGATTTTCTCTGGCACAACAGAAATAAAATGAGATTGAACTAAATTGCTAAATAGATCCTAATGATGGTTGTGTTTGAGGCCGTTTGTGGCTTTTTGCCTGGTGTTTGTGAAACTTTGTGAAGCAACTGATTTAGAGCCAGAATCAGATTAATCAGAGGAGATTCAAGTTAGATGGGAACTTTCCAGAATATCAGATTTACTCATGATATTCTCTCATCTCCAGATCAGTCGTGAGGGAACTCGACTAAGACCTGTTAGAATGAAAGACTGAAAAATAAAGGTGTAAAATCAGCCAGCTCTCTTGTTGTGCTTGGAAAACAATGTACAGGAAGCAGCACAGACAGGAAGGCGGTGTGCTGTCTCTGCTGCAGGCTTTAATTACAGCGCAGAACAGAAAGGTCACATGAGTTAGCGGGCAGAGCTGAGCCGAGCCAATCGGAGCGCTCAGGTGGGGACGGGTCCGAGAAGCCCGGAGGTCAGGCGGGTCATTTCCGTCCAGTCGGCGCTGAGCTGAAGTTGCATCAGCACCTCTGTTCTGATGAACCACTGCAACAGACCATCGGCGAGGGTTCGGTCTTTACCATCACTTACAGGCTGAATGAAGTGTTAGCTTCAGGTAGCTAACACATGCACGCTCTTTTTCTGTTTCTTCTGTGTCTGACAGGAGTTTTACGGAGGTGTGCTCCGTGCGGACGGCACGCTGATGGACTGTTACTGCGTCCGCTGTCTTCGCAGAGCTGCTCCAGAGCTGCGATGAGCAGTGAGTGACCTCCGAGAAGAGAGGCGCCGTGTGTGACGAGGCGGAGTCCAGGAGGAAAGGATGATGGATCATGCAATCCCTGGTTTTGTTTGCCGGTGTCCGGGTGTGTCAGGGTTACATTTGCATCGCCACTCGCCAGTTGGGGCCTTACCATAGCCAGCCCGGAGCCTTTCATGGGAAGGAAAGAAAAACTAAAAAAAATCTCCATTCATACATTTTTTGTAAACCTGTAGTTAATTTGACCCCTTGACTCATTTTCTGAGAGGACAAATTACAGAATTTCTCACAAAAATATCCATAAGAAAACCGGAAACATGCACCAGTTGAATAACTATTGTGTTTATTTCAAGTCAGGATCAATATTTTGAACCCAACTCTGGCTTTTTGCGAGAGCGTAATTATATCGCGTCGATGTATTTCAGGAGGAGAATGTTTAGATGAGTCAGAGAAAAAAGAGGCATCCTGCTGATCGTCCAAATAACTTCTGAAATGTTGTGTGAAGGTCAAAGCTAAATTAGCTAGAATAAAAGCGTGGTATTGCTCAACAAGCCGAGTGTGTACGGTAAATTTGCACCGATCTGCTGAATCATTAGGTACACCTGTTCAGCTGCCTGCTAATGCAAATATAGAAGTCAGCAGACACATGGCGTGAATGTAAAACACTTTCAGACAAAACACAGTGAGCAGAATGGAAATTATTACAATTAAAAGAACATTAAACTTTATATGACTGATAGTTTCATGGTTTCATAACCTGTTGAGATACAAGAAGCTCCAGATTCAGATAGGGAAAACAGAACTGTGAGGATGGATGGATGGATGGATGAATGATGGATGGATGGATGGATGATGGATGGATCAATGATTGTCTGCTTGTATCCACCAGGGTCTCTGGTCAGCTGAGGCCTTGTGAAAAAGAAATCGAGGCTCCATTGGCCAACAAAGTGTTGTTATTGCAGGGGATTGCGGTTGCACACACATTATTTTTGCATTTACGTTAATCAGACGTGATTACAATGTCATTAATATTTTATCATAATGATATTTTATCTGCGAATGCTCAGAGGAAGGCAATGTAATTTTCAGCATCCATTCATTAACAGTGCATTTAGAGCTGGTGTGAACTTTAGGAACGTAAACAGAGCAGTGAGCCAAGTTATTAATCACAGATAAAGCCAACATATTAGACAAACTCCTACGCATTTACTTTTAACTTTATAACTCTCTTAGCGAAGTTCCAGTTTCTTTATTGATCTGGACCCCTTTGTTCTCATCCTGTCTTTACCTGTGAAGGCTCTGGTCATTGATCGCTGAGATATTGGTAGTCGGTCATTCCCAAGCTTCGATGCATCAACATGCTCCCAGATCAGGGTCTCTCCAAGTAGACGTGTCTGAAAGGAAGTTCCAACAAGACAGAAGCCTCGATGGAGGAAAGCGTCTGGTGGAATTCCCTCAGCATTCCCGCAGCGTTCTTGTGTTTCCAGCTCGGTTAATGGCGATGAAGCCCTCAGCCATAATGGATGCGTTCAATCTGCAGTAATGGATGTGTTGTTTCCCCGTCGGCGCAGCGAGGGTTAACCTCACCGCAGAAAGCTTTCACTCCGGCGTGTCAAGAGCTTAAAGCGTCGCAACAAAACAAACCGGTCCTCTGAACTCCCCACAACCATCCATCTGACAAACAGACTCACGCCAGCGCGCTGCGTTAGCTTCAGAAAGCAGAAACTGGAAGCCGATGGTGGAAAGTTGTCAGTGACAGGATGGAAAGCTTATCCCCACCTGACACGTTCACATTCTGTAGATCCGTCTTCCTGTAAGCCAACAATAAATTGATGATGTGACGGATAACAAATAGTTGAAAATGACACTGGTTTTGAACCAGTTTTGCTTATAATAGCATCAGAATAACTGTGTTTTCCCATTTTGTGATGATCCCACTGTTGACAAAATAAAAAAAAAAAAAGTTACAGTTCTGAGAAAAGTCATGGGGATATATTGAACCTTAGAGATTAGCAAGCCATTTCTCAGGTGGTTTAAGCTGTGCTGCATTGGATTATCCCTTCATCCATCTTCTACACCCGTAGCCTGCAGGGTGACGGCTGATTCCAGTTAAGTTAAAGTCACTGACACAATGGGAGGAAACCAGATCGCCCACACATGACGGAAAGACAGAAAACCACGGCTTGGATTGGAACCCATTGATCACATGAAGTACTCTGATAATCTCTCTGCTTTTTCACATAATCATGTTTGGCTTTAAGTTCAAAAAGTCATTTTTTTTATCACTGCTGTTATGGATCACTTGATTGTGTTTGTCACTGTTTCATCGCACATGGGTGGATGGATGTATCATCGCTAAGTGCATATAACCGCTGGTGTTCAGCCACTTAGCCCAGCCTACGGAGGGCGAGCCTCCCCCTCACACCGTTGACTCAATGCACTCCAAGCCTCAGGCACTCTTCCCCCAATGTTTTTCTCTAGAACTGCACCTCAACTTACACCTGATTGTTGTTTCATAAATCAAAATGAACATTTCTGAAGGCGTCGACCTGTGAAGTCCTCCTCCACCCTACACAGTGAGCTTCATCTGCGCTTCAACCTCAAACCTAGCTGTCCCCGATCTGCGGGTTTGTTTTGGCCGCCTGGGTCCTGCGACGAGCCTGATTAAGATAAATGATCCATTCATTTGAATTAAGCTTCCTGGAAATGGTGGCAATGGCAGCTTTCCAGGTCTTGGGATTGAAAACAGTGCTCCTCTTTTATGATCAGTGTAGACTTTTTTTTTTTTTTTTTGTCTTTGGTTTCGTCTTCATGCTCAAAAGGCATCAAACTTGAATTCTGGTTGAAGTTTCATTCACAGCATCCTCAGTCATGACTATTCATCACAATTTCACTGGAAACAAGTCTATAAAGTTAGCAAACTTCAAGTTATTTTACTTCAGTTCTTCATATCAAATGAGCTCTGTCTTTAATTAAATTTCCAGCGTCATCATGACTGGGAGTTCAGCTAATTTGCCAGCTAATGGAATCAGTGAAAGAGTGACATTCCCCCTCATTGGAGTTAATAGAGTTACTGGAAATGAGTAGCTTATCATAGATACTTGCTACTTATTTAAAAAACTGTGAAGTCAAACTGACTGCAAGTGGCTATAGTGAATTGCTGGATTCAACAATTGCACTTATCTGTTTTGAGGATGCTGTTAGTTCGTAATAGAAAAATCAAAAAGCTGAGAGAAATTAAAATAGTAGCAGCTAACGCTGGAACATCATAAGAGTCGGAACAGGACTGGTGAGGCCAGATGCCTAAAACATTTGTAACAAGGTTGTAAACTTGTCATAGATTCTGAGTTTAGACTTGAATTATCTCTCAGGTCTTACAAACAATCTTTTGCGTCGAACTCCAGGAGTGTTTTATCGTGCTGTGGAAGGATCCGGGGCCGGTGGGAGATGACGGCCACTTTATTAACCTCCCAGCTATCCAACGCTCTGCAAACAAACCTGAAGGATATTAATTAAAACAGACGATGAGAATTAATGTGGCTTTGATGATTAGCCTCCCACATATTCATTACCACAGAGCCGCGCTCCTGGATCTTCTTACACCTGTTTTGATGACGCTCTTTACAACAAGACCATTTTTAAGAACATGACTGCAGATGTTGCTTTAATACAGTTTCTCTGGTCCCTTGTTGTCCCCCGCCCTAACAGTTTTTTTTTTTTTTTTTTTTTAGTCCCAATTTGAAGACAGCGCTTTTAAAATGTGCAGAACATTGCGTGCTGTTTTCACTCACAATTGACACAACCTGTCTCGGACTGATGTCGCGCCGCACGTCAGAAAATGTAAGCCGGTGCCAGTCTCGCCGTTCGCTGGGTCTTATGCTGTACGGCCGGATTTAGCCAGAGCAGGACAGAGCCGCAGACTTTAATCTGCAGAGTCAATCAGAGTCTAAAAGGTTCAGACGGGCTTCCAGTAGCTGAGGGCAACGAGGAGCCGACCTGCTTCATAAGTGACAGTCCGGCGCTGCGGGGACCTGCGGCGCCACTCGCTGCTTCCTCTTTCATCTGTTTTTATGTTATGCAGGTGTTAGATGGCCCTACAGCGATGTGCAGTCAGCCAGGCGTGCACACGCTTAACCTGGAAAATGGTGTGTGTGTGTGTGTGAAAGAGAGTGTGTGTGTGCAAGTGCTGACTTAAATGGAAACACTAAATTGTCTGCGAGACACAGAAACACAAAGCTTCACCTGGGGCCAAAATGCCTGCTGCAGCACCTCAATCTGAACACACAATCAAAAATGACACACTCTTACCTTCTCTGCAACGCGTACATTTTTTAAATCAATTCCAGTTTCCCCCGTTGGACATAAGAATTCTTCTTTTTGGCTTACAATGATGTGTTCATGTGGCTTTAAGGTAGCATTTAAATAACAATTAAATCCTCAAATACTTTTTTACAATCTGGTTTTTGGTCAGTATCTTTACAAATAACATCACAATGTGCCTTCATCTTCCTGTTTTCTTACATTTGCATGTTTTGTTGTTTTTAATTTTGTGCTCTCTAACTGCAAGTTGCTTCATTTTCCTGTCGTGGCTTTTTATTGACATGTTAATGTGTTTTTCCTCCCTAATGTATTCAAATTTTATTCATGGTAAATTAATAAGCTTGATGAGTGAGAGAAAGGATTATGATAAAACATCAAAGAAAAGAGAAAAGGTGACTCTCAAATGGAAGTGATGCTCTCTTCTCCAGTCATTCCCACCATTACTCATCACTTAGAAGTGGCAAAGATTAACAGCCGCACTGACTTCCACGAGCTTATAAAAGCTTTTGAAAGTATTTTTTCCCAAAATACTTTCCAGCGTCATTAGTGCGATGGAGCCTATGCATAAAACTTGCTTTACCACGTCAATGGATGCAAAGCTGGAAACTTATTGGATTTCTTAAAGCACTTTTTGCACGTGTCTTCTTTAAAGATGGACATCTCATTCCATGTTAACTCATAAAGAACTGGACACACACCATCAACAGCAGTCAGTCATAGTATGACTGTCCTGCTTCTTGGTCCTTGTGGGTCCTCAGGTGGGCACGCAGGCCGATTCAGACCATAACTCATGGTGGTGGGTTTGGTTTGGGCCTGTTTAGAGGTTAGTCCAGTGATGGTGGAAAAGTCTGCCTCCTCCAGGATGCTGGTGTTGGTGCATCGGTTCTCCCAGCCAGTCCTGAGGATTCAGTGCTCTGTGTGCCTACTGTGAGTGTTCCAGGCTTCTGATCCATATAGG
Source organism: Salarias fasciatus (assembly GCF_902148845.1). Classification (NCBI taxonomy): domain Eukaryota; kingdom Metazoa; phylum Chordata; class Actinopteri; order Blenniiformes; family Blenniidae; genus Salarias; species Salarias fasciatus. The sequence goes on from NC_043762.1 coordinate 26,424,704, forward strand.
ACAGCGAGCAGCACCACTGAAGTATAGACCAGAATTTTGAGCTTTGGTCAGAGGTTGCAGTTTTCAAAGACTCTTTTTCGTAGCCTGGAGACAACCCCACTGGCACAGCTGAGGCGGTGGTGGATTTCATCATCATCGACAGCTGATGAGAAGAGGCTGCCAAGAGGTGGGAGGTGGTCCACATTCCCCAGGCAGATGTTGTCATTGAAGATGTCTGGGCACAGGACTGTTGTACTGCTGTTTGGTGGTGGTTGGTGGAGGATTTGGGTCTTTTTGATAATAATGTCTAGACCAAGCTGTTTGTATGCTTTTGCAAAAGTGGATAGACCGTCCAGAAGGTGTTCTTCTGAGAGGGATACAAGGGCGAGGTCATCTGCATATTGCAACTCCGTGATGGGTGTGGTGGTGGTTTGACCTTCGGCCCTAAAATGGTTAATGTTAAGGAGTTGACAGTTTTGTACATAATGTAGACTCCCTGGGGCAGATATTTTATTGTGAGACGGTGGATAGCAGCAACATAAATGGAGAACATTGCTGAAGCAATGACTCACCCCTGTTTGAGTCCAGTGTCAACCTTGAAGGGTTCTGTTTCATCTCCACTGCCACGGAGAACCACGGAGAACCAAATCCCAGCATGTCGTAAATACCAGCACAAGCCTCATCAACGCACTTGTGTGTGTGTATATCTATAGACATCCCAGTCTCAAAAAAGCATTGCAAGCCTCAAAATGAAACATAAATATGGCCGATGATGCCCTCGAGTTGCCAGATCAAGTACAACAGGAACAATGCAGAGATGAAGGCCTCGTTTGCGATAACAGTGGTGAGACCACAGACATTTGTGAGGACAGAAGACCCCGATGGATTTTATTACTCTGTCTAAAAGTACATCTACTGCACATGTACAGAAGACAGGGTCAGGGTTTAGAACCAGGATTAAAAAAAATAATAGTAATAAGGATGAGCAGACCCTTCCTATGAAATGAAAAGGCATGCAATTCTAACAGGAGAAGAGACCCCACAAGAGAGAGGCTGGAACACAACCAGCCAAACACCTCCAGCATTAATGAGCAAACTGTCAGCAGTCTGTCCTTTTTGTTCTACAAAGTATTGTTTTCTTATTTCATACAGAGTGGGGATAAAATAAGTGCTTCCTTTCAGGATTTGCTCTCATGGATCAAAGACATTTTGTTTTTGTGTTTTCAAATGAAATGTTTGCCCATAAGTGATTCTCTCTGTTTGAAAGGATTCAACTTGTTCTTTGCTGGAGGTCTTGTTGAGAAGAGCTAATAATAAAATAAAATGAACGAGCGATGACCTCTTGTCTGCCATGACCTGATCTCAATACAAATAGTTTTCTTACAGATATTACACATCTTTATCTTATCAGTAAATAAGTAGCTTGAACATCACATCTCAGGCCTCAGTTAAATGTTTTAAAGTGACGGTTTTGGGTGTTTGTTTACACGTCACTGATGCTCAGATCCACTGAAAACGCAGCTTTTTGGAGACCTTTCCTGACGTGGAAATATTAAAATTGCTCTGACTCGGGTGAAAATGCTTTTTTTCTGAAACACTACCGTGCATGCGCACCACGGCCAGAGTAAACACATTCCTCTAGAGAGTCGTGACTCCCAGTCTTTATTCTCCTGGGACTTGGTAGTTTTATAGTAAAAAGTCACTCAGAATAGCAATCCAACTTCATCACCTGTTAATGTTTATAACTACTTGTTCTCTGTGTTGCAGGAATCATAACAGTAATCTAATTTTTATTTCCTCATTGAGTTTTGTCAGGGTGAATCAAATGGTGGCGCTGCATTCAAACACTCATGTGAACCTTGTCTCTCGTTTCCCTCATATATTTTGTGAAGTGTTCCCTCTCTTGCTGTCGCTGAAATCCTCATATTAAAACAGTACTTCACTGCGGTCCAGCCCGGAGCATTTCTCCCATCAGTTATTGGTAAGTTTCCCCTCTGATGGTGCAGAGCAGTGACACATGAACCTATTCATTGGTAAACCCTTTTTATTAATTGTACAAGGATTTAGGTGTAATATTACATGATTTGGGGATAAAGTTTTTGAGCATAAAGAAAGGTTTACCACTCTGTGAACGTATGTTCATCAAATTGTTGATTTAAGTATGAATCATGACATTAATGAAAGGAGAAAATTACTTGAAAACTCATACGGGTTAAATAAAACAGATAATGATGAGAGTGGACCAGGTTTCAGTATTCTGCTTGAAATTCATCATCCATGAGAGTATAAGCAATTACTTATTCTGATAATGTTGAACAATATTTAAAAGTTTGGAACAAGATGTACCACCACGCAGACCACGTCCTTTTGTGGGAAATACCTTTATTGAAAAGGACGATGTCCGGCCACATCCGGACTGTCGCAGCATGGCTCTTTGTTAAAGACTCATTATGAAAGAGGACGATGAGAAAGAGAACCTGAACTCCACATGTCAGTGTGTCTGTAACAGTACATTCGTTTATCATTAATGAAATTGGAAAATCAGCGTCTTGATGTGATCCTGTGTTCTGCATGGTGATTAATACTTTTTGTTAATTCAATACATCGCAGGAACGATTGAGTTCAGAATGTTGTGTTTCAGCAAAGAATAAACAGCAGCAGTTTAATCTGACAGGCCAGTAATTATGATTTAAATTACCGTGTTAATTTAGCGCTGTGCTGGCGGGCCTGGACAGCCCTGCCACGGGCTGAACAGATAACTTCAGGACGGTTTTGTGTGAGCGCAGCGAGTGGAACTAATGAGCTGATAAAATAACGGTCCTCGCCGCCGCGCTGTCACTCGGTGAGGACCTGTTGCTTCCCGCCTCTGCTGGGGAAAGTTTCAAGAAGAAGCTGATATCTGCTGATATTAGAGCCTGATTCTGGAATCGGCTGTCACACGCCGGCGGCTCTGCTCTGCCGGAGTCAGGGAAAGTGTTTTCCAGAGGCTCGGCAACTTCCAAAATTATTAAAGAGAGTCGCTCATCAATTCAGATGAGTGAAGTTTCTCTTCTCCTGAACTTCATGCTGGAGGGTTAAAGGTCAAAGCAGCTGCGTGGAGGGAGGCTGCTGCATGGTTCAGATCAATAAGCAGATTAACTCAGTGGGTTAATATATCTGCAAAAATGAGCAGCTTTATCAATTCTCATTGATTCCCATCCAGCCTCATGCTCCTCCATTCCTTCCATTCCTCCTCCTCTGTGATCTTTTAATTCAATATTGACTGCACACTAACTCTTCTCTTGTCTTACAAACACATGACAACACTTTGCATTCAAGACTTAACAGTGAGAAATGTTAAAAAAGAATATGTAAAGACCCGCAAAATGGTTTCCTTTTGGATGGGACGTTTCATTGTGTGGCATGTTTTAAAGAAATGTTTGAAAAGTGAAAGTTTCCCGGTGTGGCGGTCATGTTTGCGAACGCAGGGAGAGCGAGGGGGAGGGAAAACCTGCCTGTTACAGGCCGGTTCGGGCTGCTGTATGAAAATAGATGCTCTTAGATGCTTGACCCCTGGATAAGTAGCGAGCCATGTGGAGCAGAGGAGAGATCTCTCACAACAGCTGCAGGTTTTTTGCTTTTTTTTTTCAAATCTCAAATAAACAGCAACAGACATGGTGATGGCTGCAGCTGGAGGAGCGACACTCCAGCCATATGCTGTCAGAAAAACACACAGAGGTGTTCATGTGTTTCATGTGTTCATTTTGTGTGTGTGATTCCCGCATTCCCTGCTAAAAACAACACTGTAATTTCTGGATGGTGCTCCACCAGCCTGAAGCTTTAGGTCGTGACTCCAGAGGGTCATGAGTCCCAGTCCAGATCCTCCTGGACTTGGTAGTTTTATAGCTGACAGTCACCCGTAACACTCATCCCACTTGGTTCCGTCCCTGTAAAGTTTGTAATTCAGTATTCAACATCTAAAGAAAACACTATTTTTCACAGTCATGCTCTGACATGCGCCAATACTTTCAACTTTACTGAATCCTGAGTGAATCAGCACCTCAGCGGCGGCCTGTCAGAGAAGAGAAGCTGTCGAGGGGAAACCCTCAAATCCACAGCAGCAGTTCAGCCAATGGCTGTCTGCGGATCTGTCATCCATTAAAGGACTCTGTCATACCAGTCACAGCTCTTATAACGTGAAAACAAAACGTCCCCTTCTGTTTTTGTCCTGCTTCAGTCAGTTTTACTTTGTTTTTTTATCACTGTTCTGCTCCAGAGGCAAACATAGACGTACAGAACCCAGAAGGCTTCTTTTACTGTTAGTCATGCTGAAATCTGTATGAAATTCATCACATGTTCTTTCTAATGTCTTCATCAATTGGAAACAAATTTAGAGACGTGAAAGTTAATCGATTTTCCTCTAAAAGAATAAATGAGAGAATGGATGGTGATGCCAAGATCTGTTTGATTACTCTTCTTTAATGATTCAAATAATTAGTGAAGTCGGGATGCTGTCCAAACAGCAATGAATGGGCTCTATCGATTCAGCAGTTCATCTCAAAAGACAACAAATAAAGAAACAAATAACAATGTTGGAGTTAACACGAAGATGCACAATATCTTCTGCAACCTTCATACCTCACGCATTTCAGTTTTAGTTTTGTGGTCTAATTGGAGCAGATGTATTGAGATTTCTTTGAACATTAAAGACAGTTTCTTTGTTTGATTTTCTGTCCAAATCATCAAGTTAAATATATCATCATTCACATTATAGAGCAAAATAATAAAATTTAAAAAGACATAAAAAAGGTGAGTCATTACATCATGTTACAGAGTTGAATCTGAATAAACCCTGAAAATGTCAGACTTCATTTTTAAAGAGTTCTTCAAAGGAGAAGAGGCTAAATGTGGCGTTCAGTGCCGCATCTCCTTTTCAAACGCTGTCTTGCCTCTCTCTCCTCTTGTGGTTTGGGGTTACTCATCGCGAGCTCGTCCGCCCCCACCCTTCAAATGATTCACGGCGAGACCGCATGAGTCTACGTGGGAGCGGCTGACTGGATTTACAAGAAGTCCAGAAACCTGACCGGACGCACACGGCGTGCGTGAAAGTATCTGCAGCAGTGTGGCGTGTTCCGTCGACGCGGTTCAGAACCAGAACAAATGAACGGCGCGCGCTCTGTAAGGACGCATACATCCCAGGAATCGTTTTGAAATATGTGAAACAATTTCAGCCGTCAGCTAGAGCGAACAGCTGGCTTTCTGCACAGCTTTTCTTTTTTCTTTTGCTTTCAAACTTTTGTGACGTGACTGCGGCGACAATGAGCGGAGCGGCACACTCGGCGCTCTCCGCTTTATGGTTTATTAGCTGGAGGCCGGGACGAGACGCGGGGCGCACGCCTGCCACCCCCCGACACCCAGATGGCAGCGCTAATTGTCAGAGTAATGGCCTACAGCACACACTCGCTCGCAAAACTGTGGTTTTTTTCTTCTGATCTTGTGTATTATGCCTGTGCATACATACCTACAGAACACGTTCCCATTATCACAGCGTGCTGCATCACGCAGCAGAAAGTTCCAGTGAAACTTCACTTCAGCCCCACTTCACACAAGCATGAAAACTAAAGACTTCAGGACGACTGAGAACAGTGTATTGTGGGAAAAGTGGTCTAGCGACAGGAAATAGTGGGCATTAGCAACCTTACAGGAGGAGAATAATGGCCCTGTTGGCCCCAGCTTGGTGGAAACCATCGGCTCATGGGAAATGTTCCAGCTCACAGCGAGGCCAAGCATTCATGGGAAAATGGCAGAGCGGAGTCCAGCAGTCCACTGACCGTCTCCGGGTGCAGGAGCACCTCCGCCTGGCAGGAAACCACCATGGTACTCGAACTCGTGAAAGCTCCCTGATACAACCTAGTGAGATTAACATAACGTCATCCGTCACCTGCTGGTATATAAGAGAAGACTAGTGGTGTCTAAGGTGTGAAGATTCTTTAATAATTAGATTTATGGCATTTAATAAGAACTGGTATCGGCACTTCAGTACCAACAAGTAGCTAATGGTTCTGGTCCGGGTGTCTTCTCCGTCACATCCTGCTCCGTCTGTTGAGAGGAAACCAAAAATGACGACGGTGCAATCTTTCCCTTTTCCAGACGAAACACCACAGTAGCAAACACTGCCCGAAATCACCACACACAGCGGTGCATCACGGACCCGAAGCCGATCCCGTTAGTGTGACGGATGTTAATACGCTGCCGCCGCGGCCTCGCTCCGCGTCTGTTCAGAAACAGCTTCACGTTATCTCTTCTCCCACTGGAAGTCAAAAACATCAAATGAGCATAATGAAGCACAACTGTCACCGGCCAGCCCATGATAGCAGGGACATTTGACGGTCTCACAAGGCGGCAGGCACACACACATACACACACTTTAGCTGTGCCTCTGGTATGGAAAAGTAAATTGTGACCCGTGGCTCGCTAATATCTCTCTTTATGACATCGACTGAGAAGCAAACATGTACTCGGCAGGAAGTTAATTACTTGTTACAGTTTGGGTAATAAAATGAGGGACCGATACGGTGTGACACCTGAAGTCATTATCTCTCACACCCACTCTCACACACACACAAACACACACACACACGAGGCCGCATGAGTGGGTAAATGAAAATGCTGTGTGTTTAGTCACTGTCCAGGAGGTCTCTGTCACCTCTGTAATAACACGGCCCCAGGGGTGTCAACTGACTTAATTAAAAAATGTACACACACTCACACACACACACACACACACACACACACACACACACACACACACACACACACACACACAGCTACACATACACACACCTGATGCTGGGACATTTAATTAGGTTCACTTACATCCACACAGAAGCGCACATTTGGGGCTGGCGGATTTAATTTTCCTTGGATATTAGCTTCTCAAAGCCGCGTTACAGTAAAAGTGAAGGCAGAGCGAGGCTGCGTGTGTGTGTGTGTGTGTGTGTGTGTGTGTGTGTGTGTGTGTGTGTGTGTGTGTGGTGTGTTTTCAACGTCCCGGAGAGCGGGGTGAAAGAATCCCCAGATGATCAGTCATTCAGGTTTAAAATGGACAAAACGTGACTTTTTTTTTTTTCCTTTTTTGTAGCGACTATTTGTCAAACTTTCCTTTCAAAACATCAATTAACTGAAACAAAGTGAACAAAGTCATAATGGTTGAAGAGTGGGAGGCTTAACCACAATGTGCCGCACTAACTCTCACGCCACACAGTTTTTGTCACAGCAAGTCGTGATTTCTGGCTAAAAGCTGGACTTCCTATTATTTCACATTATTTGATAATGTTTTAAACGGCAGTTGAAATAGTTTAAATCGACGTCTGTCCATCCTTATATACTGTTTCATCCAGTTTAATGCTGTGGACAGGTGGACGAAGCCTGTCAGAGGATCAATAAGCAGTAAATTGAATCCATCAGTTGAGTCACTCCCTCCCCCTGCTAATCATGTTGGATTAATGAGATACGTTTTTGTGACTCACCGCACCATCTTGTGGCACAGGCTGGTATTACAACACTGACTTGACTGAGGCTAGTGCAATAACTTGGTCATTTCAATCTTCGAAGGGAAGTAACAGTGTGTATTTCGTCTCGTTCGACATGTTAAATCTTCAAACAGGCTGTAACCCACAGACCCTGACGGGTGGTTAACAATGAATGAAACTATGCACTCAAGAGAGAATGAAGAAAAGTACAAATTTAATGTTCCAGAGTAAACAGAGATAAAAACTACTCATAGCTTAATTTTGGGAAGCGTATTAGTCACGTCTTGTGATCTCTCACGTAAAGCGGTGAATCATCCGAGCTGCAACACGAGCGCTGATTACTCTCTGGAGCAAAGTTTCTCTTCACTCAGCATCTGTCAGGAAAAGGGGATACAATCAAAGCTTGAACTGAATGATGGAATAACACGATTATTCTGAGCAGATTTGATTGAAGAGTTGGTAATGAAAGAGAATGACATTTCAGCATGAAGAAGTAGCGTCAGAACATCTGCATCAGTGGAAAACTGGTCCTGAAGACGAAGCAGCAATCGCATGACATGTAACCAAATAAAAGAGCAATTACGTTTGTTGCCTGGCAACCTGATTTCCTTACTCTTTGTTTTTGTGCGTGCTTGTGTGTGCTCACTCACAGCGTCTGCATCTTCTTTTCCTCATTTTCATCTTCACATGATAAATCATATTGACGCTTGGACGACGACGCCAAATCGACAACACAGCTTCACACTGGAACAGCAAAGTTTACTTTAAACAATCGACTTATTCCAGTGAAGCCTGCAGTGGGATGAAGACATTGTGACGTTGTTGAGCCTTAAAACACAAGGTAAAATCAAGAGGTGTGAAGAGGCGACAAAAAAAGTAAGAGTTAAAACAGTAAGCCGTGGCTTTTAAAGTTCTGTACTTTCAGTTTGTCTCAGTGGTTCGTCCATCAGTAACGGAGCTGCCAGCGCTGTGTGGGTCTGACTGATTCACTCGCTCAGTTCAAATGAATGAGGGGAAAAGACCGCTCTAGTACAAGGGTGTCCAACATAAGGCTCATGGGCCCAAAACCGACTGGCACAAGTTTCCAATCCCGCCCGCCGAACCACCAATTGTAAAAATTTCAAAGCGGAAAATTCTTATTGTATTATTTTTTAATTTCTTTTAAAAAAGCTGCATAATGAAACAGCTTTTAGAAAACACTGCACCACAATAAAGAAAAACTTTGAGGTTTAAATTTGGTTGTTTTCATATTACTGTTTTACTGGTCCGGCTCACTTATGATGAAAATGAACTATATGTGGCCCCTGAACTAAAATGGGACACTCTATAATGTTGATGTTAAGACTTTTAATGATTGTGTGAAGATGCAGCAACAGAACAGCTGCAGCTGAGATAAACTAACTCCTCACGTTCTGCCCTGCTTTGAGTCGTAGCTGACGTTTTCTCCGTTCGATTCTCTCATCGTGTCCTTCTTGTGGTTTTATTTCTCATCAGATTAATGTCCTGACACATTTTAAGTTTGTTTATCCGTTCTAATATCATGTCTACTTCCACTGACAGGTTCATTGTTATGTAGCGTGGACTGTGTAATCAGCACCTTCACCCACCCTTCATGTCTGTCATTCGACTGTTCCTTTTTGACTGTTTTCCTTCTATCTTGTCCATCTTTCTTTTTAGTCCAGGTGGATCATTGGAACTGTCCTACATCATACTGAGTCCATTTTAGTCGAAAGAACAAAACTACAAATATAATTTCTTCCTCTGTCACATGAGATATGTTTTTTTGACAAGATGATTGAGGTTCAATTCCAAGTTTTCCTTCCAACATAAACAGTACGTTGTGTTTGCAGTTGTTTCATCTGGTACTCCAGAGATAAAGGGAGCAGAGTTAACCATGACTATAAATGCTCGGCACACAGCGGCTCCACTGCACGGCCAAATCTAGACAGATTCTGGAGTCAACTTTTACTGCTTTTTTTGCGATTAATTTTAGTTATGTGATGGAGACACTAAATTAAACCAAAATGTTGGGATGTTTCACTTCAGGCATTATTGCCCCAGTAAATGAGCTGCTTGGACGAAGCTTTCGATCCATTAACATCTGCACATCATCCCAACACCACAAGTTCATTGTCCAGCCTGCAAGATGAGTTTCTCTCTGCTGAGATCACTCAACCCTTAAAATGTGATGAAAGATGGCATCCATTTACCATTACCTGTGGCCAGCCAATATGTCTTTCAACAGGTACGTGAAACAAGTGTCAAAAACAAAAAAAAAACAACAACAATCAAATGAGCATAAAAGTAAACGTTGGACCACTTTACTGCAGAGATCATCAGCAAACGTGATGAAATGTTTAGAGAAACAGGGAGAAAGACAGTTTACAGCTGTGCAGGGAGCCCTAAATCAGCCGGCCAATCTCTTCCATTGGTTTTATCTCCACATATCCCATAGTGCTGCTTTGGTGGAAGACAATCAAATCTCATTTGTGAAAACTGCCAGCTGGGCTGTAATGGGACACTCAGGAATCAATCTGCCTCCAGAAGAAAAACAGCAGCGGTGAAGAGGCAACGAGAAGAGAGGGTTTTAGGAATATAAAACTCTTGGTTAAAAAGAAGATACAGCATCTGTATCATTATGTGGAAGGATTTTTATGTTTATTTTAATTTAATATATCAATTAGAAAAGAACTTGCCGGATTTAAATATAATGAAGAGATATTGATATTTAAAATCTGTTATTCCACTGTGAGGAAATCAGTCAAAAAAAGCTTTATTTATATAATAAGGTTTGTACAAGTGAAAATGTTTACCACATTTTTAAAGACAGAATTTCCTTCCAAAAGCAAACAACAGCACCCACTAATGGCCAAACATAGAAACGACATCATTTTTTCAGTGTGAATGAAACGTTTTCAAAACGTTGTCATGTAAACATGAAACTTCTAAACTAAAAATGCAAAAATGATGAATGAAACATGGTATGAATCGCATCCCAGAAAAGATGGGAAGACCAAAAAATACATGCAACACAGAAAAATAAATTAGTTATGAAAGGTCAGCTGTGAAAATGTTTCTCTCCGCACTACCAGGACACCGACGCAATCATCAGCAAATATTTTCAGATGTTCTTAGACTGCCTGCTTTAAAATAATTTATTAACATTTAACTCTTCCAAGTATTTAGTGTTGACGTCAAACTCACCATACATCACCCGCCACATAGAAGGCAATTTCATCTCAACTGATAAGTCAGTACCGTAGGAACATTTAAAAATAGCTTTTTTTTTTAACTATAAATAAATAGTACAGAATTAAACTCTAATCTCAAAATTAGGCCAATTATAATGATACCTCTTGGTATAAAACACTGAAATATTAAAAATAATCTTCTAAGTCAATACACTGTTTAGCATGTTGACTTTGAGGCTAATGCTGGCGATGCTGCTAGCGATGACGTGACGGGCTTTCATTGACACAAAAAGTATGTTTTTTTTTTCAGGTAACTTTTTTATGTTAAAAAGTCAATGTTTTGTTTGTAATATTTTGCACTTTTAAGTCATTTCATTGGCCAGATTAGAGTCTTCAGTGTGTCACGTCATGGTGGATGTGGATGCTTCCTAATCCACACCTTGAAATATTAATCTCCTAGGAGAAACATCTTAATGCCATTTAACCCATGCCATTCATAGTTAATCTGAACTATACATACGAGGAAGAAGGGCAGCCACATTAAGGTGCTCTGGGGAGCTGATGGGGGTCGAACGTCATGCTCACTGACCCACAGTGGTGACCTTTCAGCAGTGGGACTCAAACCAACAAACATCCCATCTTATTTATGCATCTTTAACTTCCCGGAACTGCTGAAGCACAAAAAGTCCTTTTCACGACCTTCCAATAAGCAGTCTTCAGTTGAACTATCAGGAGACTGAAGCCAGAGGACCTTGTCTCCCCCGATGTCCAGCCGTCCTGTAGTCCTCAAGACGACACACAGTCCTCACACACCAAGTCACGTCTATCGATCGCAGCTCAATTGACAGAAATGACCGTCCACCAGGCCGGTTTTGAATGAGCGTAATGAAACTGGCGCTGTGTGGAACTGGACGGAGTCAGAAGAATGAGCGTGTGGGTGGAAGGTGGAGGGGCTGCCGTCAGACCGCCGCTGATCAAATGGCATGAATCAAATGAAACAAAAAGAGACGGCTCAGTCGTGATCCCTGGAAGATTACATAAAAGATGATCAGTGGGGCACGAGATGACAGGCCCGGCTCGCCTTTTCTCAGCTGTAATTGCCTCAGACCAATCACTGATGGCCAGAAGAGGGTTATAATAGAGCCAACAAGCCCGCGCAGGTCTGAGAACTGACGTTTGAGAAGCCACACGGGGCCGTCCTGTGCGTGTTTAAACTAAAATACCACCAACGAGCAGCAAAGTCACAACGTTACTGAACCTGGGCCAACATGAGCTCACGGTGACCTCGACTAAAAACCAATGAATCCTAATCTTTGGTGAGTTTATGTTTATAAATGAAGGAGCTCCTACAAGCTGTTCTGGAAACACTGTAGCATGAGGTCACCTTGACCGGGTCATCCTGACATGTCTGCGTTTGCATGAAAACATCCTTTATGGGTTTTTTTTTTTTCTGAGATTGCATTCACAAGGGTATATCTTTCCTAACATCTCATCCATTTATCTGTGGAAACACAGTGTCACTTGAGAATGAGGCAGACGAAGGGATGAGCATCGACCCTCTATGGTGGGCCCACATCTTAACATCCGCCTTTTTTACGTTCAACCCGCCCACCAATCCTCCACCTGCGTCCAGCAGCGCCGCAGGGCTCCGTCATCAGGCCCGTCCTGGACTCCTTCCTCCCACACCAGGCTCATCAGCAACTTTGCAGATGGCGCTTCAGTGGAGGAGGAGACAGCACCGCGTCCGGAGAAGAGGTCAGGACTCAGACTCGTGCACGTGCACATGACCGTGCACCGACCCATTCAGAAAGACCAGAGGGGTGAGGAGTAATTGACTGCATTGCTGAGGACCTCATCTGGACAACAAAAAACATCTGTTTACACAACGACGGTGCTCAGAGCCGCTGAAAACACAACTTTTTGAAAGTGTCTCCCAAGGTGGAACTTTTCCATGGTATCGGGGATAAATAACTTTTTGAGAAAGCTCCAAAAATGGGGAGATTTACATGTGTGAATCGAAGGACGATGACAATGTTTTCCTCCAGTGTCATGGTTCTCCTGGACGTGGGAGTTTTACAGCTGAGAGTCACCCGGAGCAGTAATCCAGCTGGATCATCAGTCCATAATGTCTGTTCATGTTTACAGCGCATTGTTCTCTCCATGTGGTCTCACTACAAAAACAAGAACGGGAAACTTTTCTGAAAAGAAAATGCACAAACAGCAGGTTTCCCCTTTAAATCTTGTCATATAAATGGAGTTTAAGTGAAGAAGCTTCCCCTCTGAAGGTAAATCCGTCTCTCGGCGCATGGGTGTGGTGTGGCAGCAGGTCTGCAGCAGACTAAACAGAGCAGCAAAAAAAAAAAACAGACCTACATGCACTGAAGGACATTTTCACATCCCGCCGCCTGGGGAGCAGAATGAACATTATGGAGGAGCCGTCACACACCGCACATCCTCCGCCCTCGGGCGGGAGGTCAGACAATCAAAACACGAATCACCAGACGTTTGAACAGATTTTACCCCCGAGCCGTTCCTTCATTGAACACTACAGGGGGTGAAGTGAATCAAACTTAACATTTGGGAGAATATTTTACTCAATATATGTCAAAGGGTTTGTTTTATCTTCTTGTTTAGCATCACGGTGAGTCTATATGAATGTTTTGTAGTACGAATGTTGTTTTTTTAACCATTTTCACTATGAGGATTGAATCAATCAGATCTAAATCTGACCTTAATCCAGAGTACCGTCCGTCTTTAGTTTATCACAAAGGACTCATTTTATATGAGGTGATGTTCTTACGGAGGGTCAAATATCTTTTTTACACAATGTTCTGACCAGGATGAACTTTTAGGTCAAGTCTATTTTAAATTATGAGTTTTGAAAGTATAAGAGTGGATTTGTTTTTATTCCCAATTTGAAAGACACACACCTTTAGTCCAGGACTGTCACACACATTTTAGAGGCTTGATTGGACTGGTAGCAGAGTGCCGCAGTATCTTCAAATTTAAACTTTAAAGTTTCTCTGAGTTGTGATGCGGGGTATCCGTGCCAAAGATGTCAATATTTTCATTAAAAAAAAAGCAATTACTAACAAAAATGCCTATTATCTCAATATTGATTTTCGCCTTCTTTTAAAGCAGCCCTGAAACACCAATGCTTTTCAAAAAAGTGTCCATGGTATTTGGTCATTGTCACATAATTTCAGTCTCATTTATTGGCTCGGTTACATTCTGTTATTGATGTAAGGTTTTCTTTTTTTCAATGCATCTTGCGGGAAAATTCCCCTACAGAGCATGAACAATGGAGGAAAATTTACTGTTCAGAAGTCTCTGGCTGTGTCTGCTGCAAGACTCTTTTGCAGTATGTGGTCCAACGATAAAATAGAGCTTTAAAAGGATTTTATGCCAGAGCCCCCCTCCCCCCCAAAAAAAGAGTGACAGCTTCAATCTGTTTGCAGCAAATTGTCTGAAAGTGCTGTAAATACATCTGTTCCAGTACAGTATGCAATCTGTGGCCCCAGCAGGCCTTTTGTGCACCAGCTGAGGAGGATGAAACCCTCTGCTGACCACCTCTTTATGTTCTCTTTCATTCACAGCAGAAAATGAGTCATCTTCTTTCCACGTCCTGCCCAGTTGGCGCGGTTTGAAGGGATCGTGCACGCTGATAGTTGAACAACTGAATGTTGCCCCATTTCATTCCCCACACAGTTTTTTTTTCTTAAATATGTTTCTTCACATGTCTTTCATAAAATGTTCTGCCTTCTTTGTTGAAGCTTCAGTTTGAGTCTACGTGGCTCATTGCTGCCATCTGGAGTCAAGGTTCACAACCACAGCTGAGTTCACCGCAACCTTCAAATTTACTGAAGAATTCACACAAAAATTGAACATAGAAGTAATGAATTGATTCGAAAACATTGATAAACTGCATGCAGACCTTTTGAATGTTTTAAATGAATGAAGTATACAATGATCACACCTTTTTGTCAACTTCTTTACAGTAACTTCTTTACTTTTTCTGAATCTTTATAAAAGAACACATCACCTTATCCGTACTCTTTTGATGCGGTTTCCTTTTTAATGCACTTCAACCAGAGACGATCTTATTGATTCACAGAATAGATTAATAATGTATCGGACACAACAGAACTGCAGTTGAAATCCTGGTTGGAACCTCAGAGCAGTTAATTTGGATTGTAAATAGCACAACATGAAATCATCCATGTTGCTTTTTAAGGCAACTGCATAACACCAACATTAACATGTGCTGACTTTTAAAATCAGGCCAAACCCCTCCAGTCTGCCAATCCAGAGGCACCGCCTCCAGTGTTACAGAACTGTGTCCACCAAGGCAGTTCCTGCACATCCACAGATTTAAGGTACTCAGGGTGAACCTCGTTCACCCCTGGTGCCTTGCAGGAGCTTACCAACCACATCGGTGACTTCAGCGTGGGTGATGGGTGAGCCCACCTCTGAGACCTCAGCCTCTGCTTCCTCCTCGGAAGATGTGGCGACCAGGTGTTGATCGGTCGACAGCTCTGCTCCTCTCTTCACCCGAATGTCCAAAACACGCTGCTGGAGCTCAGATGACACGATAACAAAGTCGATTATTGACCTCCGACCTAGGGTGTCCTGGTGCTGAGTGCACTTGTGGACACCCCTCTGCTCAAACACGGTGTTCGTTATGGACAAACTGTGGCTGTAGCCGTGCGACACAATCACTGTCGCTGCCCACATGGGCATTAAAATCACCCAGTAGAGCAATGGAGTGCCCAGCCGGGACACTGTCCAGCACCCCTCCCAGGGACTCCAAGAAGGCCGGGTACTCTGCACTGCTGTTCGGCCCGCAAGCCAAAACAACAGTGAGGCACCTGTCCCCGACCTGAAGATGAAGGGACGCGGCCCTCTGGTTCACTGGGGTGAACTCCAACACACGGCGCTGAGCTGTGGGGCTATAAGCAAACCCACACCAGCCCGCCTTTGTTTTTATTCTTTTCATAAGGATTTTTGAACTGCTCTTATTCTGGCCCATCACCCAGGACCTGTTTGCCATGGGAGACCCTACCAGGGGCATAAGCCTAAGACAACATAACTGCTGGGATCAAACTCCCCCGCCACGCTGAGGTGGCAGCTCAGGAGGAGTTAAAGCGGCTAGTCCGTCGTTGATCAAATCCTGTCAGATTAAATAGTAAACTAGCACAGAGGCTGAAGAAGATAAGTTTTATTTTCTATTTCTGAAGCAGACTTCTCATATCCTAGATTAATTCAAGTTGAAAACACGAAATACAGTAGATTGTCTACGTTGTTTTTTTAGCTTGTCTTTTTTACCTCGGTGAGTAGTAGATCAAACTTCCCCAGCAGCCTGGAACGTCACATCAGTGCCTGTTTTTATACTGTAAACGCAAAGTTTCAGGAGATCAAGCTCTTTTCTGTCAGTCCACTACAAATAAATGATAACTGTTGGCTGGTGGTGATAAGAGGCTTTCAGAAAGTCTCTGCAATGTGTCTTTTTTTCCTGCTTCATTATGGTCCGACATTAATACATTTATTACATACACTTTTCACAAAAAAGTAAAACTTTCACTCAGTTTTGACAGTCTTTGTTGGAGCCTTTTGCTTTCCTTCTGAGCTTTAAATGCTTCCAGAAATGATTTCTGGGCCATAAATCTGCACATTAGAAATATTCATCATTCAATTAAATCGCTGAAGGCAGCATGTCAAACATGCTTGAGCCACAAACCAAAAGTCCAGTTTCATCTTGAGTGGGCTGGACGGGTACAATAGGACTGTGATATCCTTTGATTTTAAACTTTAAAGCTTTTCTTTGTTGTGACACAGATGGTATGTGATGAAGAGCAACTACCGAAAATGGCTCCAGTCTCAACATAAAGCCAATTTCAATGACACCTGGTGTAAAATACACAGAAATATACAAAAAACTTCTCCTCTAGCTGTTGCACTGTACATGTATTTACAACCTCACCCTGACAGCATGACTTTGAGGCTCTCGCAGGTTGGCTGTGGCCCACAGGCCTTATGTTTGACACCTCTGTTTTAAGGTCATCAGAATAATTAGATGCCTCTGTTTGACCGGCATTAATGATTTGTTGACTGGAGGTTTATCTTCTTCATTTACACGTGGTCCCTTTTAAACCACCTGGTGAAGTGACAGCAGTTCATTTCAAGTCCATGATGCAGATCTGACTCATGCAGGCAGCATCACAGTTGGAAAGTACGGTGGCCCAGGAGGATCAAAATCACAATGCAACAGCAAATGCACCAACACAACGGAACGGAAGTCAACGCACAGCAGAAGTGCATAGAGGTTGCAAACACAGGTTTTGACAACCATGTCAAAATCAAAACTAACAAGGCAATAAAAATAAGAAAACTAAAACCACCAAAGATGCCAAAGCCTCTCAGGGCGTCCAAAGCCGCCAGGAGCTGCAGACAAAGCATGAGAGCAGCGGTTAGAGAGGACTCCGTTTCCTCTACTGATCTCTGGTTGACAGCCAGAGATTATCGGAGCCAAGAAGACAAACCTGAACCTGCTCTGAGACGGATCTCACCGGGACAGATCGGTTCACACCTGAGCTGTCTAGTGAGAGAGTTACAATTTCGGTTCGGTTCTGTCATATTTCATCCAGCAATCATCTCTGTTTTGTTTATTGGCGTCAGTTACTGGTCATGTTAACACATCAGTGTAACCAAAATGTTAAACTGAAAGCCAGCACCAGCAAATGACGCAACATGCCTGGATGCTGTTTGAAGAACTATTGATTAAACAGTTGATTGCACCAGTTGCAGGCTGGGAAAATCAATGGGTGTCTGCATGATGTTCTCATAGTGCAAAATCAAGCCGGTCATACAGCCATGTTTATTTCATTATTAGCAATAAAATAAGCTTTTACAGAACTATAATAGCCTCAAATAATATTCTGAACGTGTGAAATTGGACTTCAAAGGCTTGTTGGACAGAAAAGGGCTCCCATACTGATTGTCACAACTCTGTCATGAGACGGCTCTGGTTCATACTCCTGGAATTCGATCAGGTCGTACAAGCTGACGTCTGGCATTTCAAATAGCAGACATATCTGTCACAGCGGGTCTTCTACGTTCTCCTGGGTTTGTGGTGGTCCTCTGCGGTGATTGGCAGACGCCCTCGGGTCCAGCAGGCTGCCGGGCAGGTGGGCGCTTTAGTCTGAGACCACTCAACGTAAGTTTCAGCAACAAGGTAGCATCACTGATATCTCAGTCTTGTGTTGTGTCTTGTGTTCTTAAAAAATTTGTGAAAAACTTGTTTTTGACACATTTTCCATGAAATGTTGACCATTTTATTTTGTTGGTCTGGCAGCTAAATTATCACCTCTTGCAGGCCGGTTTTGGGCCACAGGCCTTATGTTTGAATGTTGCCCTCTTTTCATTAACCACACATTTTTTTTTTTTTTTTTGATCTCCTCACATTTCTTTTATAAAACGTTCTGCCTTCACTTCCGCTTCAGTAAGTCCACGTGGCTCGTTGCTGCCATCTGGTGTCAAAGATTTACAACTACAACTGGGTTAAAAAGAATCATATAATTCAAGGGATCGATTTGATGATAAGATAAGATGTTGTCCTTTATGAGTCTGACAGCGGGTAATATTGAATTCTTGAAGCAGCGGGTGGACAGTAATAATATTACCATAGGAAAGGACAAACACTAATGAAAAATAATATATGAGAAGTGCTTCTCAGTCTGCAGCTTCCCCTCTTGAGAAAAGAGAAAACACCCTTATAACAACTATGTTTCAAAGCACCATTCAAGTATTTTACCCCTTCAAAACTATCAGATTTTAATTCCAGCTGCAGCTCAGCTCAGCATTATAAAAACAATCTAATAATTGTGACAGTATCGTGATTCAAAATATAGAAGTGATGAAGTACAGAACAGATGAATAATACATACTGTGTTGGACACCAGAGAACAGTAATGTGTCAGTTTTTCAGGTCGAAGTCTCTGAGTATTTAATCTTGACTGTAAATAACAGAAATCATCCATGTTATTTTATGGCAATTGCATGAAAGAAATAGGGAAAAAAAAGTTAAACTCTCACATACTGATTTTCAAAATCAGGAGAATATGACAGAAAGAAAACTGGATGAATTAAAGTATGCTGTACTTTAAAACAAAACAACAACAACAACAAAAACATCTAGTATTTCTTTAATCCATTCATGTCAGATTGAATTATAAAAAACAGGAAGAAAAAGCCCAAATTGAAATATAAATATAGAAGACTGGACTGATGGCTATGAGTCATCTCCTCTGTCACTCATTTCACAAGAGGAAAAACACCTCCGTTTTATTTTCTATGATCTCCATCAAACTCCTGATATCTCAGAATATGTCATGAATGGAAGGTGTGTGTTATTTTGAGCTCTTCACGTGAATCCTCAGTGTGCCGTGTCTGTAGATCAGCTTCCCCCCAGTGTGACTGCAACATCACATCAGCACCTGTTTTTAAAATGGACCAAAGTTTCAATAGATCTGCCTCTAATTATTGATAATTGTTGGTTGATGGTGGAAAGAGGCTTTAGAGAAGTCACTGCAATTGATTCATGTGAAAAATTTGCTCTGGCCGTTGTTTTGCTTTATTATGATCCTCCATTATTGAATACATTACATTCACTTTTTACTACACAGTTAAACTTTCACTCAGTTTCCACAGTCTTTATTTGAGTTTTTTGCTTTTCTCTGGGGCTTTAAATGCTTCCAGGAATGATTTCGAGTCCAGAAATCTGCCCATTACAAGTCTTCATCAGGCCTTAGGTTTGACACTCCAGGGGTCATCTGGAGGTTTATCCTCTGTCTGACTTCCTGCTTATTCCTGTAGTCATTCTTTTCAACCAGCAGGTGGAGCCACAGAGCAGTCATCCTCAGATCCTCCTCCAGACCTGCTTCAGCTGGAAAGCGTCCCAGGCAGCACAGGGTGAAGGGGAGGCTAAAGCAATTATCTGTTCATGCCCTCCTGGACATCCACTGAGGAGACAGCAGGAGGCCTTTCATCTTATTTCAGCCGAGTAAGATGCAGGATGCGTCTGAATCTCAATTCTTCAACTGAATGCATAGAAGTGGGCAAATAGTCCCTGACCTCCGAGTAGAGCTGTCTGTTGAAAGAATTTTAATCCACTGTCTCATCTGCTTCTGCTATTCTGAACTTTAAAATTACATGAACTTAAATTTTATTAATTGACACTTTCAGGCACAGATATTGAATCATTTTGAATTTTCTGACATGAAGGAAACAATAAAGACTTGTTGTGTGAATCGATGGACAGTAACAAACACGGCGGCCTCCAGAGTGTCAAAGCATCGCTGTGTAAACTTTTCTGAACTGAAAATGAGGTTGATGTTCATCGCTGTCTTTTGAAAGCCACATTTCACAGTTTTCTGACTAAATGATATATTCCGTCAAGGTCACACTGCGGTCAGTCCCGGAGGTGAGGCCTGCTTTCACTAAAGCCTAACACACTATCAATCAGTCTGTCTGGAGAAAGTCATTTCTCTTCAGAAAATAGATGATCCTAGCATCCCAGTTAACACTTTCCAAGTGTTCAGAGGTGTAAATAAAAAGATAAGACTGAAGTGTGTTGACCTTGAGGTTGGACCGCTGACCCTGAAGGTCGTGTCGTGTATTAACCATCATTCGGACGGAATTCCAGTGGAACTCGGGGAGTCTTGCGTCTGCCGCAGCATGCCGTCCACTCAGGAGGAAAAGCGCCTCTGGCAAACCTCCACCAACATGTTTGGGAGTTGGACGCAATCACAAAGCATAATGCAAAGGAAGTGCGAGCAGTTGGCTATTTAAAGTCTTTTGCACGGCTGTAAACAATGAGATCTGCTGGGGAGAGGCTGTTTGGGGCATTATGTTGATTTCAGTGGTGATGGGAGTCAATCCGACCCGTGTCACATGGAGCGGCTGTGTGACTTCAGCAGCCCCCCCTTCAGGCTGCACACCGGACCCCACCTTGTTGTTACAAATGCCTCGGTGGACTTCAATAGCTCCACCATCTGTTGGTGGGGGAACAAATCCCTCCTGCTTATTCCCCAGTGCGCCGTTTCAGAAGGTCAAGGAACTGTGCATTTCCTTCGGGTTGAGAAAGGAAACAAATCAAAAGTGTATTTCATGCATCGGTCCTCCGTAACACCACCAATAACTCTGCTTTTTCAGAATACAGAATGCGTTAACTCTCAGGAGACAGCAATCGAACGTGGCGCAGGGCTTCTCTAACCGCTGACGTCTTCTGACGCCCGAGTAAACGACGATTAAAAAGTCTGGGAAAAGATCTGAGCACGTCAAGGTGAGCAGCAGATGAACACAGCGAGGAACAAACCATGTTTGTCGGGTTAATCTGACCACCCGAGAGACACGGCCAGCCGCCAACACTTTTCATATCTGGTCTTATCAAGCCGCGCTTGATTCGCAACAATGTGTGGAATTAAGGAGGCTCCTCCAGTCGTAAAGCAGCGTTTGTCACAGTAAATTTTAAAGAGGAAGTTCTCAACTGTAGTGAAGGTTTCTTTTTCTTCAGCAAGTGTTCAAGGTCTGAAAACTGCGAGGAATGCAGAATGTATGTAAATATTGAGAGGATTGATGTATTTAGGATCAGAAGCACACAGAAACCAGTTCTGAACACATTTTGAGACGTCTGCGGGACAGACTGAGATCATTCTGAGCAGGATAGAGCCACAACAGCAACAACAAAGAATACAAGAAAAACAATGCATAGTTTTATTTATTTTAAGACTATTTTAAGACTGTGAAAGTGAAAGTGAGGCAGAGCAACAGTAGCTCATTGTGTAATAATAAAAACTTTTTACACTTTTTACTGAACAAAACTCATGTTGATTGAAGTTCTTCATGTGGCCCTTTGGGAAAATTAGCCGCCCATCTTGGCACGAGGGAGACTGGGTATGAGTCCACAGAGAGGCCAACTTCACCTGAGATGCTGAAGTAAAATAAAGTAAAAGTGACCTGCTGCATTCTGGCCGTCTTCACACTGCAAATTATAACTGAATCCAGCCTCAACACTACTTTTGAAGGTTTTGCTGAAGTTTGCAGATTTCCAGCAACTCGCACAACACTGATAATATTCGGCCGTATGACATAAAATGCTGATAAATGTAACTCGTGAAATGCTCAGTTGAGGGGTCAAAGATTTGCAGTGGGTATTTGTCTTGGAAACGTGGATTTCATGTTGTTATAAGTCCATCATCTGTTCCTCCTCTGGCGAAGATGTTGACACTGTTCCACTTCATCATGCTGTTTCACACTCATCCCCATCAGAAGGTGCGGCCTTGGCCGCGGAATCGCTCGTACGTTCATTCTGCACATGCTTATGATTTCAGTGGGACAATTTGTTACCAGCAGCTCACCTGAACACAAGTCATCAGCTCTGCTGCAGCTGTCACGATGGGACTTTTGCTAATGGAAATATGACTGGTTGATCCATTTATTTCCAGTGCAACGTCGAAACAGATCCCGAGCACAATAAAGCTCGCAGAACTAATGATAAGGGTTGCACCAGACAGCAATGGATCAGGATGTCTCTGGAAACCAAACAGAAGCTCACTGGAGGATCTGTGTTAAACATCTGCAGCATTCTTCCAGTAGCTGATCACTTGTGAACATTTGGAACTGCTAGGAGCTTTTAAACTTTTGACCACCACCCTGCTGGTTTGTCACAATCATAACCTGGGACTCAGCATCCTCGCTGACGGTGTTTGGCTATAGATATGGATTTTTGTTGCCTGTTGAATTGTTTTCTCAGCAGTATCAAAAAGCATTACATTTTTTGGTGACTGAATCCCCTACATCTCAGTCTGTGCTGACAGAGTCAACACATCAGTCTCCTCTACACTCACCTCCAGTCACTTCTTTTTTCCTGCTGTGTCTGTGTCCCTTGTTCCTCCTTTGTAGCCCTCTTCATTCTCTGAGCTGTAGCACAACAGTTAACACATTTTAATCAGTTCATTGCCGATTAAGTTTCCCTTTGATGGACTGGTGACCAGCTCAGGGTCTGCCTTCAACACGGTTCACTGGGAGCAGATGGATGGATGATGGATTGAGGATGTAGATGGATGAATGGAGGGAGAGATGGATGGAGGGATGGATGATCGATGATGAATCAGTGGATAATGGATGATGATAGATGGATGGAGGGATGGATGGATGGATGATGCTGGATGGAGGTAGGGAGGGAGGGAGGGAGGGAGGAATGGATGGATGGATAATGGATGATGGATAGATGGATGGAGGGATGGATGGATAGTTGATAGATGGATAATGGATGATAGATAGATGAATGGATGGACAGATAAATGCATGAATGGATGATGGAACGATGATAGATAGAGGTATGGATGGATGATGGCGGGATGATGGATGGATGGATTTCACCATCTGTGTGAATGTGACTCCTTCATTTTCCACTTTCAACACTAATCTATTGTTTGACACTAAATTTTCTATTCCCTCGAAAACTTAGAGTTCAATTTCCATTATTTCAGCTGAAGTTCAGGTGTTAAATTTTCCCCCTAAAACTTCCTCGACTTGCACATTATTTCATAAAAGAAGATACATCAAGTTTTCTCTTTCAACTGTTTGATTGATTGCTTTTATTTATTAAAATAAAAGCAATCAATCTTTTATTGATTGCTTAGTAGCGAGGCCCTGAAAAAAGCTTCAAACCATAAGATTTTTAAGACGAGAATCCAGGGATGGCTGGCTTGGACATGTCTATCTGAGCTCATCAGGCATAGACAGGAGGATACATGTTGTTTTTTGTCCAGTTTAATGCATTATTATCTTTTTCCATCTTCCTGCACTTTCACAAACTGCAGAGCTTCATTAATGTGCAGCTTGTGGGTGGGCTCCTGTGAATGCGAGGTATGCCCTGATACCAGCAGATAAAGAGATCTCTATATGGACCCCCTGACCGGGAAGAAACCTATACAGGCTTCTCTGAATGTCGTTGCACATTTGCAGGGTATATATTTACACTTAATGGCTCTGCTGATCATTACAGCTGATACTGGGCCTGGAGGTGCACGGACATGTCACTGATCACAGGAATGTCTTTGACTCTGAGGTGATCACAGAGGCTATTTTAAAGCCCTCGCTCTGTGTGTTCTACGAGAACGGAGATCCTATATTAGGCCGAGCGCCGGGTATTTAAATCCCGATACTTAATGGTGGTGTTTTCCCATCCCGTCTTTCAATGGCAGGATATCGAGGTGAAACAACACGAAGCCCATACCTTCCTTATTTTGAGTTCAGCCGAGTGTTATCCTAATATTTGTGCAAGTCTTCTGTCAATAGTCGTGTTTCCTGTCCTCCGATTTCACTTTCCCCAAATAATCAAATGTGAAATTCATGGCTGAGCTGCAGCTGGGCTGTCATTTCTGCAGAGGAAGAGGGGCGTGGCCCCTCCCACAGCATCTCTCCCTGCGCTGAGAGCGAGCTGATCCAGTCAAATGAAACATGAGGATATTGAGCATTTAGTTGTAACACTGAGAGCTTCACTGTTTCCAGCAGCCACTGTTCATGTTTATAGCGTGTTGCTCTCTGTGTGCATGTGTGTGGGGTTTCATTACAAGAACAATCAGCAGCACCCACGAGTTCACGACAACGTTTTCTAGACGAACAGCGTTTTCAAAGCACCGCTGTGTAAACGCAAAACTTTTCTGAAACGAAACAGGGAGAACACAAGTCCAGGTGGGAGTTTGTGTGCTCTCAAACGGATTGATCCATGAACATATTCATGGCTGTCTCTCATCTCTTTTTGGACCTCTGAACAGTGTAAGATTAGGAGTCTCACTCCTGACAGATAACCAGCATCGTTCCCATGAGAGGAGCCTTCTGCCAAAAACCTGCGACTGACAAATGGACTGCGAGCGAATGGTGGAGCTCTCTGATAGAAGTTCTGTTTTATAGCAATCCAACTTTATTGTCCGTCTGTAAGAATGTACTGTTAATGTTTATACTCTACTGTCGTCTGCATACATGTGTGGTTCCATTACAAAAACAGCAGCACCCACTAGTGACCCTGTATGAAACAGTGTGTTTTCACTGTAAACACTGTTGTGTAAATGACGCCTAAATTCCGCCACGGAGGACTGTCAAAGGTCCTCGGGCAGATGGATGGATTCAGACTCCTGCCTTAAGCTAGCTCTCGAAGCAACGTATTTCCTGAAAACTGGTGAGCTGGTGCTTTGACCCGTGGCTGTGGCATGTTTGCCCGGGGAAGCAGAAACAGCGCAGTTTGGGTAGAAACCAGTTCCTCTCTGCGAAATATCTGATGTGAAGGGATTGTTCGAGGTCTATTTTGCTTGGCCCGGTTTGACAGAGTTGCATAAGAAAACATGATAATGTTGTATCTGTCTCCTAGATACAAAAAGAATGAAATCAGTTCCAGAGACGCCATTGACGTGTGAGAGAATCTGTGAGTGGATTTCCCGTGTTACCCAAGTCCGACTGCGGCTCCAATCGTCCACAAAGCTTATGATAAATTCAGTGATATCGCCAAGAGTGGACATTTTTCTTTCAAAAATGTCTGAAAACAAACTGCAGATTGAGGTGAAAAAATAAATCTTATCAGTAGAATTAAGAAAAACAAAAAACAAGCGACAAATAAAAACATGGCTGCCCAGAGGACGCAACAAACATATCAGGCCTTCCGAAAGAAAACAAGCCCTCCAGCCCAGGGTGGAAGGCATGTTTTGGACTTGGCAAAGGGCTATCACAATGACTGGCCTGGTGCCCGATAAGCCGTGATTTGGAGACCACATCTGCTGTTTCTGCCACTTCATCCTATTGTGCAGAATACTCCTTGGAAAACACGACGTCTGTCTGGATCACAAGAGCACCGAAGATTTACTGACGGCTCCACTGACCTCGCACCTCCATCCACTGGGCTCCGCACGGGAAGAGACGCTGACTGGAATGACTGGAGTACGTTTGGGCAGCAATAGTTGGCAATGTGTGTGTGCGCGCGCGTGTGTGTGTGAGACCCGTGATAACCTTCCGTCACTTTCCTGCAGATCGGGCACCAGACTGAGGCCCCGTTTACAGGACGTTTCAAGTAAAAATGAATCGTTATTGTGTTTTCAATTGAAAAAAGTTTTGCCCGACAATGTTTCAAACTAATGTCCATTTACACCGAAACAACAGAAATGCAGAAAATGATGTACTTTACATATAGAGCCACTAGAGGGTGCTGTTAGTTGTTTATGTAATGGAAACACACTTGGACAAGAATACGCTATAAAAATTAACATCAACATCTAAATGGACAGATGATGAAGTTGGATTGCCATTACAGGTGATTCTCTACTAAAACTATCAAGTCCATGTGCAGAAAAACTATTTCCTATAGCCGTGGTGCACATGCGTGGTAGCGGCGTTTCAGGAAAGTTGCGTTTTCCGCCGTTTTCATGAAGATAGAGACGGACAATTTAAAAAAAAAAAGTTTTTCTCTATTTCCACTCGGTCTTTGTCGCAATGTTTTCAAAAAGTTGCACTTTGGGAGTCGTTTTGCAAAAGTTGTGTTTTCAGTGGCTCCAAGCATTGTCATGGAAACAGGAACCCAAAATGCAACAAAACTTCCTCTCTTATTCATCTAAACAGAACCAAGAGACATTTTTTTAAACATCTATTTCAAAAGCATTATAATTCAATATGAAGATCTAATGGCAATAAAATGAGAGTTAAATTAGCAGGTGACTGAAAGTATAACTTTCAACAAAGTCATTGAGCTTCACCTTCATCCTTCATGGCTGATCTGTTCATATTTTAAAGAATCTAACAGCAAAAGTCTACAAATAAGACAATATCTAATCCCCATTTATGCGTCACACAAATTTTATGCAAAAAGCGATTAGAAAACACCCATCCTGGAGCGTAATTTCACAGGATTGATCACTGTGTGTTATCAGTTGGGACGACATAGAACTATAATCTGACTCACACACCCAGTGACCCTCAGATGGACAAGATGGACATTTTTATCAAAACTGCTGCCGAACACATTTTTTAAAGGGTAAAGATCAACCATCCACCCATTCATCTTTCTTTTCTACCTAATCCTGTGAGCGATACACCGAGACCAGTCACCAGTCCTTCAAAAGACACATACAGAGACAAACTAATATTTTTCCAAATGAAACGATTTTTCATAAATGATATGAAATTCATTAGGAAATCAAAGTGGAAAATAACCTTATGTCTGACAAGTGGGGGCCCAGGACAGACTCCTGAGGTACACCACAAATGAAATGTTCTGAAAATGACTCTAAATGTTCTAATTTAGAGATAGGAACAAATGATTTCTGCTGGAAACTAGATTGTACATCTAGTCTAACAGCAGTAACTGACCTGTGTATCACCTACTGTAAAACAAAATATGACAAAAGGACTTTGTACAACTGTAAAACAAAAAGAGATTTTAAACAGTTTGTGTTATATAATCTCAGAATAAGCCACCAATAAAACATTGGTACTGGTGTTTTTTTCTTTTAAGCTCGGTTCGATGTGTTTACGCGCTGGATTTAGGCGTCCGTGTTGTTCAGGGTTTTGGCAGCGCTCTCTCATTAGCATAGGTCTGAAACACGTTTGATCCCATTTCAGCCAAGGGGCCTTACAGCCCAGTTTCCTCAATAGCTTTTCTTCCTCACCATGGAAGTGGGGGACAAACCGTTGGTAAGAAATCACATTTAAAAACGGCAGCAAAGCCCTTTCACCGAGTGTCTCGAAGGAAAGATCGTGCATCCAACCACTGGTTTTTTTTTTTTTATATACAGGGGAAGGCCCATTAAAAAAACCTTTCCAGTTAAATGTTGAGATGTTGAGCCCATGCGTTTATTTGAAGAGGTGAGAAGATTTTGTTTGTTTGTTTTAACCTAAAGATTAACAAAACCAAAAGGAGGAACAGGGATTTCATTCAAGTTACAGACATTTTCATCTTGTATATTCACTGTAGCTTCAGCCAGCATGGCTGTACTAAAGTAGCCAGGGTGATTTTTGAGCATTGATAAATCAGGTAAAAAGGAACCATGTGAAATGTTTTGGCCTTCAAATGTAATTTTGGTTTTTCAAACCTTTGACAAGCATGTAACAGTTGATAGTTTGCGATCTGTGTCTCCATCGTGTCTGCAGCCGGTGGATTTACGACCATCTGCTCGTTGATTTTTGCTCTCTGTCCTAACCTTCTCTGCCTTTCTATCCTCTAACCTCTAACCAGAACAGCGTAAATCCTCCACCTCTGAGTCTGGTTCGGCAGGTTTCTTCCTGTTTAAAGGGAATTTTTTTCCTTTCCTCTGTTGCCGATGCTTGTTCGAGTGGAATAGTTGAGTTTTTCCCCACAAAACAGCCTTGAGATTACTGTTGATTTTGGCACTCTGTGAATAAAACTGAGTGGAATTGAACCCTTTTGATGTTAAATATAAAAAAATACCGGAGCATCTAAAATCTTACATCAAGCACATATGTCTGTGTCTCTGTCTTACACCAAACCTGTACAAAAATGAAAACGTATCAGTGCGCAGATGATTGTCAAAGGAAAGAAATGTGCTCTGTTTTCTACATTTTAAACTGTCTTCCATCTTTTGTGGATCTCTGAACAGTGTAAGATCAGGAGTCCAGCTCCTGACAGATCTCAGAAACAGCGTGGTTCCCATGCGAGGAGGCTTCTTTCAGAGCCCCGCGGCTGACGAATGGTCTGCGAGCAAACGGCGGAGCTCCCTGAAAGAAGTGTTGATCAGTTTACAGGCCTGTATTGTGGCGGGGCCTTGGCCCGAGCAGCTGAACAGCGGCCCAGGATGTCATTAAGCGGAGAACATTAACACAGCTTTCACCATTCAGCCTTTTAACAGCTCGCCCATGATCTGCACAACAACCCGCGCGTGTTTCCACACTGACTCATCCGTCTTGGTGTTAAAAATGGTCGCTGTGGCGGCGGCGGCGGCGCAGCAGCAGCAGCAGCAGCGGCGAGCCTGTGATTGGAAGCTATCCTGAGAGATAAGCAGCGTTGAAGGAGTCGGTGTTATGATAGCGCCGGAGCTCGATATTGCGCCGGGTCGGGGGGAACGGGGGAGAGGACATCCTCTGCTCTTACCATTCTGGCAGGGTCTGCTTTTGGCAGCGCTCCGTGCCAGTGAAAGTGAATGGACATGCCTCTTATTATGCAACCGCGCCACTCAGCAGTTAGGGGAGCTCCTCAGGATAATTAAGAGGCGAGAATCCTGCATCTGCAGCTTATATTTCCAAATCCTTTACCCTCAAACCTCCCATGTCGCTCTGTTTTCAATGGAAATCGTTTAAATTCCTCGAGAGCGCAAACAAACTCACCTAGACGCGCCCCTGTGTGTTATCTTTCACTGCTGACTAATGCGGCCCCCTCTCACTAGGGGAAACAATAACATACAATGTAGGGAAGCCGTCCCAGATTATTTCCTTCCCTCAATAAGGCCCCGGCTACTACAGAACAGGAGACAGGAGAGTCCTTTCTGCCCCCGCGGGGACCGCCACCGTGTGAGAAGATCCTGTGCCTCTGGAGCCAACATCTGCCCGGTAGACTCCCAGCAGCCCCTGCTCCGGTTCCCAGTCCGCCTCCCACTGATTATCAGCTGCTGGCCCGTTTCCACAGCTGTGCACACAATGATACACGCCGCTGACACTCAGGCATCTAGGAAATGCTTGCAATGTGATATAATTGTCTGTCTGTGCTGGAGGGAGGAGTGCGTAATTGCAATTATGATATGTGAGTGTTATTGTTGTTTTTCTTATGTAATAAACAATTGTTATCCAGTAGTCACCCCCACACTAAAAAAAAAGGGAAAAAAATTTCTGTGACTCCCTTTTTATGTTCGGTTGCATGAAAACTAGCTGCTAATTTTCATCCATTAAGCTTTTTAATGGTTATATAGTCAGTACTATCATTATGCTCATATTGACATTCTCTGAATGTATCGTCTGATAGGAATTCTTACATTTCTCCATGTGACGTTCTTTACCTTCAGTTATTACTTGTGTTTTATCCAAGACCACCTGACCTGAGATTCAGACAAGATCAAGACCAGAGCGTCCCAAAACCAAGAGAAGACGGAAACTTTAAGGGCAGAGACTGAGTCAAGTCCGAGTCCAGAATCTTCCAAGACCAAGAAAAGACCAAAACCAATACAAGACTAAGACTTCAAAGGGACGAGCCGGAAACTGAAGTTTTAAAGTCATAAATTAACTTCAAAGGATCTGAAAAAAAGGTCTACATCAAGTTTTTTCTTCTTCTTCTTCTCTTTAAACAAACCTCTGTTTTGGACTCACTTCCCAAACAAACACAGCAGACTCCATGACGCCGGAGAAGGTTGTGGAGCGCTCCCCGATTCCATCCCACCTCTCCGGTTATCAGTTGGTCCGCCACCTTGTTCCTCTGCCAGCGGTTAGGATCATAGCTGAAGATGTGAGATTGTGAATAAAAGATGAGTTCAGTTTTTCGTTCCTCTGCCTTCTGGGAAGATCTCGCTGCTACACTCCTCGGCATTATCAGAACAAACAGCTTAGGGCTCCAGATGAGGATGCTGCCTGGCCACGCCGTGCCGGAGGGTCACTGGAGGCTCATCTCGGTCATGTGTCCTTATGAATGTGTTCTCACCATGGTTGACGTTTATACACCTGAGGCCTATTGTCGAAGAGCCTCAAGCCGTTTATCTGATCTTTTATTGCAGATTATTTATAGAAAATGAAGCACATACTAGTTTAATATTGTTTATTATTAGCGTTTATTGTATTTATTAATTTTTTTCCTGTTTCTGGCGGAGCCCGAGTGTCTTCTCTTTGCCAGCCACCACTGTTTATAGCACTAAAACAAATAACAGTGCCAACTAGTGGCCCAACATGCTAACTACATGATTTTTAGAGTTTCTGTGTAAACAAGACATCAGTTTCAAAATGTGTACTATTTCTGAAACGAAAACCCAAAAAGAAAGTGTTTTCACCTGAACATCGTCGCACAAACGGGACCTTTATTTGCAAAGAGCAGGTGGAAGAGGCATTTGTCGGTCCCCTGTGGACAGATCTATCCTTCCTCACGTGACGTCTCCGTCTCTGCTCCTGATGCAGATTACAGGTGACCCGCAGTGACTTTCACATGTGGCTGTGGACATGGAGCCTTCAGCGATTATCTGCTCGGCCATCGAAACACACAATGAGTGTCCGAACACAGCAGCTCACTGGCGCTCGAGGCGCCCGGTGGCGCGGATGCTCCGGCCATTATCCCAACAGGCAACTTCCTCACGGGGACCTGACGCTCCGCTGCTCCTCAGCCGGGGGGCCGCGGCTCCACATGCCGTCATCGATCATGACCGCTGGCGAAGACAGCATGGGATAATGTCCAACCCCGCGGTTACCCAGCATTCCTCCACATTGTTCCAGCAGCTGATTTTTCAGCACATCAAAGACGGCAGTGTTCATCACGGAGGGCCGGAGCAGACAGGATCTCTCAGAGAGGCCGGTGGGTATGGGAAGGGAAAGAACGGCGCTTTCTCATTTCCAGCAGCTAAAATGAAAAGACAAAAGGGTCAAACGGAGCCCAAATCTTTACCACACATTAAATTATAAACATGCAAAATGCAAATTCCAGTGCTTTCTATCAGAGAGGGGGAACCACAGCCCGCAGGGGTCGAGCTGTGGGAGCGTCTCTGTTTTTATGTGGTCAGTCCTCAACATACGTGACCCCGGATCATCGTTTTTTGTGAGACCAAAAGACAAACTACAGCCCTGTCTAAAACATTTACGGCCTGAATTCTGAACCCTGGCTGACACTTTCAGTATCAGTCCAAACCCTCCCTCCTCCAAGCATTCTTTTGTCTCCTCTGTGGGCCGCTTTGGGTGAGGTCTCCGAGTCCCATCGAGAAGAAAAGCACGGCGCCGATGCCCTTTTGACCCCGCGTTCGAACCTGCCACTCACCACTCATCTCACTTTTATTGCCATATTTTTGCATGAACCTTGGCTTTCAGGGATGTTTCACCTACCATTATTTATTCGGATGACCTGTGATACCTGTATTAACTCACCTATTAATGGTATAAAGAGAGAGGAAATGACCACACACACACACACACACACACACACACACACACACACACACACACACAGCGGCTGCAAAGACACTTAATGACAGGAGATCTGAAAAAAAAGCAGAACAGAAACACAATTAATCCACAAAACATCGTGACAGACACATCCACTGATTTAAAAAAAAATCCCATAGTTTTGAACAGGGTGAAAGTTGTGGTTGGTGATCGAGAAAAATCAAGTAAATAGGTACAACAACCATATGCACAGATAATAATTATGAAGCTACAGATGTAAGGGCTGCACACATAAGCAGCAGGATGTTTCATCACATATATAGTGCAATATAAAGAATCTATCTTCTCTTGCTTCAGCTGCTTATACACAGTAAACTGAGTAAAATCACCATAACTGTGCAATATTTGTACACAAAACTTGTGTTTTCTGTCCATTTTAGCTCCAACAATACCTTCTTTTTGATTGGCCTGAAGGTTTGGTGTCGACTGTGCAGAGGAATTATGGGTAATGTGTGTTAAATACATGCAGATTCCTCAACACATCTGACCAAACTCACCCATCTCTCTGTTAAAGCTGTCACAAAACTCTGGCAAATCCAAAGCATGATAACCAAAAACCGGGTTTTAGATCCAGCAGACTCGTTCCAGTGCGGTTTTATCTGCCTATGAAATGTTTACTATTTGACCAACACATCCCTGAATGCTGACAATATCATTAGTGAAATACAAGACAAAGCAAAGAAGTCTGATGAGTTCAACCAGCAGAGACATTGTTGACTGTCCACCACATGTGAACCACATTAACCAGTGTTCAAGCTCACACTGCGTTTGCTAAAATTCTCTTCCATTATGAGTCACTGATCATCAACAACTTGTGGTTTTATAGTACTTTATGCAGTGAAAAACACTCAGATCCTCAATAAAATTCAAAGAAGACTCATGTCCCGATAATATGACAAACTTTCAGGTGAAAAAAACATAATTTTTGTGTCTTTGTCTCAAAAATGTTTGGCGTTTACACTGCCGTGCTTCCTCAGAAATTCTCGAAATGATGAAGACGTGATCAGGTGTCAAATTCCACAAAGTCACTCTCTATCTTCTCTCAGGATTGAATAACAAGTCCAGTGAAGCTGAAGGTGTCTGAGCGGTTTCTCGGTGCGGCGATGTGCTGTTATCTCTGCGTGGCCAGTCCCTCTCAGGTCTGCCATTGCTTCCTGACCTCGCCGCTCGTAGCTTCCTCTGTGTCTGCTGCCAGACTCTGAGTGACGTAGCTTTTGTCCTCTCTTCTCAGAAGAGAAGGCACCTCCCAGCGGGGCTTCCACACACTCTCACACACTGTGCACCGGCTTCGTCGCACGTCTGGCGTGGCTCTGTGGCTCCTCTCCGGCTCCTGTTTTCATGCCCTCTGTGGAAGGTGAAAGCGATCGCCCTCCAGCCGCAGTTGGCCGTGCTCAGTCCCAAACTCCCGCTGACATATAATTTAAGATTATTTGCTTCAATATATCAAATCCCGGTGTTTCTCTTTTGGATAGCGAACACATGATATTGTTTTACTCAAACCTAATTTCCTCCAGTCAGTTTCCGGGCTATTTAATATCATTACTTAAACATCCGAGTCTTTTTCTGAACAGTTTCTAATTTTTTTGAAATTCCTCACAGCATTATTGTATCAATAATATTAAAATATCCCATGAGCAAAAAAAAAAAAAAAACATATAAAATAAATAAGTAAATATTAGTGCTTACCAAGCTTAACAGTGAATGAATATACACGGAGAAGACTAGACAGTAAAAACACTATTTACAGCTTCAATGTAATGAATTATAAATCTAGGTAAAGTTACAGAGCAAGGTCATAAATGTCAGCATTTTTAAGACTTATTTCTTTTTCCAGTCTTTCACTCAGTGGTTCCAGTAAATGTCAGTGATATATTTTATAGAGAGAATATAGATCTGCTGGTGAGGTTCATGTTGGTCAGACGGAGGGAAGCCGGACGGACAGAAACAAGGGAGAAGTGAAATTTAGCAGCAGTCTGTTATGAAAGGTGACCAAAAATGACACTCTTAAAAATTAAACAGTTAGATCGAGGAGGTCAAACGTGAGGTGCGTGGACCAAAACCACCCGCCAGAGGCTCCAAATCTGGCCAAAAAGAAAAACCTAAAGATTTAATGATTTAATCTTTATGTTACCGGTCTGGTCTCCTCACGCTGGGATTGGACTTTTTGATCTGATCAATGAAAAGTGAAAAGATCAATACCGAGCTCTCGCATTTTTCTTCTTTGTGCCAAATTCAGATTGATCTGCAGAAACATTCCAGTCCAGCTCAGTGGAATCACATTTCGTCAACGCTCCATTCAGCCTTTCTATGGCAAACTCAAGCAGACAAGCATCTGAACAACTGAGATTTCACCTTTTTCTGTATTTTTAGCTGCAACACTTGGGCGAACTGAAAGAACTGTTTGTTTGAGAGTGCAATTTCTCCATTTTTATACAGGATCTTAGTAAATCAGAAGTCCCACAGCAACCAGAATTTACTGCTTAGCTTGCGATCCTGAAGTAAATTAGAAGAGTTGGCATCTCTGCTTTACTTTTTAAGAGACAATTATCTCTTTCAGTGGAGCAGGGAGATGGATTTTACCTCCTTCTGCATTAAAGCAGCGATCCAGCAGAAGGGCGGACGTGTTGGCTGGGCTGGGGTTCAGCAGCTGACGCCTGGACAGGATCTCTGCTCTGGTCAGTGTGGAGAAGACACACTGTGCTCTTCAGTGAGATGATAATTCATGGACTTCAGCATCTCAAGAGTTTGTTTAGGAAGCACTCAATGCAAAAAACAAAACAGCAACAATGAAGTCTTCAAGTTTTGTTGGGAGTCTGACACCCTCCCTGAAACAATACATATGTGAGGACGCCTCCCAGCTCATTGCTCAACACATGTGCCGCAGCCGCTCCGTCCTCCTGAAATCTTTGTTTGCACCATGTACGCAGATCCAGCACACCGAGTTGTTTGTGTTCCTGGTGGATTACGTAAAGAAAGCGCTGCACACAATGCCTCGCCTCCCAGCACGTGCAGCGTATGGACGCACGCTATATGATAAGGAAGTGGGTTTAATTGTCATTATTTCTGGGCCCCAGTGCCGTTGTCTCCTAGGACACGGTCTAATTTGGTTTCATTGTTTCCCCCCTCAGTATGAAACCAGATGGCCTCGCATCCCCATAAACACGACCCACACCTCTTCTCCTGTGCATCGGCACGCTGCCGCTGACAGGCGCTGGACTGGATGACCTCTGTATCCTCCGACCTCGCTCCTCTATGAGCCGACACGGTGCGTAAACACATCGCTCTGGGAGTCAATGACAAACTTTTTTTTTTTCTTTAGATTGACAAACAGATGAGTAACTTTTGACTCTCAAGAGGCGGAATGAGTGTCCGAAGAGATTCTGCTTGAGGATCGGCCAAGTCAGTGAGAGGAATGTTTATGAGGAATGTTCACCACAAAGCCTGAGACGCCTGAGAAGCCTCCCCTGTCTGATCAGCTGAACCCGGCGTGGCGTCCCCAACGCTTCAGGAAAACAGCGCCGGCACGAGACGAGGTCTTAATAAACTCAGATAGACGGGGAAGCAAGACATTTGGAATGTGTCCTGTTTGTTTTTATGTTGTCTGAAGCAACCTCAAAGCATGATGCTGCTTCCACCGTGTTTCACGATATCAAATCTGCATGTGTTTAATAGAGCATTAACCAGACAAAAACACATGTTTTGGGCTTTGATTTTGTGTTTTATTTCCTTTTTCTCAATTTATCTGCACAATACTGCACTATTGGAGAAATTTTCTGGACACTTCACCATATTTTGCATGAGAAGGTTTTATTAAAACTGACTTCATGTTGATTTTGTCATCATTTTCAGAAGCAATCATTTAAATTTTGCAAAAAATATTGACATTCATATCATATAAATTCTGCACCACAACAAAGATGAAGCCTCTCTGTTTGTGGCTCCTGAAGTAAAATCTGTTTCACGCCCCTACGTTACATATTTCCCTCAGAGTGTTTTTATTATTGCAGTTAGATCTAAGAAATATCTGAACACTTTGACAAATTGCTGGAATCGTTATCAGACTCTGAACACTTTGTACTCTTTGGAGTTGTTTCATTTAGTGATAAAAACATTTGTGACGCCCCCAGACAGCATTCTGCCCTCCAGCATTAAAACTATTCTAGTTACAGTAAAGAAAAATAATGAAAATTTAATTCTTTTTAATATGTTTGATCATTTTCATTCAGTAATGTTTTGATAGCACTCCATTCTTTGCATCTGAGCGTCAGCGATGTGAGTCAGTGTTGCGGGTGAGTGAGTAATTTTATCACAATAAAAAAGCAATCAGGACGATCCCTCTGCAGCAGCACTTACTGTTATTTATTAGGTCCTGATGAAATCCTCAAACCGCTGCTGCGCGGTTCACCCAGAGGCAAAATATGCACTGATTTGTTTAGGTAAGTTATTACGCTGTAAATTGAGGGGAGGCCTCCCCGTGTCCAGAGTGTATTTTCCTTATACGATGAACAGTAAATCCTCGCAGTAATACAAAGCTCTGCGGTTTATTTATTCACACCATGACAGCATCGCTCAAGTGCTCCAGATAAGAAGAAGGAGTCGCAGGTTGTAACTCTGGATCCAGCGAGTGGAGATGAAAACAAACAGCGAGTCTGTCTCCAGGCTGATGGTTTTACCGAGGCGCAGTGAACGGAGTCGAGGCTGCATGATCTCCCAGTGTTTAGGGTGAACTGGTGTCTCTTAATTATTGACAGACCGAGGTGTGGATATCGGACCGCCTCAGGTCACCTAATCCACAGGCCTCCTCGTTGATTAAAGGCTTGTCAGTCCAGTTTGTTGGAGCTTTCTCAACTTTCTCTCAGACCTATCACTGTTTAACGAAGCTGATTGGCTGTCTCATTTGAATTCTACATGCCTCTTCCTTCTCTCTGCAGGAACCTCCGGCTGCAGAGCCTGAAGTTCATGAACTGCCCCTCCTCCCACTATCTGACCTGCAGCGGGTGGATAAGTCCTGATAAATCTGAAGACCACCTGTTTGTTTGTTGCTCTTTGTCCTTTTCTCTCAGACTATCTGACTCTCTGAACCGACGGAAGCAGGAAGCAGTGAGAGAGTGTGGATCTGCTGAGCGTCACCCCGTTCAAGACTTGACTTTTGATTGGAAGCAGTTTCTGTATCAGGAAGACAGGACAGTATAGCGTTAGTGTTCTGCACTGAGACCCAAACGAGCTTTACTCTCAAAGTCAACATGCTAAATGCTGCCAAGTGTGTAAGTTTTGGACATTACACTGTATTTTATACAAGCAGGTATCATAATTGGCCTTATATTGAGACATTTTCAGTCATTTTCTGACTGAATTGACTTTGGAAAAAAAAGGTGAAATTGTGTTTTATGTGGCCCCTGAACTG
The DNA here is from genome assembly GCF_902148845.1 of Salarias fasciatus. Lineage (NCBI taxonomy): Eukaryota > Metazoa > Chordata > Actinopteri > Blenniiformes > Blenniidae > Salarias > Salarias fasciatus. Next base: position 26,461,972 of record NC_043762.1, read on the forward strand.
AACAGACGTTGACACCCCTGCCTTGAAGCATCACACATCATTGGATCACATCCCACACCGACCTCGTGCCAGGACCACCACGGCGAACGCACACCCCAAGAAATGAAACCTAAACACTCCAAAAACAGATGGGACGAGACCCAAAACGATGACCGTCGCACCCAGATCGTCCACTAAAGAGCAAGAGTTTAAGTAAAGACAAAAAACTGCTGCTCTGGGGCGCCGCGCCGCATCTCGCCGGCAGAGCATCCAGGAAGTGGCACGGGAATGGATGCAGGAAACAGAGGAAGGGAGAGAATAAAGAGGATTTCCTTTAAGCGCGTAGTATTCGCGGCAGCTTCAAAGGAATCCCCACAAGTGATGTAAAGAAGCACAAGCGGCGTTTCGGAGAAAGCACCCCTCTGACGGGCGGAGTGGAAAGACCCAGCGAGTGGAGCCAGGCATGATCCTGTTGACAGAACGAAGTCCGTCCTTTAAAGACGGCACTTCACATTTTATTACATTATAAACTCCCTTTCAGGCCCCCGGAGCTGCGGCCGGGTGTCCAGGATGGCGCTGCACCATAAAGACCCCACACAATGTTATCTGAGGGGAAAAAAAGGTTTAACAGGGAAAGGGACTGGGTCAACAGGACATTGTTTTTCTACCGCGTGTGAAGTCCTTGTAAATTCTCCCACAAAACGAGCTTTCAGATCTGCCGTCTGTCTTTTTTTTCTCAACCAGTTCGAAGATGAGTTTTAAAAGACTGCTGTCTCGTCTAACGAAGCTCATCCACTGAGCGGGAAGGTCGCCTTGGTGATCCAACCGCAGAGATGCGTAAAACATGATATGGTCTCCGGAGCGGGAAGAGGTCTATGATGGAGGGGCCGTTGCCATGGCGCCGCGGACCCCCGACCAAGCCTTTCACCAAAGGTTTTGTATAGGTTTTCTCAATAAGGGGCGCATAGGCGAGGTTTTTACAAAAGTAATAAATAGGCCACGATTAACAATTGGAGGGAGCTCATCCGCCGGATAAAAGCCTCCCGCGACTTTCAAATCTGCCCTCCCAGAGTGAGCGTGAACAGAGAAGATGATTCATTCTGCTGGAATACATATCGAGGAGACCAGGAGAGGCTTGGGCTCTGTCTGGAAACGTCCAAAAGCTTTTCAAAGGCCGAGCGGTTAATGCATAACCGTTTATGAAGCTCCGCTGCAGATAAGATACTCGGATGCTGTTGTAACTGTTGTAAAACAATCTGAGGGTGCTCGAAAAGTCGTTTAGCTACCCTCCTCTGAAAGGAGGAACGCAAAGCAACACTCAGTCTCTCAATATTTTCAAAATATCCACAAATTCAGAGAAGTTATAAAGACTGAAAACAGTCAGAATGTTATACCGAACACCTTTATCAGGAAAGTGATAGCATTTGGTATCTCAAACTGTTTTCCAAACTGATGATCTCCCAATGATTAGAATCAGATAATCCAAGATTAAGATGTTGTGTAAAACACTAAGATAAGTGCTGCTTGTATACTTTGCACCCTTTGCTATTGTGAAGTGTTTTTTTTTTCCCCCCACTCAGTTCATTTAGCTTGAAAACTGGTTAAAGGAAGCATTTTACATGAAAGTGTTTTGCAAGTCATATAGAAGTCAAATAATGGTCCTTATTGACATGTGGACAATCTTTTATATAATTGTAATGAGGTTTGGATCTAATTTAAAGACAGTTTTAAAGTATTTTAATGCACTGAAGGAAATAGGTTCCTGTTTTTTGGTCCTCAGAAGCTCAGCAGTTGGATTATTTCTAGTTTCTTCATGAGCAAAATGCTGTGTGTGTGATGTTAGAATGCATGCTAAACTTAGGAAATGCTAACTTCAAGAAGAGTGGGCTTGGCCTCAAGATCACATTTTTTGGTTTTGTCTTGGTCTTAGGATGCTCTAGTCTTGGGGCTCTAAATTGACGGCGCAACTTGGCGATGATCAGCGGCGGAGGCAGCGCATTCCTATTTTCGACAGGCGCAGAAGAGGGTGTCTGGCAGGTCCGCTGCACTTGCGCCGAGATGGGCGTGGCGGCGCACCAGGGGGAGGGGTCGACAGAATCAGCTGGGCGCAGTGATAGTTTCGTGCAGAAGGTGTGAGCAGGCTGGGGAGCGGAGGATCTAATGACACTGACAGCTTGTCAGTGTCATGAAAGATACACACAATCACTCATGAACCACATAATTGTTTTTATTATCTTCTTTAGCACTAGAACATCCAAGACAATCTGACAGACCATTTGGGTTTTTAGAATTCAAATAAATCTGTTAAAAATAATTCCCCTGTCCTCTAATTCTTTGACTTTTCCTAAATATGTGTCTTGTATGTTTTTCTGAAGCAAATAAGGTCCTAACAATAACACAGATAATATTACAAAGCATTTATACCTCCAAAGGCCAACAGTGGTCTGTGAGACTTATTATTTATTTATTTATTTATTTATTTATTTATTATTATTATTATTATTATTATTATTATTATTATTATTATTAGACTGATTAAAATGATGCACTTCACGGGGCTTTTTTTTCTTCTGTGATTGATTTGTTTTGGTTCATGCGCGCATCTGAACAGGGGGCTAGCTCTGACAGCAGACAATCAGACAGATGACCAAAAATATCAAGCAAATCCCAAAAGAAAGATAGTAAAAACAGGCATAAATAAGAGATATAAGGTGGAAGAAGCTTTAGCAATGATACAGGAGGTCAGTGAGGGGGAATCGGATGGCGGAGACGTGTCGGACATCAGCGATCTTGACTGGAGTGAAGAGGAGGAATGTTCTGAATCAGAGTCAGAACAGTCGCGGGACAAACAGCGAAACAAATATAATGCTGCTGCCCCAAAAATACCCGACCGACCTCCAGCTGCTGTACAGTCCAGCGTAGAACCTGCAGTGGCGCATGGAAGCGCTCACGCGTCACCTCCAGGTAGAGAATTACTGTAGGCTGCTGTCAGTTTACAACTAAATAATAATAACATAAAATGGTGTAAAATTATTATTATTATTATTATTATTATTTAAACTAATGTAATAAATCTGAGCACAACAGTGAACACGGTATTGACAGCAGGGGCACTGCAGCGTCTCCAGATGTGCCAGTTACAGATTCAGGTAAAATATTATATCCTCCATTAAAGTACAGCAAACCATGTATTTTTCGTTTCCAAAAATTAATTTTAGAACGAACATATTTTCTGAATAAATACCTTTGTCCTGTTGAGCCTGCAGTCCCAGAATAAAATGAGCAGGGTGAGGACGGGTCGGTGTGGGAAGGTGTCCGTCCTGGTGCGCAACCGGGGAGACTTATTTTACTAATTTTAATATGTTCTTGATTATTATTGACAGTTAATAATACAACTATTTTGTGTGTGTTGGCGTGTGTGTGCGTGTGTATCAGGGAAACGAGTGCGCGGAGTGTGAATGAGAGGTACGCTGCGCAAATGCGCACTGTAAAAAGTTCAATACATTTTAAAACCTGATTTTAGGCATTAATAAAGCAGATATGAGGCAGACGTTTTGCTGATCCACTTGATTTAATATTTTGTTTCTTTACCTTAATTTCTAATGCATTAGATTACAGAAAAGCAACCTGTTGGTGTGCTCCTGCGCAAAAACACTGCATATGACAGCCTGGCTGACCATAGTGGCCTTTGGAGGGGGGTAAGAATGCTGGCAACACGTGAAGCAGAGTGGAGGACGGAGCAGATAGCAGATGTCGCCACCATTCTCTCATAAATGATTATCCTTCGTCTGGGATGGCCGGAATGCCATGTGTGTGATAGGAATTATAGGGAATCATTTCAGAGGACATCGATCTGATGACAACTGAACCAGCAGTCCTAAGTAGACTCACCCAGCTCCGCTGTGCAGCTGCGCTGAGTGATTGGCACCTGTAATTCTTTGTGCTTTCCCAAATGTATCTTTAAGAGTTATGATGCACACAAATAAAAACAGATTTTCCCTTTCCCTACAAAGTCTGTATGTAGCCGCTAAATGCAGGGTGTCTGCATTTTTATTTCATTTGTCTGGCTCCCCAAGCTCTACAAGAGATTATTTATTTCAAAATGCAGTCATATACATTGTTGCTTCACTATGGTTTAGTATTGAGGCCAGGAAATAAAATGTATTTCATCATGTTAATGTAGCAGTGTCCTTCTTTGAAAAAAAGGAGAGGTGTTCATTTGATTGGTCAAATTGCGCTCAGCTGGGTTAAACCCACTTTCTCTCCTCTCTCTTGCGCCACCTGCGCCGGTGGGCGGGATGGAGGCGTGACTGCGCCTGGTTCACGAAATTGGGACAATTTTCTGGACACGCCCCGTTGACTTTATCCGCCGACGGCGCACTCTGCCCTCCGCTGACAGCGGGCGGATTCGGCGCAGTCAGCGAAGTTAGAGCCCTTGGTCTTGATTTGGTTTCAGACCCGCAGTCTTGGTTTTGGGATGTTCTGGTCCATAAACAGTTGCACAGTCATTCCAGTTGTACTGTCACCTCCAACCTTCACACCTTCACACTGATAACAGCCTCACTGACCCTGAAGACATTCAGGATTCTTCCACATGATGATCCATCTGACCAACGGATACCTGGAAATAAATTATCTACCACGGTGCACATAAACAGTAGCAGCGTTTCAGAAAAATTGTCTTTTCTGCCGTTCCTTCAGAGACAGAGTTGCAGCGTTTTCATAAAGTCGCGTTTTAGTGGCTCGGCGCAGCGTTGTCATGTAAACAGACATCCGAATGCAACAAAACTTTTTCATTTCCACTTGAAAACATTCTCATGTTGACAGACGTTACTTTGCCTCTTGATATTTTTACATCTCATACGGTTGCTACGGTTTTTCACATCAGTGTACTCAGGTTTGTTTGGGTTTCTTTTCATGTTTCATAATATTATGCAGCTGGTGTAATTCAGTCATTCATCTAAACTGAAAACTATTAACACGTCGGCAAGGCTGCGCTGCAGAACATCCCACACTGAACCGCTGCCAAGAAGATAAACGGCGCACAGGGGCGCAAAAATAATACCTGCTGTTCTTCAGCAATGAGACACATGTAGAATTAGAGGATATCCTATGATGGCTGCAGCAAAAATAAACAGTTTCTCCTTATAACTCGCTAATTAAACCCCCACTGGGGAAGTCAGATAAGCCAAAAACCATTAAAGGCCCATTAGATCTGCAAATGCTTCTATTCCTGAGACGCCACACCAAACATTACACCTTGGATATCTTATAAACAAATAAAAGTGACGCACAGGAAGCAGGAAATTTCTGGAATGTCATAATTCACCTGTCCTCTCCAACAACATCGGGACATTGGGGAGTTTTTTTTTTTTGTGGCACTACAGTTGAAAGAAGTCATGAAATCAGTGGGAGAATGAGGAGGAAACCATGGAGTGAGTGAAGCATCTCTGGCTTGTTCTGATGCCTGGTGAGTATTTGTGAGTTTTTCTGGGCTGAGCTGCCGCCGCGACCTGCCGTCACGTGACTGTTTCTGTCGAACGGGTTTCATCGAGGCCTCTGAAGGAAGCTGCCCGTCGCCGATGACTCCTTCTTTTCAGGAAAACGTGTGTATTGGGGATAAACGGTGACGCAGGAGCGCCGTGCTCGTTTCCCTCTTCGCACTCGCTCCTTCCTGCTGAAAAATACCTCGCGACCAAGCCGTAATTAGATAAGTTTGAGCAATTAGTAAAATGAGTTCCTATCTGTCACAGGCGGTTTCGCGGGTCGCCGGACCGCTCTGTTGTCTCCGCTCCTCGACCTTTGACCCCATGGGTCTGTTTGTTCAACCACCAGCGTGTTTTCCTCCTGGCAGGCTCTCAGAGAATGAGCCCGGTCGCTCGTGCACCTCCTGCGTGACGCGCAGGGAAAACACGGTGTGGGAGGAGGAAGAGGCTGACTGATGCTGTGAGAGACGAGAACTCTGAAGAACCACAAACCTCAATTTCAGGCCGAATGCTCCATATGCTCAAAATAAAAAGCAAAAAATTAAAAAGATCACATAGAGACCCGTTTACACGACAACATCTTTAAGTGAAAAGTGAACATTTGTGCTTTGGGAGTCCATTTACACAACAGCCACGCTGAAAACAGAACTTTTTGAAAACTGTCACACTCTGTCATCAAATGCTGCTGCTGCTCACCACACCACGGCTGGAGGAAATAATTCTTCTGCACATGAACAATTAAAATGACAATAGCATCAGTGTTTTCCTCCAGAGGGTCACGTCTCCCCGTCCAGACTCTCCTGGACTTGGTAGGTTTATAGTCGAGAGTCGTTCATTATAACAATGAACTTGAGTTTCCTGGAACCACTGAACACAATAAGTGCAGAATATAAGATGTGCATTTCCATCCATTGTTTCCTAAATATTTTTAAGATAATTTAAAAATACTTAACTGTGATAAATGATTGTCGTTTCACTTCATTATATCTCATTACATCATATAATTTATGTAGATAGATTTACTTATGAAATGCAAAAAGGAAAAAAAATATTTTCCAAAAACAGAGAAGCTTTGTTTAAACATAAATCCTAAAGCACAGAGATATACAGCATCTTCCTCCCTCTGACTGATGTGACCTGAGCTGAAGTTGCTCTATTTCAACACAGCGACGCCACGACATTAAAACAGTTTCATGTCAGGAGAGAGAGACTAAACTCACCTGAGCGAACCGAAGCGCTCCAGTCGTTCCACCAGTTGACTCCAGCTCTGCGCCTCTGTGGAGCACGATGCAGAGAAACTCCCTGCCGGGACCGAGCAGCAGGTAGACGCCTCCCGCCAGAGGAGCCTGCTCAAAATCCTGAAGGTTACCTGGCATAAACTGATCAGAAACAAGGAGATTCTACAGAGATCGAGGAACAACGAGATAAAGTCAGATAAGATAAAAGATAAAGCACATGAAGTAAAAGCAAGGCAGCAAAAAAAATGTCCTAGAAACAAGAAATAAATCATGTCCGTTTAAAGGGAACCCCCAACAAGCTTGATGGCAAAAAATAACATTAAAATACTAAGAGTTTTGAAGTTTATTCCCCAGTTCTACATTGTTGTGTTTTTGGAACACTTCCCTGGGATTTATTTTGAAAGTGTGTCAAAGCAACCGATAGGCGTTTCACTAGTGAACACGCATTCCTCAAATGTTACAGGAAGCTTTTCAGATAAACAGAAAGTTAAATTTTTACAAAACGAGGCGGAATCTTATAGTTCAAAATGTGAAAAGAAAAAAATCTGTAAATAACGATTTTCTGCTGTGGTCCGAACACAGCGCCGACTGGAGGAGCGTCACGGTCCTGGACCACTGAGTGAGCCGCGATCATGGCCTTGACTTCAGGTCTCCCTTCAGAACCTCCAGAGACTCGCTGAACCACAGAAATACCTTTCTTCACATTAGCTGCATGTTTTATCAAGAGCGCTGCAGAGTTTGGTAAATTCCACAAAGTTCTTTGACTCCTTCCAACCAGTGCAAGAAACAAAAAAACCAACCTCTGAGTGAGTTTCTGTAAAGGTTTAATCCGAACCAGCTCTGCTTCATGTGGGATTGTTGGGTTTTCCTCTGTGGCAGTACCATCAATAGAATTCAGAAATAAATAACACTGGACTGAATTTGCTCTGCATATTGAGCTTAAACGACACTGAACTGTTGCTGATTACCCACAAGGCATTGCTTATTGGGCTACTGGAGTAAACTCACAGCTACTCTGCAGCACTCCAGCTCCCAGTGAGTGAAGGCTCGTACACCCTGGACGGGTCACGATCCACCACAGACTGTCGTACAGGGTTCGGTGAGACACTCTGTCTCTTTTCCACGGTACGCCACATGAACACTCCGTCCATTCAGTCCCCGGCGCTTCATTTATCATTTAGAGCTTCTGTTTCTCAACCTCATCATCAGGCCACGCCCGTCACAGGACTTATTGCTCACATAAGGCAATAAAAAAAAGCCATTAATATACAATATGATGAACATCAGCACTGTGACCTGGAACAACATGTTCCCTCAGAAAACATTCAAAATATTCCATTAAAACAAAAATATCAAGTTTAGATTTTTTTGTTTTAAGCAATCATTCACAAAGAAACAGCATCAATGTTCAGTTAACTTAGTTGATGGATAAGAATATAGTCTTGAGTTGCTTTATGGGACCTCCTGATATTCTGAGCTCATGCTGAAAAGGAGGTTCTGTATAAAAGACTTCTGTCATCACGCATAGAGACATAAATATAGGCGTATGCTGGCTACTACAATATATTTCCATACGTCCAAATCAAACAGTGCGGGACTCCAAGGGATGTGGCATCATTTATTGCTGACAAATGGCTCTTATCTACATCCTGTTCTTTTGTTTTTTGGAAGCAAGGCAGACTGGAGGGACGTAGGTACAGAGATCTGAGCGTAAGGTAGGATTTTTTTTGGTGAAAAGTTCATGTACCTCTATTATATTCAGCTACTGCGAATGTGCGACCATCACTTCCTGTTTAATGCCACAGACGCAGATCACAGATGTTGCGCAACATTTCCAGCAAAAACTGAAGTGACGAATCCAAGTCAGGGGTTTTCACAATAGCTTTTTTGTTATTTTTGTTCATTTTTAAACGTCATTAGTTTATTCACTTGTTCCCTAATCATGCAGCCTTTAGGAGAGGTGACACACCCAGGGAGTAAAAGTTGACATGACTGTCACAAATTCCTCTAGTGAAAGGATATTGCCATCGTCAGCAGACTGTGTGGTGAAACATATTAATCACGTTTTCCCAACAAGAATGAAACAGCAATCCTGATGTTTGAAGCTGGTTATTGTCACGTCCTCCTTTCTAGGCTTTCTCAAGTTCCAGAAAGACTTTGAATTGAATTGAATTGAATTGAATTGAATTGAATTGAATTGAATTGAATTGAATTGAATTGAATTGAATTGAATTGAACTGAACTGAATTGAATTGAAAGTCCTTTATTTGTCCCGCGTGGGGAAATTGCAGGGTTGCAGCAGCAAAAAGAACGTGGAAAGAAAAATAGGAAAATACAAAGCCAACCATTCAAGAAAAAGTAAAAACAATTGGTATATAAAATTAGGATAGATATAATTAAGTAAATAACTGACTGACTTTATCGATATATTGTATGTATGGATGATTCCGAACAACCAGGGTCACTTAAGTACCAGCTGATTTCTAAATAACAATGTCCATAATTATGATTAAAAAAGATTTTGACACTGTTGATCATGACTTATTGTTGCAAAAACTATAATGAGATGGCCAAAAATTAGTTTCTTGGCAAGCAAATTATTTAAAAAAAACAAAAAAAAAACAACCTCAATATGTATTAGAACCCACTAACAACATAAACTCAGAGATCTTAAATGTGGGGTTCCACAAGGCTCTGTTTTAGGACCACTATTAATCATCCCCTTCATATTAAATATATATGTAAATTCTCAAACACTATGAAAATACCTTAATGGCAGATGGCACGAATTTAATGAGCTGGATTGATAATGTTTGGATGACGAACAAAAAGAAATTCATTTTGAACAACTTTTAGGATAACGTTTCAGAAAAGTATCTGATGTTGAGTCACCAGTGGTAAATTCATCCTGGAGCAAACGTGCAGCTGTTCCTTCCTCCCAGGACTCATTAAGTGAGATCAAATGTAAAGATACACTTCCAGAACAAACACACTCATTAGAAATGTACTTTGTGCGTGTACTTACAACGGTAATTCAGGACAACAATAAAACTGTGTATCAATAAAAGGAGATCCTCTGTAAAACATTAGCAAAGTACAAAAAAATCCTACACAAAACAACACAATAAAAATATTTGAGTGGGATGAACTGGAACAGCCTTGGTTGATTTACTTACATCTCAGGTATTCCGTTATGAAATCAGTGCTATAATAATGTCTGAGTGGAACAACACAGATATGTGTAAGGTGCTAATGCTAATAACATATATATTAATCATGTAAAGATTAATAGTCATATGATGTATTCATCCGTATCATGAATGTGATTTGTACATTCTTTCATGAAAAAACTGTTGTTCCGATTAGTTTTGAATTTTTCTCAGTTTTGACTTAATTATCCATTTATGATTTTGTCTAGTGGGATAATTCCAAGTGAATTTAATAATAATGATAAACAATCAATGTTTCCTTTTAGTTTCTTCACTATAATTTACAGCACAAGTCCCCTGTAAAAGAGTTCAGGTGCTGAACTGGCCAATCTGTAGGAACATGTGAAGCAAACACAAGCACACACACACACACACACACACACACACACACACACACACACACACACACATATGCACATGCAGAGAACAATACTATCCTGGAGGCTACTGTTGTTGCCGTCTCTCTACTCATGCACGTGCAGAATAACTATTGGTCACAGCCGTGGTGCACATGCAGATGCAGTAACGCAGCAGAGTTTCATGAAAGTTGCGTTCGCTTCGTTTACGTGGAGAAGGAGTCGGAGCATTTTCAAAAAGTTGTGTTTTCAGTGACTCCCAGCACTGCTGTTGCGTAAAGGGAAACGCAAAACGCAGTGAAATGTTTGCATTTTCACTTGAAAACTGTTGTGTAAACTCGTTCTTAGAGGTTCTTCAGGAACCCCCAGCGTCCCCGTGGCCCCCGTGAGGCCCCCGGACTGGAGTCACTTTGTCACACTAATGATCTCATTTTAAACTTTTTCCTTTCTGTGTTTTCATCATGAAACAAACTGGAATAAGTGTGACATTATGCGAAATTAAGAATGTGGGATGTGTGTGTTCTGTAAAGTTCCCCTCTCTGCCTCCTGGTTGAAACTTGGAGCTGCTGTTTTTTTTTTTTTTTCCCTCGGTGTCCCTGAATGGTGAGCCAGGTGCGGCGGGCAGCGCGGTTCACAGAGTTGATGTTTCACTCAGCAGCGTATCTGACAGTCATCAAGAGAACACACTCTCAGTTAATGAATTACACTCTTCCTCCTTTTTCGTACAATTCTTTACATTTCTGCAGCTGTGATAACCTTCATCTGTGTAGTAGGGACCGGCGTTTGGCTGCAGCTGGTGTGTTCGAGGGCTCGGTTCTGGGTGGTTCCTCTCGTTCCCTCTCATTGGCTCGTCTCGTCGCTGGCACGTGAGATGTGGATTGGGTGGTCCTGAAGACTGAAAAGCTGCTCTGATGGAGGGAGGGGGGACCTGAAATCACTAATGGAGAGTCGTCTGGATTTCCTCTGTACACCGATCACAGATTTGTCATTTCGAAGTATTAAAACGGTCTCTCCTGTGAAAAATAATCTCAGAAAAGTTTAAAAATCATGACAATTTTAGATGAAAAGAACTCGTTGTTTGTTTGGAGGAAATATAGCCTTGAATGCAGCTTTTCAGCAGCCTGCTCTGTAAAGTCCAAAGAGCAGAAAGTATTGCAGAGGGAGGCGAGAGGCTGGAGCAGGAGGAGGAGGAGGAGGAGGAGGAGGAGGAAGAGGGAGGGAGGGATGTGAGCGACCAGTCTGTGGGATTTCTCATTAATTCAGTGTGGCCCTCTCTCTTTCAGTTTTCTCTTGAGCCCGCCCACTGACCATTATCAGCCAGGGCCTTATATATGCAGCCTGTTGCTGTTGTTTTGAGAGTACGAACACACACACACACACATACACGCACACGCACAGCGATACACACTGGGCAGGCGTTTTGCTGAGGGATCAGCTCAGACCCAGAGCACCGGCCGCTGAACTAGAGGAGAAGAAAACACCATGAGGGAGTTCAAGAGCAAGGACTTCTGGAGGGCCGTGCTGGCCGAGCTGGTGGGCATGACCCTCTTCATCTTCCTCAGCATCTCCACCGCCATCGGGAACCCCAACAACACAAAGCCGGACCAGGAGGTGAAGGTGTCTCTGGCCTTCGGACTGTCCATCGCCACGCTGGCGCAGGCCTTGGGCCACATCAGCGGCGCCCACCTGAACCCCGCCGTCACCCTGGGGATGCTCGCCAGCTGCCAGATCAGCGTCTTCAAGGCCGTCATGTACATCGTGGCCCAGATGCTGGGCTCGGCGCTGGCCAGCGGCATCGTGTACGGGACGCGGCCGGACGGCAACGCCGACCTGGGGCTCAACGCCGTGAGTAGAACCCTGCCGTGTCCGGTGTGCGAGCGTGAGGGGGAGGCGTGACTCCGGCCTTGCCGCGGCTGCTCTCGGACATTCTGTCACTGCTTATGATTAAATAGTGATGAAACATGATCGAAGCATTGCTGCTGCAGGAGTCTGCAAAGAAGTGGGGAAAAAAGAAATGCACGCGTCAGCTTCAGCCGGTGGTAAAGTGTTGAGGACGACTGCAGCAGGGTTCTGTCCCCGGGTGACCCCGGCTATCTCTGCCGGAGCGTCGCACGCTGCTGGGACCTGATAACTGTCGCTCAGAGGGCTTCCACGCAGCAGAAGTCAACAGGCAGGCAGTTGTGGCCCTTCTTATCTCGGCCGAATTGCTTGTCAACACTTCCAGGGGCGCCAGAGCCAGCGCCAGAGCCGGCGCTGTCCTCTGGGACAGGGAAACTCGCCGTCTTGACTCGACTTAACTTTTGTTGTTGTTGTTGTTGTTTTCTTGGCTCCAGCTCAACGGCGTCACTGCCAGCCAAGGCGTGGGCATCGAGCTGCTGGCCACCTTCCAGCTGGTGCTGTGTGTCATCGCGGTCACTGATAAACGGCGGCGTGACGTCACCGGCTCGGCGCCGCTGGCCATCGGCCTGTCGGTCTGCCTGGGACACCTGGCAGCTGTGAGTGGCGGCGTTGCGTCTGTCGAGGTGTGAAAACAGGAGCTGTGCGGCTGAAGGTGTTCTCTTGCTCTGGCTCTGCAGATCAGCTACACGGGCTGCGGCATCAATCCCGCCCGCTCCTTCGGCCCCGCTTTGATCATGAAGGATTTTAAGGACCACTGGGTAAGTCATACGGAGGAGCGTTCTCCACATACCTCACATTGCCGCCCCCCCCCCCCCCCCCCCCCCCCCCCACGTCAGATCATATGTCAAGCTTAAATAATTCAATAACTCCAGCGAACGTCTGCCCTCCTCGGGCGGTTAATCAGTGATAGCATTCCTCCGGTTGTGCATTGAGCCTGGACCGATCCTCCGCAGGTCTACTGGGTCGGCCCCATGTGCGGCGGCGTGGCGGCGGCGCTCATCTACGACTTCCTGCTCTCCCCGAAGTTCGACGACTTCCCCGAGCGCATGAAGGTGCTGGTCAGCGGCCCGGTGGGCGACTACGACGTCAACGGCGGCAACGAGGCCACGACCGTGGAGATGACGTCGAAATAGAGCCTCCGCCCGAACGCCATTGTATATATATAACAATACTCTGTAAAAAAAACAAAAAAACAAAAAAACAAAAAAAAAATACAAATTAAAGAGATATATGAAGCTCTTATGTTTTGTCTAGGTTGTCGGCATTGTCTGTGCTGCTTCTGAGTAAGGATTCTGGTCGTCGGGAGCACTTTAGTCGCATTTCATTCTGATTCACTCCTTTTGTTTGACCAGGGACAAACTTTCTACCCAAACTGCCGATCAAGTGCTGAGCTGAGTGTGAAGGACTTGACAGGGCAGTGAGCTGAAATGTTTTTTATTTCCTCATCAGTATTCTATGTTGAGCCATTTTTTTTGTATGTACTTCTATCACTTTATATTTCAGATGGATAATGTATTGTGTGCACACTCTTTTTTAAATAAAACACTTGGTGTTAAATCACGCTGCTTTTTACTGTTTTTGCTGTTATTACCTGTCAATATTTGTTACGTAACCAATGCAAACCCATCATGAGCTTCACTGCAATGCTTAGATATGCAAACTGAAACAGTGTGAGCCGATTTTTTACACTAATAGATTAAAATAATCAACATTTCCTATCTCATAAATAGTTAAACTTCATTACACAGGTCAGATTTTGAACACATGGTGCAGCTGCTGTTTTGGCAATGTGCAGAATAGATACAGTACAATGTCAGTAAAGGTTCAGGTTTTTTCAATGAAAAGCTTGAATTGACCTTTCAACTGCTTATTTGCAGACAGAATATTTATTATTTATTATTATCCACGTCTCTTGAAGTGAAGTTTTAACAAAGCACCACATTCCATTCAAAATGACATTGTTCTATTAATTAACCTCCGAAACGGTGAACTTTGTCAGATAAAAATTAAGTTTTTATTTTTTTGATTGGAATTAAACTAAAATAAATGACACGTGAAATGGTGAAAATGTACAAAAATTTGATTACTAACAGGTTTTTTTTTTTTTTTTTTTTTGATACTCCTGGAATCTGGAAACAAAAACCATTTTGAGTGCCACACTCATTTAGAATTTCCATCTACTAAAAAGTAACAAATCTTTATCACTTTTTTTTTCATATTACAACATGTTGAATGATTTTTTTCGTGACCTTGTGAAAGAAGATGACTGTAAACGGGACAATTTAGCCGTCGTATCGTTACATAACGTCCAGAACGAACCAAACAGAGGGTTATTCTTTATAAGGCACGTCTCTCAGGCTGTCCACCGCTTTATGGTGCCTCTGCAGAGGAACTGTTTACTGCGGCCGTGGAGCGCATGAGAAACAGCGGCGTTTCGGAAAAGACACGTTTTCCTCCGTTTCCACAGGGACCAAGTTGGAGCATTTTCTTTTTCAGTGACTCCGAGCAGCGTTTCCGTTCAAACCGACCTCCTGTAAACCGGTGTGAGATCTGGACAGCAGAACGGAGCTGGACACTGACTTTCTAAAAGAAAACAGAGTTGGGAAAGCATTTACCGCAAATATACCGGTCTGGATGGAAGCATGTGTTGCTCCACAACCTGTAAATATTATTCGGCATTAATCTGCTCACATTCCAGTTCTACTAATGCACCCAGGAAGAATTCCAGATGGTGATCCATCACACTGCGTCCATCTTCAGGGAGATAAGACATGACAGCAGCACCTCTGCATGGAGATAACGGGGGAGGATATTAGAGAGAATTTAAAATATAATTCAGTTATTTACAGGATTTATACAACTCTTCCTTTCCCAGTGTCAATGGATTGTGATTTTAAATCCTTTAAAGACTCTAATTTGTTTTATTTTTTTTAGCCGCCCCGCCTCTGAAAAAGGGCCGGGCTTCCTTCGTTTTCTTTTCTGTCTTTTTTTTTTCTTTCTTTTTCTTTTCCATCTAGAAGCCACAGTCACGTAGGAAGCAACCTGTTTTTCCATTGACCGATTCTCCTGTCAGTCCGCATCCTGTCACACCCTCCGACCCCGCCGTCACCTCGGCCCTTCCCGCCACTTCCATTCACACGACCCGGCTCCCGGCCCACTCCTACGCACCTGGTCTCCCTCCTCCGTGCGTCTCACTGATGATTCCGTCCACAGGATTGCACCAACGGTCTTAAACATCGTCAACAGCTTGCAGAAAAATGTTAGGAGTTCCTGAAACACATTGCTCGTGTGCGTGAGGGATGTTTCAGAGCCATGCTTCTGTGTATCTGTAGTGACTGTCCCGCTTATTAGCAAAGAGATAAAACTCTTAGTCTTCAGATCAACTCAACTTTTTTTCTAAAGCGCTCTAAAACAACTACAGTTGGCACAGAGTGCTGCGCATCATCATAAAAACATAAAGTGTGAGATAAAATTCAATAAGAAAAAGAAAAACGATAAAAGGCCCTGATAAAACAATAAAAACAGGAGCAGAGTCTCAGACTGAGTTTAAAGCCAAGGAATAAAGATGTGTTTTAAGATGTCTGTAAAGAGTGGACGGTGAGGGGAGGATGTGCTCCAGCTGGTAACCAGGCTGCAGCGATTTGGACCAACTGGAGACGTGAGGGACGACTGGCTGATTCCACCATAAACAGCTAGACAGTAATCCAGCCCAGATGTAATAAAACTGTGGATTACTGTCTAAAACTGCTGACGTGCAAGAATTGGCCTCACTTTAGTCAACTTTCTGAAATGGAAGAATTACGATGTAACCACTGCGCTTATCTGTGAATCCAGTTTAAAATCTCTAACCGTTTTTAAAAACCTAGTTTACAGCTGTCTGCTTCACGTATGGAGCCAAGAGGACCAATCAGTAGGCGGAGGTTTACAGGAGCCACCGGGGCCAAACACTAGCATCTCTGTTTTTCTATAATTAAACTTTAAAAAGTTCAAGGCCATCCAGGCTTAAACGTCATCCAGGCATCGGAATAAAGGAGTTAACGAGAAGGCAAGAAGGCCTCTTTCTTCCTCAAGGCAATAAATACAGTGAGAAGAGCGGTGGCCCTGAGACTGAGCCCTGTGGAACCCCATAAGACAGAGGAGTGGGTGAGGATTCAGAGGCGATGCAAACACACACTGCTCTGTTGGTCAGGTCGGACCTGATCCACTGGAGCGCAGGACCACTGATGCTGACCAGGTGCCGCAGTCGGGACATCGACATCGACATCTTGTGATCCACGGTGTCAAATGCAGCAGAGCAGGAACCACTTAGTCACCGGAATCGTTTACCAGGAGGGCGTCGTTAAATACCCCGAGTAATGCTGACTCGGTGCTTTGCAAGGGTTTAAACTTGGGCGAAAAAAACCTTCAAGATACTGTGTTTTGTGCACAGGATTCATAAGCTGCAGGGCGACAACCTGCAATTATTAGCCAGGAGTTATCCAGGATCCGGGCCAGGTTTCTCCAGAAGACGCTGAACTACCACATGATTTAATCATTGAGATAGACAGGATGTGCAAAATAATTCAATTCAATTCAAATGAGGTTCATTGACTGGTTAAAAATTAAAACAATATTCCAATACCACACATTGGAAGAATGTAAGGGTTTTGCAATGTTCTGCGGATATTTGTGATGATCAGTGACAGCAAAGCAGAGTGACACTGTATACTGTAATAATGACCTGACTTTCTCTGTGACTCTATAAAACGCTTTTCAACTATTTCATCACAATGAACATGAACATATTTGGAGGGAAAAAAAGCTGAATCAAATCAAATCAAATCAAATCAGATTTTATTTATATAGCACTTTTCATATTAATAAAAACAACGCAAAGTGCTGAACATTAAAAACAGTCATAAAAACAAAAAGAATAAAAACCGCACCATCAAACAGTATGCACCACACACACACTCACCCTCACACTCACACTCACACTCACACTCACCCTCACACTCACCCTCACCCTCACCCTCACCCTCACACTCACACTCACACTCTACCATTAATTCGCACAGAACAGAGGAGACATGGCTGAAGCTTGCAAACTCAAGAACATCATTTTAACGATGCAGCACGGTGGAGGCAGCATCATGTTGTGTGGCTGCTTTTTGGCAAAAAAGTGCAAATTTACAGAAATTATAGAATAAAACGTCCAAAAGAAATGTTTTTCAATAGAAGAGCCATTAGTAATTAATTTGGCCATTTAATTACTAATGTGAACACTTACTAGTAAGAATGTTTCATATCTAATCATGTAAAGATTGAACAATTCACCCCCTTTGATTAAAAATGTCACTTTTCTAATATTCATACCTACAAAAATGTGGCATTTTCAATTAAAGATAAAGTGCACGATGTTTGTGGGAGCTGTGATCACACCTCTGATTGCTTTTGATGTAATCTCTTCTCTGGAGCTGCTGTTTACACAGCCTATCATGACTTCATGCTTTCACCTGCTTCAAGCCGCCGCAGTTGAAAACCTTTGATGTCTGAAAACAGCACTTAACTCCACTGAACAGATTAACATCCATTACATACGTGACCTGCTTCTATTTCTGCCTGGTTGAACCGTCTGTCTTCGTCCTCTGATCTCCCAGCCGGGCTGAGGTCCGACTGGCCCGACGGTCAGCAGAGTGAATCCTCCTCTCTGGAAGATCGTCTTTTACTCTATTTATATCTGAAAGCCGTGAGGTGGAAGATCAGGGGCAGACTGGAGGATCCTCACATGATGAGGCCCCCACACGGCAGGGGGCGGTGCAGCAGTTAGAGTGGTCTGCAAGAAAAACCCCGGCTGGAAGCCTTCCTGTGAGGAGTTTGCATGTTCTTTCTTCACACAGTGTCGTGTTATCTTAGAAGAAACGGACTCGTGAATTATTGACAGAGAGAAGAAGCACAGATAAACCAGAAGCAGAGAACAGGAAGTGCAGTGTATAAACGTTCCATTTCACTAGCAGTGTATATGTTCAGTATTTATGCTCCTAAACAAGACGACCTCCACCTCCTGAGGTGGAGGTGGAGTTTCAGAAGAGGAAGTACAGTCCGAGATATGCTTGAGCCAACAGATTAAGAAGTGATCTGCAACAAATGAAGTACGAGCGTCAGGCTGACAGCCGGCAGACTCTTCCTGGCCTCGGTCCCCGCTATCAGCTGTTATTTCGACACTTTGTTTTTTTTAAATTTCTCATTATCTTCCTCTCACTACATCCTGTTGGCATGAAATATATCTGGAACCTTTTAATAGTGTGAATTTATTATGTGCTAATTTTACCTTTAAAAGAATGTTCTGTGTGCCTTTTCTGTGGCGTAACATCAGTTTTTACATCAGTGGGTTAGCTGGCTACAATCAAGCAAAAGATCAAAACACAGCTAATAGATGAGGAGGAAGCGCGATGGCACAGATTTATTTAGTTTAGTTGAAAACTTACAAAGTTAATTCTAGATCATCTGCAGAATGTAAACAAACAACTGTATTCATAACGATATACCCAATTCAGTGTAATGCCAACATCTACCACAAGGTGGTGGAGTGAGTCAATCCGGGGTGTGAAAGATGCGACCTGTGGGCCAAAATCAGGCCACCAGAGGGTCTAATCCGACCTACAAGATATCAAGTGCTAAAATAAAATGAATATAACATTAAAAAAAAGTAATTTGAATAATTCGTTGCATTTTTATGATGCAAATAGCCTAAAAGTGAAATTTTTTTTAAACTCTTTATGTTGTGTAACAACATATGAGATTTTTAAAAAAAATAATTATTTGACTGAAACAAAAGAAAAAACACTACCAGAGGTTCAAATGGGCTTCTCGTGGCCCCCGACTTCAAACCAGTTTGTTGATTTCTCATGTTGTTCTGACAAATTAAAAAAAAAAAAAAAGGAAGAAACACCAGTCAAAACATCATGGGTGATTATTTAAGTAAATCCACTAAAAAAATACAAAAATAAAAGTAAATTGTGAAACAGAGTTAACCTACTGTATAATAATCAGTTGAATAAAGTCAGTCGCTCTCAGTTGTAGAAATTATCTAAGTGTAAAGCTTTTGGTAAGTACTGGAATACTGAAAAGCTTCTAATTTGAACAGCAATATTTTGTAAAAGATGTTTGTTCACAGGGAAACGGTTGAAACACTACACATTTAGAAATGTAACTGTATCTGTCCAATTTGAAAAACAAGCCCAAAAAAGGTGGATGGGTGTTGATGGTTGTTTCATCCTTAAACGTACAAGACGTGCAGAACCTCTGAAAGCTGTCAGCTCGCCCCGCAGATACCCAGAGAGGGAGGCTGGCTTCCTTCTGCTGAACTCAAAGGGTCCCGTTTCCTCAACAGTGACAAACTGGCTGATGTTGTTTTCAATCCCACGACAATGAAAGACAGGAAAACCATTCGAGGTGACCTTAGTGCAAGGTCAGTCCTCAGGACAGGCTCAATTAGAGGACGGAGGCCTCAGCTGAGAGCAATCCATCAGCCGCATAACCATGAAAATGGTTATGGTTAAAGGCAGCCCTAAACCTAAACCGTGGTATTTTATGTGTGTGTTGACTTCCTTTTGTTGACCTCCCGTTAAGGGGCGGGGTTTGGGGACGTAGAGTGGTGCATTATGTCGGGGTTCAATAAAGTATGAGTATCAGTCTGTGTGAGGCAAAATAAAGATCCACTCACTCGTCTGTCTCCTCTTTCTTAACCTCCACAGCGTAAACTAAAGAGTGTAATTAAATGCTTGAAAGAAAAACTACCTAAATTCCCCAAGTTGCTAGTAAAATTCCTGGAAGCTATATGTGAGTTCCACCCTCTCAGATCACACCTCGTCTGTCGCTACAGCAGAGAAAATCCCCCTCATCACCATTACCTGAGATGAGACGCCAACGGAAGTCTTTTTTTCTCCTGTAAATTCAAGTTCTGGCAGTGGATTTGGATTTCCACCCCTGGCAGTCGGGCTGTCTGTACCTGAGCGCTACCTCGCCCTGGAGAGTCCACCAAAAATTTCCTCTGTTTTCCCAATCATTAATTTGCCAGATGGTTTCTCCATCTTGAGCCGATACAATGGATTTGCGATAAATCACCTTGAGCAGCTTAAAACGCTGACATGCAGCCAGAAAGGTGAGGGAACTCTTCCTTTCATGGGGTGAGTAACACAGGATGATAGTCCTCAAGCGCTTGGAGAGGCTGGTTATGGGCCACATGAAAGAGGCCATCCACGTCACCGTGGACCCTCTACGGGAAGAACCGCTCCACCCATGATGCTGTTTGGTTCACACGGCCCTCGCCCACCTGGAGAGTAACATCTCACACGTCCGTTTTCTCTTCCAAACAAACCAGCAGCACTGGGGCCGAGCCCCTCCCTCTGAAACTGGGTCCTGGACTTCCTTACCCATGGGCCACAGAGTGTGAGGAAACATCTCCTCCCCCGTCACTCTCGGTAGTGGCTCCCCCAGGACTGTCTGCTCGACCCCTTCCTCCTTGTAACCGTAACCCAATAAAGAACCCTTGAAGACTGCTCCAGTTGATTACTGATAAAACAGCTCAACTGAAAGTAAGTCAAAGGAGGTTTCAGCTGCAGACGTCATGCTCTGATCCGGACCTGTGGGAGAGAATGATTGAGAGAGAGGGGGAGGGGTGCGGTCCTGGCTTTTAACGCCTGCCCTGCACACACCTGTAGATCATCGCAGGTGATCAACAGTGCGAGGACTGAGAATCTTTCAAACTCAGAAAACAGGCCTTAAACCTGTCGCCTAAAACCACACACACACACAATACGCTATAAACAGACAACAATAGACGGTACACGGACATTTGTATGGACAGATGGTGAAGCTGGATTGCTGTTGGATGAGTCTCAGCTCTAAAACTATCTAACATGTGATGAAGTATTTACTATGGCTACTGCGCAGTAGCTGAGGAAAATCATCCTTGATCTGCTGCCGTCACAGTTATCTTCAACTAAACAGTCCTCACCTATGGTTGAGAACTTGGTTACTTTCAGTGTTCCTTCATTACCTTCGTTTACTCTCCTCCAGGATGTAAAAGATTCTAATAGGTCTGGATAGTGCTGCTCTGGTTTGTTCCTGCTTTGACTTCCTGGATCAATAATGAGTTCAGGCAGCCACAGTTAAAAGGATCAGAAACATGTTTTGGTGTTCTCACGTTTGCTGATGACTGTGTTTTCTCAGTGTTCAACTTGTATTGAACCACTAACTTTTACCGTCTCATTTTTCATATTTCAAATTTCAAAAAGTTGAAAGACAAATCAATGGTGTTTCTAATGAAATATCTTCATGTGCTCTGGAGCTCTTTTCCTGTTTGGTCTTCTCTCTCCTCCCTCTACTCCACGCTATAAAAAGCGAAGCACCCACATGTTGGTTTTGACACATCAGAGGCGTCTTGAAGATGAGGGAGGTACGAACCATGCTCTTCTGGAGGGCGGTGGCTGCTGAGTTCGTGGGCATGCTGCTCTTCATCTTCGCCGGTCTGTCCACCATCGTCGGGGGAGGCCAGCCTGGGACGGCCCTGGAGCTGAAGGTGTCTCTGGCCTTCGCGCTCGCCATCGCCACGCTGGCGCAGAGCTTGGGGCACGTCAGCGGCGCCCACCTCAACCCGGCGGTCACGCTGGGCCTCATGTTCAGCTGCCAGATCAGCGCGGTGCGCTGCGTTTGCTACATCCTGGCTCAGATGGTGGGAGCCGTCACGGCCAGCGTCATCGTGAATTCATATAAACCCGGAGAGGCTCTGGGAGTCAACCAGGCAAGAGTCCTGAGGGAAAACCCCCGAAACACACGGCGTCAGAGTCATGAATGAAGCCTAACGTCTCATTTCTTCCTGTTGTTCGCAGCTGAATGTCGGAGTGGGAGCGGGCTTCATCATCGAGTTCTTCGCCACCCTGCAGCTGGTGCTGTGTGTGATCGCAGTGACCGATCAGCGACGGAGCGACGTGAGGGGGTCGGCGCCGCTCGCCATCGGGCTCTCGGTGGGACTCGGTCACTTCGCTGCAGTAAGTTGATCACAATGCAATCCATCCAACCGCTGTTCTTCTTAAAAAAAATAAAGAACAATTAAAATATGTCCCTTATCCTTTCTAAGTTACCCTTTTATTTCAGTCTTCTGCTCAAAGATTAAACACTATAATGCAGCAACAAGGTCTGAATTATTTTAATATCAAAATGAAGGGATCGCCTGTGGATTTCCTCAAAAAGGTGACAAATAATGACTAAGTAACAGTTTTCTCCACACATCATCAGATCTCTGAAGTCCTGCTCTCCATTCAGTGGCTGCAAAGCGAAAAACTACCTTAGCTGGTTGAAGCACGGTACCGCATAGATAAAGTTCTCATTCATAGATATTTGATCTTTTTATTCATAGTTTCATATATGTATATTCATATATACCTAATTTTCATTGTATAGTTGTATATATTTTGTATTTGATACTTGAACCTTCGTGGTGTCAGTGCAGTTTTTCTGGTCTGTACGAGATAAAAGACGTAAGATTCAAGTTTTCAAGTCTTCTATGTCACGAATTGTGTGTAGATCAAGTTCAAGATGGTCAAAGGTTTGTTAAAATGTGAAACTGAAAGCCAGTCAGTTCCTACAGCACCACAAAATACACAAAGTAAAGAAACTAAAATAATCTACTTCTATGAAAAGTAAAAATCTAAATTTATAAGAAAAGTTAAATTAGCTCCAACAACTTTTTTAATCCTAATATGATACAGAGGGATCAAAAATATATGTAATTTGTAATAAATGTTTGAAAATATTTTTAATTAGTGGCGAGGACGAAGTCTTTGGCTGGTTATCTATGTCATACAAAATTCAGAAAAAAATGATTGCATTTTTAAAAAATCACTAAAACTACTACTACTACCAATAATAATAATAATATTAATAATAATAATAATAATAATAATAATAATATTAATAATAATGATGATGATGATGATGATGATGGTAATAATAATAATAATAATAATAATAATAATAATAATAATAATAATAATAATAGTTCAGACCAAGGTTTTAGATCTTGTGTTTTCACTAACCAAAAGTGAAAAACCTATTATTTTATTTTATGTTTTATAAGATTATTTAAAGGTTTAACAGAATCGATGTGAAATAGTTGAGACTGAACATGAAAATGTCTTCTACACACTGTCATCACTGTTACTGTCACTGTCAGAGAACTTGACTACATGAGAGACGGGTGTTACATCATCACACTGTGTGTGTGTGTGTGTGTGTGTGTGTGTGTGTGTGTGTTTGTGTGTGTGTGAACGTGTGTGTTCTCGCACTTCAGGAAGTGGGTGTGGCACATCACACTAAGCAGCAGCTGCTGCTGCTGCTGCTATCGCCACTTTCACACACTTTCACACTCTGGATCAGACTCATTCCCCTTCAGCCAGCATTGTATTTTTGGATAAAGTCAAGTTACTTGATTAATATTTCCAAAAGATGCTGCTCCCTACAAAGTCTTTGCTTTAAAAATCATATTTTCTTTGTAAAAATTGTCTTGCACACGTTTAGTATTTTCATGTTTTATTCATTTTTGTTTGTTTATGACGACGTTTTAACTGCAGATTGCATTTTCATATTATTTTCTCAGTGATTGATGAAAGATAATGTGCTTCATGCGCAACAGTATATATGTGTTATTTCACTCTAATGTAAAATGTTAAGAAAATGCACATATTACCTTTGTGATTTTTGTGCAGTTTGCATTTGTAGAAATGCTATGAGCAATAAAATAATGTAACTTCTGACTGAAAATACAACTTTAAGAAACTGGCTGTGCTTTCCTTTCACATCACGTCAGCTGGAGTTAAAATAGGAACACACAAGTTGAAAGTATTGCAGTGCAGTTTTTTATAAAACCCATTCAAACACATTCACTGGATCTGGAATAAAACTGAGGGTATTGTGCCCCATGAAACTCCCTAAAATTGATTATACAAGCTACTGAATTCACTTTTAAATATGTGATGTACCATACAGAGTATATATTAGTGTAAATTGATGTAATCGTCAGATATTGTTTTATATTATAAATTAATGCATGATTTTATACAGTGATCCAAAATGACAGTGTTTTCTGAGTTTATAAGGAAACTTGATAATTAATACTATTTTTTTATTTGACGAAATTAAGCTATATCTGCAGGAAGCGGTTACGTTAAATCTGGTTTCCAACATAAGGTCCATGGGCCAAATGTGGTCCTGCATGTATTTCTTTGCCTGTAAGGTTTGAATTTCCCGCCATGTGACACTTTCAGATCAGTTTCACCGGCTGTGGCATCAACCCCGCTCGCTCCTTTGGACCAGCTTTGATCCAAGGAAAAATGAAAGACCACTGGGTACGGTCGAAGTTAAAATGCCTTTTATTTTATTTACTTTTTAAAGACACGTCTGAGCGTATCTGACCTCCTTGCAGGTGTACTGGCTGGCGCCGTTGTGCGGCGGCATGGCGGCCTCTCTCATCTACGATTTCATGATTTTTCCACAAGCTCGTAACCTGCGCTCCCGCGCCAGCGTCCTCCTCAACGGCCCCGAAGACAGAAACAACTTGATGGAAGCGTCTGCGGAGGAAGACAGCAGGCCGGGGCCGAGTCACTGGCCCAAACAGTGAATGATTGATCTGTTTTAACAGCAGATCACAATAAATACTGCATTTTGAATAGTTTCCTCAGTCATACCTGATAATATTTAACCTGACAGGCCGTTTATGTCCTCTTTGAAGTTTATATCCTCTTTGATTTTCCTTTGTCTTCAGTCTTTCCAAGATATTCTGCATTGGCTTTACGCAGATGACACACTCTTATACTTTGTGCTTTATTCAGCTTCATTATTAGCAGTGTTTCCACTCCTGTTAACTGTCAGTGTTTCTGAGACAAAATTAATAAACCAAATTCAAAGAAGACTCACAGTACTGATGTATCATTTTTCTATTCTGAGCCACCTTGATGCACAATTTGCTGTAATTACTTAATGACTTATGCATTACGTCTTATTTTCCAGTTAAAATGGAAACATTAGAGTAGAGAAGAGAACATTTCAGGCACTTTTACAGAGAAAAACCCCAAAATCATTGTTTCAATCACTGTTTAATTTAATCTGGATTGATATTCATCAACAAGCAAACTCCAAAGATGCGGTTCTAACCAGGGAACATCTTCTGGAGTGAGGAGTGGATTGATAGAAATCAAAAATACTTACTGAAACTGCATCAGTGCCAAAGCAAACTTGCAACTGAATACAATACCACATACCTGTTATCAAAATGTATGGGAAATGAGGGGGAAATCTCTTCTGCGTCACAATTAAATCTACTCCAGCAGCAGATTGACCAAAAACCAAGAGGTCCAAGAGCCACTGAAAACACAACTTTTGGAAAGTGACTCCCACGGTGGAACTTTTTAGAAATATTCTAACTCAAGTCTCCATGGAAACGGTGGGAAAACACAACTTTTCCGAAACGCTGCTGCGCATTGCAGTATGTTCAAAATGTTGCCATTAAACACGAAACGAAAATACAAAAAACTGTTTTCACTGGAAGCGTTGTCACAGAAACGGGGCCTAAAGTCACGCTCCAAACCTCACCTCACATCTTCAACCGAAGTTACATTCTGAGCAGCTGATTCGAATTATGGTCGACTGAAATTTTGTAACTGAACTGTTCCCTCGTAACTTTCTGCAAACAGACAACCTGTGACTTTTATTTTTAGCATTGCGTGTCGTTGCATCATTACTTGTGTGACATTCATTCTTATGAGAACATGAAATCATAAAACTGTTTTTATATACATTTTTTCCTTTTAATTAATTTCTTCAAATATCGATATTTCAAAACTGATCACTTTTTACTCATTTCTTAGTTTGTATTAATTTACTGGCTAGTTTATTTTCACCAATGCCTTGCTCTCATCTTGTCACAATTCTTCAGTTTTCTGCTGGCATTTATGCTGTTCACTTATTTTGGAGTTTCTATAAAAATAAAGTTCTCATATTTTCTCTGTTGTGGCTCCTGTCACGTATGGGATGTCTGATACTGGACGTGCTTTTCTCAGCCCTTTGTGTTTTCGTCTTAAAAGTTCACTGTGGGGTCACCACATCCTTGTTTATGCCGTCCATTCTGCAGAATATAGTATATTTTAACCTACACGACCTTGACTTTACTTTTTTCTAAATGTATGCTGAACTGTGTGTATTATTCT
This sequence comes from Salarias fasciatus, assembly GCF_902148845.1. NCBI lineage: Eukaryota > Metazoa > Chordata > Actinopteri > Blenniiformes > Blenniidae > Salarias > Salarias fasciatus. The sequence goes on from NC_043762.1 coordinate 26,488,382, forward strand.
TCTGGTGATTTTTGGCCACAGTCCCAAAGTTCTCTTTGTACTGCGGTGAAAATAACACGAGGATGCGGATCAGGTAATTGCGTGAAGTGGCTTTAAACCCTCCGAGGCGAGATGTAGCTGGAGTGGAGATTTCCTGTTTGGCCATGTCACAAGAATGTCCTTTTCTCCGTCGACGCACACGGCCGCGGCGCACTTTTATGGCACATGAATGTGTGACACCCCGGGCTAATCATTGAATAACCACCAACAGAAAGCAATCCCAGCCAAGGTTATTGAGAGCAGCGGGCAGGATCGCCGCGTTCCGCTGATCATTAACCGCACGTCCCAAATAATGTCACGACGTGCACATTTCGTTCTTACTGAGGCACGGTCAGGCACGAAGGAAATTCACTGAAGGGCGGCAGGGATTCAGAGGGCAAAGTGAATTTATCGCCCAAATGAGCGTTTGTGGAAGTGAATAGAACCCGCAGAACTTAGACCAGCCCGGTCCTGCAGGTTTCTTCCTAGTTAAAGGAAGCTTTTCCTCTCCTCCACCTCTCCTGCTTGCTCTTGTGGAATTGTGGGCTTTTTAAACTCAAACAGTCGACCCTTCATGGAGTCCTAATGAGGCCTTAATGAGCCGTGCTGGATTGGACCAAGGGTACTACCTAAACACAAACTCACAACTGTTCAGAGGTAAAAAATAAGTCAGAGTGACCTCCGAAAACAAGCTTCAACCATCAGACTAAAGTTCAGCAAGTCTGACTAACACAACCATGACTTTCACACACAGCTCAGACTCACACCGGTTCAGCGTACCAGTACTCAGAGAATCGGTCAATCGATCATACCGAGAGTGGTGAAAGTGTGTGTGTGTGTTTAATTGTGTGCATTTATGTATATTTGGAGGGTTTTCCTATCAAGCACTTTGTGTTGCTTGTTAATTATATGAAATGGATAGAGAATGGTTGGTTGATTGATTGATTCAGAGCTGTAATTTGGTGACAAGAGAACCCTCTGATTTTATATATTGATGCAGCAGTAACACCCACCCTGTTCACACGAACAAGTTTTCAAGTGAAAACGGAGAACTTCTGTTGAATTTTGACAGCCTGTTCACGTGACAACAGTGCTCGGAGTCACTGGAGACGCAGCTTTCTGAAAACACTCGGGTCGCAAACAAGCAGTTGTTCTGCACATGCTCAGTAGATGGACAGTAAGAACGATGTTTTCCTCCCAGACGGAGTAGCTCTACAGCTGAGAGAGAGTACAGTGGTGCTAAGTCTGTGTAATGAAAAAGCAAACATGTATGTTTGACGGTTTCTTTCACTGAAGGTTTTGCTCGGAGTACCGATCCCTCCGGTCCCGTTCTGACCCACCGAACGCCTTCGGGCCGTCGTTCCTCGTTCACGCTGGACCAGAAAAGGCCTCTTTTGTCTGGAAAGTGTTCCCACAGAGCTGGAGGCGGTCCAGCGTGTTTCAGTAACTATAGCAGAGAGATTTCCTTCCAATCGAACGAGGATGCCGAGGCCAGGAAACCCAGCTTATACCAACATCCCTCCTCGGGCCGAGCTGACGGTTGGTACAATGCGGCCGAGCCATTAACGTCCTCCTGGCATTGACCGAGCCCCGCCGTGCTCAGATAGTCAAACATGATTGCTCGCCCCGCAGCCTCGCAGCTCGGCAACAATGTGTTTCTCAACCCGGCGTTGTTATTGTTGTCTGCAGATGTTCGGCCATTAAAACAAACGGGGCCTGAAACGCCCGTTTTGTCAGTTTTACTGCTGATGTCTGTGCGAGAGCGTTCTGCTGAGTCGGCAGGACGGACTCCGCCACGCCGCTGATACACCACTGTCACTTTATGTTTCCTGCCTCTCCGGCTGCGGTTCCTTAACGCTTTGCAGTGTCGTCACAGGCAGTTGATGGTGGTAGATTTCAAAGGGAACTCAATGGACGATAGATTTTGCTTTATTTAAGTCAATATAACATAGATTAGCGTGATGTTTGTGGATGATGGTCTTGTATGACAACTATACGAAATAAATAGAAAATGCCATTGATTCCTAATTAAAATCCTCCTCAAGACTCTCAAACAACCGTAGAACCATCGTTCATTCTGAAACCATGAACTAAAAGCTGCAGCGCAGTGTGAGAAAAGGCCTGTGTGTTGAGTTTAAGTTCCTGTTTATGCAACGTTTTCAAATGAAAATGCAAAACTTTCCTAACATTTTGGATGTCTGTTTACAGGACAATGGTGATCGCAGTCACTCTAAACACCTTTTTTTTTTTTCAAACGGCTGCCAAGGTGGAACTTTTTGAAAACACTTCGACTCTGTCTCCGTGTGAACAGGTGCAAACACAACTTTCTGGAAACGCTGGGGCTTCATCCTGTGCGGATTGTTTTATATACCTACCATGATCAAATATAACGCCTAAAAAAAAAAGATTAAAGACTTAAAATAAATTGTCAGAAAAGCTCCTGAGTTGCACATATATTGGGATGAGTCGTCTTCAGCATCCTGGTATAGAATAAAATGAATAAATTTCCAAAAATGTGATTTTTTTCAGACAATAAAACTTCAAAATTGAATTTACTTGGTTACTTTTCTGTAGTTTTTCTCAATAAATGACATTTAGACATCCCTCTAACACATATATTGGTCAAAAGTGGAGAATTATGCTTCTGGATTACATGTGGGAATAACTTTTTGTGATGTATGTGAGCATAATAGCTTATTCATTTTTTTTTTTTTTTTACTAGTATTCAGAATGCAGTCTATAACAGAGGTTCCTGGATCTTTCTCTCCTGGAACCACACCTCTGGCCGTGCGTTCAATCATAAAACGGTTCTGCACTTTGAAATCAAGACGCAGGCTGATGGATTTACGCTTCTTTCTTAATGGTCAGATGCGGCCGGGCGGCCATCTGAGCGCTCCTTCCTTTGTGTGTTTAACCTCCAGGGTCACGGCATTGTGTTGGCCCTCTTGTTTTGGACTGGGTTCCCTTCCACACAGACAATGCTCTTTTTGTCGCCCCTCGGCCGTCTCTTTTTTGTCCGAGCGTCCATCAAATTATTTTGGCTCCCGCGTTGAGCGCGCTGGCTTCCAGAAGCTGGCACCGGGGAGTGTTTAGGCAAAATAAATCAATGGGAAGTGAGACCCGACCCAGTTTCATCCGATTTCAGAGGGATAAATATAACCTCTCACCCCCACAAAATCCCTCCAGGTTATCATTACACCAGCGTTTCTCACTGGAAACTTGTTCAAATGTTCCGTTTCTTAATGTTTAACAGACACAGTGAAAACATCGCAGACTGGTTTAACAGAACACAGACTTGTCATTGACTAAATCTATAAATAAATCATATTTCAGTAGTTCTGACATGAACACGGCCACAGAAACCAGAAATCTTCATTTCTTAAAAGAATATTCAGAGTTTTCAGGTTAAATTAATTCAAGGTTAATCTGAAAAAACAACAGAAAACTATTAAAAGGGTTCATTTTAGCTTTAGTTTAGCTTTCACATAAATTGTTTGTAATTGAAGTTTACGCGTACATGTCACATAAGGGTGTTTAAACATAAGGCCCATGGGCCAAAAGAGGCTCCAATCCAGCCGAACCACAAAAACAAATTAAAAAAAAAGTAGTGAGACTGGAGTCACTTTCCACAGGAAATGTTAGTTTTTGAAAAACTGTGGACATTTTCATCATGTAAAAGGTTTTTATGAAGCTATTTTATCGGTCCAGCCCACTCAAGATGGATGGATCATGTGGATCATAAACTAAAAGAAAAAAAAAAACTGTCACAAAATACTACAACACCTCAATTAAAAAAAAAATATATATATATATAATTTGCAAATTAGAATTCATCAAAAATACTAAAAGAATGCAATAAGAGATGAGTAAATAATAAATTCTATCTTTATTGAAAACAACTACAGGGATCCAGAGTGCTGGATGCAAAATAAATAACATTCTAAAAATAAAATACAATTAATATACATTTCTAGAGATGGACCTGAAGACTGATATGAAGATCTCAGAAAAAACATGTTTTCCTGTTTTCAGCTTGGCAGGGAAAACACTGAAAGTCGCATTAACAGACAATCTAAAGTCACATATTGACTTCATGTTTATATAGACACAGGGAGAACATGCAAACTCTGCATGGTAACTCAACAGGCCTGCACATGAACCGGGGACCTTCTGAGGTGCCATTCAGAGAGCTAACCACTGCAGCACCGCACAGACACAACAAACAAACCAAATCTGAGGAACACTCACAGTTCTAATATATAATTTTTCTACTCCGAGTCACCTTGATGCAGAATTTGCTATAATGTCTTCATTACTTTTGTATTATGTCTTACTTTCCAGTTAAAATGGAAAATGACTGCCGTCTCAGCATAAATCTTCTGGTGCAAAATTCAGTGAAATTTCCAAAAAACTTCTCTTGAATTCTGTATGTTTTATAAAATCACCCTGACAGCATGAGCTTTCACAGCTTTCAAGAAAACTAAAAAAATTCTTTGAAATGTTGCTTGTACTGGAGCCTCACGTCAAATGAAAAAGCTTGTATTTAAAGTGTTGTAACTGAGCGCCTTGTTGAGTCGTCTGATAATTCGGAGTGTTTTTGCTCTGTTTCCTCCTCTTCATGTTGCAGAAACGCGACATTCAGAGGATTTACAGCCACGTCTTCAGGCTGCGCTGCGGTTAGTCGAGTGTGAAAACACTGGAGTATCTGACACCTTCCTGCAGGTCTTTAACCTGAACATTAACCTTCCCGGACTGACTGACAGGCGCTGGCGTCTTATCTGCCACTCAAGAGCTTCTCACTCCCTTTTCTGGCAAACGTCCAGCGAGCCGAGTGTCGGAGGGAGATGTGGGGGGCGGGGGGGGGGGGCGCTCGGGGCCGCGTGACGACGTGAGGTGTCGCTCAGAAAGTGCTCAGCCACACACTTCTGACTTCCCGTGTTTAACGGCGGCGGCGGAAGCGCTCGCCGCCGGCCTACTTCTTCTTCACGGGTTTCCAGCAGCATCAGCAGACAGATGGCGGCCATAAACGGCGGGGCAGCGGGTCGCTGCTCCCAGCGCCTCAGGGGTCACGACCCCCGCCGAGGCCGGCTGCACGGCGCACGTGAACCCTGCAAGAGCTGAAGACGGATTCCACACGTCAGCCCGCCACCGCCCTGAGATATACGGCCATTTATTTCAAAGTCCCGCCTGTCGTCGTCTGATTTCAGCTGCTTCGGATTGTTTCTACTAAACTCTGAGTCAAGACGACGCCTCCGAATTCAAATACACAAAATTACTAAATTACAGTGCAGGAAAAAACTGAAAGTCCTTTATATTTAGGTTATTTATTGTGTTTGAAGCCTGCATGGTGATGAAGCACTGAGCTACAACATTTCTACATTTTCTAACATATTCAAAAATAATCTTAAAAACACAATCTTCTGCTGCATCGACTGAATTTAGCACTTTATCTTGACATATTTCATGCTACAGTGAATCCTCTGAACACTGTTGTTTTGGAAACGTTTTAAAAATACTGACTCCAGACACCATCTTGTGGTTCATTGTGGTATTACAAGAATCTGCTAATAAATATTAGTTTATTTTTTATTACGTAAAACTGAAAAAGTGTCAGATTATCTTGTGATATAAATTATTATATCAGGATGTGCACAGTTGGCTCATGTGCTTATTCCAGTTGATACATCATAAGATTGAGTGCTTTATTTGAAAAGCAAACTTTTAAAAGCACTGACTTGCTACACCATCTTGTGTTACAATGTGGTATTAGAAGATTTCAATATTAAATAAGTATTTTTTGATAGTAAGGCAGAGGTTCAAAGATTTACTGTTAATTACTTCAAAATTTTCTCATCACACAGTCTTGTGGTACAAAATATATTATCAAACTTCCTTTTATTTTGAGAGCGGTAAATCAATAAATTAAAATTCACTGTTTTTTTTATCTAGTCTGAGGACTACCAGCTCTTGTCAAGGTGTCCACACAACAATAATGTATTAAAAGCCAGAAACCCAATCAATTTAATCGTTTAATATGCATTGAAGCCAGTAATGTGATAAATATTAAAATAAATTTACAACCATACTGAAAACTTGCTGCACATTAAGGGATTATGCAACTCGGTACAGCTATTTCTTTTATAACAAACTGCCAAAAAACAAGTTGTTTTGTACTTTTACTTCATCCGCTGCAGTGATTTGACCATTTCATCATCAGCTGAAAATTTTATAATAATTGTCTTGAATAATTTATCTGGATTAGTGAGTTATTCCATTACTGGTGTTATTACATTTAAAAGGCCACATGTGGGACCCACAAGACCAAGGCTTGTTCAAATCAGACTTTTAAAGAACATGTGCTCTATGTTTACGTCGTGCGGCCGTGGTGCAGTTGCGTGTGATATTAGTTGGATTCCACCTTTAATGATTGACGTCAGGTTGAAACGCCTCGCTGGGTCTAATGTCACATTGTTGAACAGGAGATCCTATCAAAGACAAAAATCCAGTGGCTGCAGTTTCAATTGTATCCTTACAACACACGGAAATGTGCCCACACACACACGCACACACACACACACACACACGCACGCACACACTCACACTCCTGACTGCTGTGACCTCTGTGAGGTCCACTCATAAGCAGCGCCGCTGGAGAGCGACCTGAGGCCAGTTAGCGCTCAACCAGAGGAAGGACACATGCAGCAAACATCACCTGGTTAATGAGTGTTGAAAAAAAAAGAAATGAAGAAAGAGAAAAGAAAAGCAGGGAGATTTTTTAATCATGAAAAAAGAATCCACAGAGTGAGACTGATGAAATAGTTTGAATTGTTGTGTCAGGCAGATATAAAAAGACTACTGGGATTATCACCAGGAAAGGGCGGATTTCATAGTTATCCTGTCTCACGCACACACACACACACACTCACGCACGCACTAGAGACAGTTTGTCAGTCACGACGTGCACAGGAACATCTAGATCTTGACATTTATTGCACGTGACCTCGTCCAGTGTTTTACTGCAGTGATTATGACAGTGGGATCGATTAAACCACTTATGTTTGACACATTTCCTTCTTCCTCATTCAAGTGTGACCGAGCCAAATAGAAACTGGAACACAACTCATTCTTCTGGAATTTTCAGTTGAAGCTTCATCAGTGACACAGTGGCAAGTTTCTTGTGCAGAATCTTTGTGTTTCAGTTGATGAGAGGCTGTTGTCTGGAAACCACGTCGAGCAGAGTGATGACGTCCTCTGGCGTTAAAAGAATCAGATCACATTTAGTCAATAAGTCACGTCTAATGTCACCATAGTTCAATATGTTCAGACCTCACAAACTGCGATATCATCTGAGTTTCCTCACATCCTTTAAAACTTAATCAAGATTTATTAAGAATGATCTCAAGAGTCAGCCGCACCTCTGCTCAGAAAGTTTAAACTTCTACACATTCTATCTGTTATTGCTTCATAAATGTCTATATTTTTGTATAAATTTATGAATAATAACCAAAGACATATTTCACAGCTTGTTCCTCTCATCGTCAAACTTTCACTCCAACCCAACCCGAAACCAACAACTTTCAGTTTCCACTTCTTTCCACCTTCAAGCATCAACTTTAGGGAGGATTTCAGAAACACTCTGGAATCACTGATGGAAATATTTTGCACATAAGTTTAACGTGTAAGTTTAATATGAAGCTCATGACGTCAAAGACATGAGTTAAAGGTGGTTTTTTTTTTTTTTTTTTCAATTTAGAGCAAATAAAAAGACTTAATTCCAACTTTACTCTTCATGGACAACCATCATCTGAACACTCAGTCATAAAGTTCTTTAAGTCTTGTTTACTTGTTAAGCTAATAATGAAGATCTTTTATGTGTGGGTCGTTCATACAGTCATCTTAACTTCACTAATCACACATGTAAGAATAATTAGTTCTGATAACTTCCAAGAAATGTGATCCAAATAGTGGGCTGTCTTTTCATTTTGATCAAAACAAAAACTCTGATAACTTAACATGGAATTCTATCTTCACATGTATCAGAAGCATTGATCAGTTAGCATTGATCTGCACGTCACAGAATCAAATCATTCTAAATAAGTCAATAATAATGGACACTGTTACTTTATTGTAATTCCATTGTCACAATGTGATTCAAAGAGTTGGTCTCCATGACATGTAATGAAACATCAATATCAGACACACAAGTTAAAGGATAATCAATATAGTGACAGTAAATGTGCAGGAAGTTATAATGTTGGTGTAATATTGTATGTTGTTATACAAGGAAGAGTCTTTATAAATCCAGTGAGAAGAGTATCTCATCAAAGAAAATTTAACAGGATTTCTGGGATATCCTTCAGGATTCTTTAGTATTTAAATAAATCTTCTTTTGAAGGTTTGATATGGTGGATTCTTAAGTTGTACCTTTAAACTAGTAAAGTAAAACCGTATCTGTGGTGTGCAACTCATCTGCAGCTGATTGCAGAGGAACATAGGAGGTGCTGCACTGCCACTCTCTGGTGGAATTTGGTTTCCAAGACCTTATAATGTAAAAACACACACTGATACTGCATGTTTAAAATGATTTCACTCATAAAGCAGGTAATTTCCTTCCCATGGACACTTTGACAGAAACAAGATGACGCATTTGGATTTGTAAGAGTTGCTGTGCAGTTTTTGCATTGGCTCACCTGAGATCAGATCATGTTCTTTCTGGCCTCCGATTGATCTGGAATCTCTATTCTCCTGGATTCTCCAGCAGAAGAACTTACCAGTCCTGAGATGCTGCTTTAACCCCATGACAGCTGGAAATGACCTGAACCATGACTTCAGTGACTGTTGTTGTTTTCGACTGAAAGAAATACAAATAAATTGTTGGCACATCCATTTTACTTCCAACAAAGTGATACAACATCGAGTGTACTTTAACAGACATCAAGAGGGTATTTTAGTTTCATTTAAGTTCATTTCAGTTAAGTGTAACATTATGTTAACTTATGGAGAATGAAAATGAATGTATATGAAACAGTGGACTGTTAACATGCACATATAATTCCACTTTTTTGTTTGTTTGTTTGTTTTTTGTTGTTTTTTCCTAACTCCCACACATGGAATTTATTCCAAAGTACTACTTGGGTTAAGTTATTGAAAACACATTAAAAATATTATATATTCTAAATACAAACTATAATCAGAGCATGGAAAAACCATATATTATGCATTAAAAATGACCCTTTAAAGACATACCTACAAAGACTGAAACTTATTCAAGCTACAACTAAATTAGGCTGAAGCTAAATTATTCCCCGTCATTAACAATTACAGACAACATGAAGTTTTTTTTTTTTCTTAAGGGAAATAAAATGTGGATGCTCCTGTTGGTGTGACTTTAAAACGCTGTTTCCGTCTATAAAAGCTGTCTCACCGGAGGTTTCAAATATCCAACGCAATTGTATATTCTTTCTTTTGGTTTCATATTTTGAACGACCCCGGAACCTTCCAGCAGTGGGGTTGTATTTCTGTGACGGACCGGTTCGCCGCTGCCTTCGGTCCCCCTTGAGAGAGCGGAAAGATGTCGTTTTCTGCATTTCAATTTACTGACGCTAAAGACAAATTTACGGTATGAAAATCTTTTTTTTTATCCCTTTATCTGAACCTCACATGTTGATATGGAGTAATTTTAATCTCGGTGGTTTTCAGCACGTCGGTCGGTGGAAGTTATAGCTCGTATTGAATTTGGATGCATGACGTTCAACGAGTGATGCTAAGCTAACAAGCTAACACAACCGTTTCTTTTATTTATTTTCCTCTTTCTCTCTTCTCTCCTTTAGGCTTCCGCCCGACATGCCCTCTCCGCTAAATCCAGCAGACCACTCATCGATGTTTTTAACCAGATCCCGGGAAAGTAAGTCAGCTCCGTGTTGCGTGTAGTATTGTGTAGTGAAGGTGTAGTGAAGGTGTAGTGACCTGTGGTGTTTTCCTCTGTGTGTCACAGTGAGCAGGAGAAGAAGACCACTCTGGATCAGGCTCTGAGGGGATTCCTCGGTGATCAGATCGTAAGAAATCACTGTTTTTCGCCACTGTGTGGTTTGAATTAGCCTGACTCTGTCAGACTGACTTGAACTGTGTGCAGGTGGAGCAGAAGGCCAGCTGTGGGGACTACCTGTCTCTCATCTACCTGAGCATAGATGCAGTTACGGACGGTATGCATCCCCATAGAGACACTGGCGACTTTGCCCTCTGTCTTTAGTTATTAGATATAGTGTGTTTCCTGTTAGACCTCACAGCCTCCAGCATGAAGCTGAACTCTCTGAACCGTTGCAGGTATCTGCTCTGCCACCGTCCCCTTCGTCCTGCTGGGAGACGTCCTGGACTGCCTCCCTCTGGACCAGTGTGACAGAATCTTCTCTTTCGTAGAGGAAAACGTTGCCACCTGGAAATCTGTACGTTACCTGTAGTTGTCGGTGAATGCATGTCTACGTTTTGAACAGTTTTATCACTGCAAACTGTTTTGTTGTTGTTCCAGAGCTCGTTTTACACCGCGGGGAAGAACTATCTGCTGAGGATGTGTAACGGTAAAGACTTTTCCTGGTTCTCATGGTGCAGGAGACTGTTCAGTTGCAGTTTGTGATCCAGATTGCTGTCTGCAGATCTCCTGAGGAGACTTTCCAAATCTCAGAACACCGTCTTCTGTGGGAGGATCCAGCTTTTCCTGGCACGCCTCTTCCCTCTGTCTGAAAAATCAGGTGTGTTTTTATCTTCTGTGTGGTTGTTTTGAGTATGACGGAGCATTTCTCTGCAGGTTTGGTTCATTTGTGGCTTTTACTTTTTTTTTTGTCCAGGACTCAACCTCCAGAGCCAGTTTAACCTGGACAACATAACAGTGTTCAACAAAAGTGAACAGGACAGCACTCTGGGACAGAAGGTAAAACACACACATGAGAGCAATTTTTAATCCCCGATTTGCAAGCTTGACATGAGTCTACTGTTCCCAGCACACTGAAGAGAAGGAGGATGGGATGGAGGTGGAGGAAGGAGAGATGGGGGAGGACGACGCTCCTGCAACGTGGTGGGTTCAGTGTACTGTAAATGTAAAGCAAGTGAGAAAACATCAGATTAATCTGTCTGATCTGACCTGTTTTCAGCTCCATCCCCATCGACTACAACCTCTACAGAAAGTTCTGGACCCTGCAGGACTACTTCAGGAACCCGGTGCAGTGCTACGATAAGTTCTCCTGGATGACGTTCCTCAAGGTGAGTTCTCTCCAGACACCAAGACGGGGGGCGTCGGGGCTCGGCTGACCCTCTTCTCTCCCCTCCCCCCTCCTGCAGTACTCTGATGAGACCCTGGCCGTCTTCAAGAGCTTCAAGCTGGACGACATGCAGGCTTCCAAGAGGAAGCTGGAGGAGCTGCGAGCGTCCAGCGGAGAACACGTTTACTTTGCAAAGTTCCTCACAAGCGAAAAGGTTCAAACCTCATCTGTTTGTTTATACACTGTTCACAAAATGTTTGGGATGTTTGGCTTTGTGCTGGAGCAGTTTTCTGTATGATCAGTCCAGCTTGTGTTCTGACCCGTCTCTATCTGTCCTCTCTCTCTCTCTCTCTCTCTCTCCCTGCAGCTCATGGACCTGCAGCTCAGCGACAGTAACTTCAGGCGGCACATCCTGCTGCAGTACCTCATCCTCTTCCAGTACCTGAAGGGCCAGGTCAAGTTCAAAAGGTGAGCCTGCGACAGAAAGGGAGGGGAGGGAACCTCATCGCCACTGCTGTGACGTGAGATCTCACTCCGCCTCCCGTTGCAGCTCCAGCAGCATCCTGAACGACGACCAGACGGCCTGGATCGAAGAGACCACCAAGCTGGTGTATCAGGTCCGAATGAAAACACCTGCTGCTAAGTCTCTAACTCGCTTCACACTCTCTGGTTCTCGTTTGTGCCGAGATTCTTTGATTTTGAAGGAGTTCAGAATGTGTTTTGAAAACATGGCGGTGAAGCTTTCCTCTTCTCTCACAGCTGCTGAGAGAAACTCCACCTGATGGAGACAAGTTTGCCACCATGGTGGAGGTGAGAATTAGTTGGAGTTTTCTCTACGTTTTTCTGAACGCTTCATGGAGCTGAAACTTGAAACGTGCCACTCTGCTCCTCTAACTCCTGAACCGTTGTGGTTGGCAGCACATCCTCACCACAGAGGAAAACTGGAACTCCTGGAAGAACGAGGGCTGTCCGAGCTTCGTCAAAGAAAGGTAGAGGCGGGTTCTCCTCCTCGCTTTTCCCAGCAGCGTTTGAGAACTTAACGTGTTTAATTCTTCTTCCTCCTCGACAGAACGGTGGACGACAAACCGAAAAGACCCTCCAGGAAAAGACAAGCTCCAGAAGACTTCCTGGGAAAAGGGCCCGACCGCAAGATCTTCATGGGAAAGTAGGTTGAGGAAAAGTCACTTTAAATGACCTTTATGTTTTTCTTCATCTTTTTCCTGATCATCCAAACAAACTTGATCGTTTCCTCTTCCGTCAGTGACGAGTTGACTCGACTGTGGAACCTGAACCAGGACAACATGGAGGCCTGCAAATCGGACAGCCGGTCAGTGGAGTCCAGAGTCCCGTCCAGGTCAGAGGACGGTTTCAGAGAAGCCAGCCGCCACACCTCAGATTCTCTCGCTCTTCCAGGGAGTTCATGCCAGCGTTGGACGAGTTCTTCGCCGAGGCCATCGAGCAGGCCGACCCCGCCAACATGGTGGAGGACGAGTACAAGTAAGGAAACACGACACACACGCCACCGTGTCTCGTCCGAAACTCTTCTCCCAACCTGCGAGTGTGACAACCGTCCCGAACGTTGGCAGGGTGGTGCGGAACCCCAACTACGGCTGGCGGGCGCTGAGGCTGCTGTCCAGGAGGAGTCCGCACTTCTTCCAGCCCACCAACCAGAAGTTCAAGAGCCTGGCCGACTACCTGGACACCATGGTCAGCAAGCTGGCCAAAGAGCTGCCGGTGAGGAAATCAGCCGCCGCCGCCGACTCAGCAAGAGCTGCACTACAGAAAACACTACAGCGTGACGTGTGTGTGTGTGTGTGTAGAAGGACATCCCGTCTGAGGAGATCAAGACCGGGGAGGAAGACGACGACGATAACGGAGACAATCTGCTCAAAGAGAGCAACGACAGTGAGTCAGACGCCTCAGTCAGATTGAACTTTTCAGATTTGTCCTCGATTGTCCTCTGACTCTGTCCCCGCCCCTCCCCCGCCAGGCCCGAGCATCCAGAGCAAGCCGGTCACCAACCAGCAGATGGACGAGGTGGCGTCCAGGCTGGGCGCGCAGTGGAAGGCGCTGGCGGCGCACCTGGAGGTGAAGGCGGCGGAGGTGCGCGAGATCGAGACGGACAGCGAGGACCCGGACATGCAGGCCAAGCTGCTGCTGGTGGCCTGGCAGGACCGCGAGGCCTCGCAGGCCACCGTGGAGAGCCTGGTCGGCGCGCTCAACGCCGCCGGGTTCTCGCACATCGCCGACGGCCTCAGCGAGGCGTAACGACCAACCCGCCCCCCCCCCCCCGCCCCAGTTTACAGACCAAAACCATGAAGACTGTTTTTGTAGGTTAGATTTCACTTTTTCACTGTAGAAGCTCCAATAAATGTTTGTTTGGATACAAAATGAAGAACGAGGACTTTTCTTTTCTCGTCTCAGTTGAAGCTCAAGTCTTTATTTGACACGTCCGTCTCCCCTTCCACCCCTCCCCCGAAGAAAGAACACCAGGTGAAGGAACCTGAGAGTGACGGCAGCAGACACTCCCCCCCCCCTCCCCTCTGCAACTCATTACACGGTTCGGGAGAAACGGCGGCTTAATGGTGATGATATGAGCACCTCAAAAGGATCTGAAAAATATACAATGTGTAGAAAGCTCTCTCCCGAGGGTCCGGTCCAGAGACGACCCCCCCACACCCCCCCAGGACTTAACACCGTTTACAAAAAGAAAAAAAAAAAAAAAAAACAAATCTTAAAGACATGGGTTATATTGCACGTGTTTGCAGACAGTGCTTGGAAATGGCCGTTTGTACATGTGTGTCGGATGTTGTCGCCCCGCTCCGCCCCTCCCCCCGCCCGGAGTTACTGGTCCTCTTGGAGGATCTCCAGCCGCCGGGGGCCGTACAGCAGGACGTACGCTATGTGCCAGTCTCCTCCTCCGGACAGCCGCAGGATGTCCTCCGGGGACACCAGGCTCACCTTGTCGTCGTCGAACTTCACCCACTCGTCTGGAAGGGGAGGAGGGGGAGGGATTTAACCTCAGCAGCAACGCAGAGGGTTTAAACGCCGGAGTGTACTGTGCCTGACCTTCTTTCCTCTTCACCCATCCCACGTAGTGTCCGGACGAGCTGGAGCGGCCCTGGTGTGTGAGCACCGCCTGCAGCTCGTAGTAGCCGCTGTTGTTGGAGCCCAGATCTGAGGAGAGAGGCGAGAGTCGTGATGCTGCGGCGTCTCACGGCCAAAAGAAAGAGCTCCTGCTGCTGCTGCGCAGTAAACTGGAAAATACAGTAACTGTAGATTTCATCAATTCAAACAAAAACTAAAATACTTGTGAAAATGAAAATAGTTCATTTCTCACCTCACATGCGCCATCCTTATACTCTGTTATTTAACTGTTTTATAGTAATATTCAGATTATTTTTAAATGATGTATTGAATCTCCATTACAGGAGAGAAGTATTAAAATGTGTATTTAAATGAAACGATACCAGCTTTATCAGGAAAAATAACCAACACTGAGAAAAAGAACAGAAGTGGAGGAGTGCAGGTCTTTCTTTGGATGCTGGAGATCGTACCATCTGGGAATGAGAAAGGCTCGTAGTTCACTTCTTTTGCTGCGTCTGGCTTCTTCACCAACTGAAACAGAAAATCAAAAAGATGCTCAGAGAGGAAGCTGGATGTAAGAAATTCAATCCTGTGTGACGAAGCGGCGGGGTCTGCGGGAACCTTCTGCTGCTGCTTCTCCAGCTTCTTGTCCTCCATCTCTTTGAACTTGGACCTGACGGGGAGCATCTTCTCCTGCAGCTCGGCCGTGCACAGCTCGTACACGTCCAGCATGAGCGGGAACTTCACATCCTGTCCAGGAGGGGAACAAGAAGGACAAGTGAGCGGAGCAGAGAAGGCGCTGGGTTTCACTGAATCCGGTCTGAGTCGGCACCTTGAGGACTTTGGCGTTGACAGACTCCTTCTCCTTGTAGAAGAAGCGCACCATCTGAACGGTCAGGTAGGCGGGGAGCCGGCTCAGCTTCGACTGGGAGGAGGAGGAGAAGCCTCAGTCGGGTGAAACGTTTAAAAGGACACCAAGAGGAAGAGGAGGAGGAGGACTCACAGATTTGATGTAGAGAGCGTTCCTCTCCAGCGTCGGAGACATCTTTGTGATTTCTTCCTGCAGTCTCTGCAGAGGAAGACGCCGTCAGGCCACTAACTCGCTCATTTCATTCTGGATTTCTGCTAGAGAGTGGGTACGTACCAGCCTCAGGCCTGTCGCCAGGTATTTCACCTCCTGGCTGATGAAGCAGCTGAGCTGCAGCTGGCTCTCCTTGCCTTTGATTGGCTCCTCTTCCTCCGACTCCGAGCATTTCATGCTGGGCACGGCGAGTTAAAGGAAATGACAGGTCTGATGCATCAGCGTGCGAAGAAACCAGACTATAGGTTACTTTTTTTTATCCATTTGGCTGGTGATGCAATGTATATATGGAAATATAGCTGTATATACCACCTGGAACCACTAGATGTCACTGTACCAGAGAGCAGCTGAGAAACCACTGCTTTAAATCCACACAATCAATGATTCAAACACATTCTGCACATCACAAACCACACAAACACAAACAAGTCAAACATCAGTGGACCGACTGTTATCCTGCACTGTGAGAAGAGCAGCTCTTCCATTGCACATTATTCAACGACAATACAAGCTTTCAATTTATAATTCCATTTCCAGAGCTACAGGTTGTGCAGCAGCTGCAGTTCTATCTGAACTTACATTTCATTTTTCCTCGTTTTCTTAATGTGAATTAAACTCAGGTGCGACTTACAGTCTCATAAATATGGTTCAATCATCTGGCTTCTCTTTCAGATTAAAACTTCAGTCGTTACAAAAAGCTAAATGTGAGACGACGTCCTCGCAAAGGATACGAAGTCTCAAATTCTACGCCGAAATACTGATCGATGAAGTTCTTCTTGGAGGCGGCGGCACCGGTCTCTGAGCCGGTCTGCAGGGAGGAGGAAATAATAAAATGAATAAAAACACGTCTCGTTTGCTGGCTTCAGGTTTTACAGACAAACGCTCCCAGAGGAGAAAGGAGCGTTACCTCCATGGCCGCCTCCGGCTCTAAAGGCTCCAGCTTCTGCTGCAGAACTCTCATCATCTGCAGCCAGCACTCGTTGGCATCCTGAGGGAGAGAAACGGGTTGAACTGCTGCTCCCCGTGATGAAGAGGAGGAGGAGGAGGAGGAGGAGGAGGAGGAAGCTGTCTGACCTGCTGCAGGTACTGGCCCTGCTCCCCTTTCTCGGCGAACTGTGGGAAGGCCATGTGGAGGAACTGCAGCAGGATGATGGGAGGCAGGCTGGACGACGTCTTGTCCATCGTCTCGTATAAATCCCTCAGAGCTGATTGGCGGAGATCCCAGCTGATTATTGAACTCTCCTGGTTTACTACCGACAGCAGCGACAGACGAGTCGACTGTTTCTTACCTGCTGTGATGTACTGGGACGGAGCGTTGGCTCCTGAGGAGCGCAGAGCACCCGAATACCTGCAGAGGGAGACACGGGGTCAGAGGTCAGACCAGGGGACTGAACCAGGCGCCCATCCTCTGGCCCGAACCGACCTCTTGAGAGCCGTCTTCAGCTCAGGTACGGAGCGTAGACACTGCACGGTGGCGTTCATGTAGCACGTGTTCCCCAAGTTCGTCAAACCGCACGGCAGCTCCATCTGAGGGGGCAGGAAGGGGTTAGCATGGAGCTAACGCTAACGTTCTCCTATGACAGCCATTCAATCATTCAGTTTGAATCTATTCATGTTCCTTAATGTCACTCAGTCAAATCTTTCTGCAGTCTTTAAAAAGAGCTTCAACAGTGTGAGGTTTCTCACCGCCGAGGCCAGCTGCTCCTCCGTCATGTCCTCCACAAACATTGGCCGCACGGCGGGCTCCTCGGGCAGCGCCTCGGCCGAGCCCATCATCAGCAGGGTCATTCCCTGAGAGGAAGAGGATGAGCACAGGTCAGGTTCTGGATCGGCGCTCACTGACCGGACGCTGCTGCTCACTGTCTGATCCATACTCACGTTCTTCAGTTTGATGTTCCCCCACTCGTCGTCCTGTAAAGACAACAAACACTCATCAGGTTCCAAAACTGGAGAAGAAGAAGAGACTGAGGCCCGTTCACACCGCCGTAGTAAACAGTTCTTCGTCACATGCTCAGCAGATGGACAATAAGAACAATGTTCCCTCCAGAGTCTCATGACTCGCAGTCCAGATTCTCCTGGACCTGGTCGTTTCACAGCCGACAGTCACCGTAACAATCTGGGTTTTCGTTTGTCCATACGAATGTTACCGTTTCTTCCTGTTTATAGTCTGTTATTCTATGTGAGTGTAGTTTCATTACACAAACAACCAACAGCAAAAACCCGAGACCTCATGAAAACTACGTTGTTTTCAGAGTTTCTGCTGTTTCCATTTAGACAAACATCGTGTTCAGAACATTGCTGTGTAAACGCAAAACTCTAAAACAAATGCAAAAAGACCTGTTTTCACCTAGAACATTATCGCGTAAACGAGGCCTTATATCTTGTTTACATGTCAAAACTTTGTGTTGAAAGTGCTGTTAAAGCGGTGCAACAAGCATAAATATATTATTCTGAGCTTATATGTGTGTTTATCACTGTTCTACATGAATGAACCCATAAGGAGACACTCTGAACAGGTCCGGGGAATCACTAGGCAGACACACACATTTGTCTCATGAACATGAGCTTGACCCGTGGTACCTGGAGAGATCCAACACACACGTATGTAAAGGACATGCGTTTACCTTGAGAGTGCCTCCCTTCACCATGACCTTCTGTCTGTCCGGCTGGACTCCTGTCAGGGCGAACAGCTGAGCCTTGAACACCATGGGGGGCTCCTCGGTGTTCAGCTCCACTGCATCAAACTTCTCTTTGCCCCATTTCACATTGACTGGAGGAGACAGAGCAGCGTGAGACCCTCATGTCCAGCTCTGTCCACCCCGGGACACCCATGCCCCCCCACCCCCTGAACTCCTGCTTCCAGTGTGGATGACACAGCATCTCGTTAGCAACAGGAGAGAAGAAGCTCAGCAACTACAGGCTGACACATCAAAACTGCCTCTTATGGGAAGGTGGACAGATGGTGTGTCCTTTCTGTGAATGTCCTGTAAGACTACTGCAGAGCTCACATGTTCCAGATGTTTACATTTAGTAGAAACACATGAAAACATGCGATCTGGCTAGTTGTGTTAGCAATGCTACCTGAGGTGGAAAGAGAAAGCTCGGGCATTTAAATGCACCTTTATTAAGGCTACTTAGGCAGATACGGACCCGACACGCAGAATATATGATAGGATTAATAATCTTTACAGATCTTACTGAAACATCACTAACTCATGACACTGCTAATGTAGCTCCCAACTAGCTGCTGTTAGCATAGCCGGTGACCACCACTTCCTGTAAACATCTAAGATAAACAGCGACACTTTTACTGCACACACATCAAAGTCAATTGTATAATATTACATTTTTTTCTGCCTTTAAAAAGCTGCTACATCAGCCCAAATTTAAAAAAACTATCTCACTTCCACTGAGCTGGAGCTAACAGCATGTCACGCTAGTGCAGCTAAGCTAACAAGCTAAAATAATGTTTCCCACAGCCTTCACTATTCTGCTGCAGGAGCGTGGCTCCGGTGTGTTATCGGCGGACTCTACCTGTAAACACCGGCATGTTTGGAGACCGTTTGGCTTCTCAGCTCCGTGTTTCGTCCAGTTTTCAGAGTTAGCTTCCTTCGTTAGCTTCAAGCTAAACTTCATTCAAACAGAATGACGCTGCAACAACACGAGCTCTGACATCCAGCAGCCGGCCTGCAGCCGTAGACACACACACATAGAACCGTAGACACACACACATAGAACCGTAGACACACACACACATAGAACCGTAGACACACACACATAGAACCGTAGACACACACACATAGAACCGTAGACATACACGCGCAGCACCAAGTTCATAGACACACAGAACCAGATATACAAGCATAGAACAAGACATATGTACATAGAGGTAAACATACACACGTAGAACCACACAAACGGACACAGAATCGTGGATGTACATACATAGAGCAGGTGACAACAGGAGCCACACACACACACACACACACGCACACACACACACACACACACACACACACACACACACACACAGAGAGAGAGAGAGAGAAAGAGAGAGAGAGAGAGAGAGAGAGAGAGAGAGAGAGAGAGAGAGAGAGAGAGAGAGAGAGAGAGATTCAGTGACAAACACAAAGCACCAGAAATACATACAATCATAGACGTACAAACATAGAACAAGAAACACCGAGCAGCCTGGACATTCACTTAAGCCAATATTGACATAAACACATAGAGCTGTGAGACAGTCGGCCTGCCACGTATATGGCTCTAGACATATACTGATAGAATCAAACACCCACATAAACAGACATACAGAATCACAAATGAACATGAGTAGAATCAATAGTATCTCAGTCTAATACAGGCTGATTCGTGTGTGTGTGTGTGTGTCTAAATATTAAGAATTTAATTTCTTTCAGTAATTCAATTCAAAAAGTGACACCTGATATGTCCTACAGATTTATTCCACACAGGCTGATGTTTTAAATCTTGATAATGATCACTTACAGCTAATGAAAACCCAAAATCCAATATCTCACAAACTTCACATACAGCAAAAAGGCCCGATGCTGTAGATTCATGGTGTCACAGCAGCTGCATCGTCCCATTCCTGAGTCTGTCGATGGTGTGTGTCAACCCAGGTCCAGAGTCTGGAGGAAGAGTGGAGAGGCCCAGAATCCCAGCTGTGGTCAGTGAGGATCATGTGATCTGCTGGGGTTGGTCCAAAGTCAAAGAACCATCTACCAGGAACATTTTAGAGCTCTTCATGCTTCACGCTGCTCACGAGCTTTATTGCCATCCTGATTTCAATAAAACCACCAGTAGCTGCTTCTACGGCCACAGGAGGAGCACCTCAGCAGGCTGGTGTCCTCCACCACAGCGATGTGGGAATTCACACAAATGGAGCCCTGAACAGGCACTGAGTGGACAGAACCTTTCAGTAGAGAGTTTTTATTAGCTGTAATCAATAATCACCAATATTTAGAACAATGAATGCATTATTTTATCTTCCCTGTGACAATAACGCATTTAATGTGTCTGCAGATATTTTTTTAAAATCCTTTCATTTCTTATAAAATGACCCCGAATCCAAGTTGATTCTCAATAAATTGTGAAATTACTCTCATTATTGGTTCAAAAGAGTGGAGTTGTACTTTCTTCACACCCTGGATGCCATCAAACGGCGCTATTTCATCTTCCTCCAACATAAATCATTGATTTCACTCTTCTAACAGAGCTTAAAAAAAGTTTGGAAGTTTTTGTTTGGACATTTTCACTGAATTAGAAACCAGTTTAGTCACTGCTTTCAAAAGAGTAGTTCTGGTGGCTCTGGTATGATTTCTCTTAAGGATCACACAGTATTTATCACTTTTAAATGGAAAAAACCAAAATCTCAGTCTAAATTTTATGGAGTTCCACAGGGCTCTGTACTAGGACCCATACTAAAACTATGCACGAGTATATAATTTGATTGTGATTATGAAAATACCGTACATATCTTCTCAAACTCTCTGCACTTCTTAAAACTGCATAAATGCAGTATACAGTCAAGTTTCGGTCAATAGTTGAAACATACTTAAAAGTTAAGTGTGTATATGCCGTGCTAGCTTCATGCTCTGTGTTTTTCTGCTCTTGACATTTTATTTGGCTACTTTTGTCTAGCAGGTTATCAAAAACGTCTATTTTCATGGTAAAATTTGAAATAGCATTAAAAAGCATCCTGTAGATGCACACATTCTCGAAGGTCACCAAACTTTCCCACTTTCCTCGTAGGAAGATCCGAATCTGACGACAAGTTTCCGTCTTCCCGGTTCCTCGTGAAAACACAAACCCTGCTCAATTCTGACGATCAAACCCAAACGAGACAAGAGAATACTTCGGATTCCTGTGGAGGGACGAGAAGTGTGGTTCACTGCAGAGGAGGAAACCACAGAGGCAGCAAGGAGAAGCTTCAAGTGGGTGTAGGATGAACGATAAAGATATGTTTATTGACATATCCATCAGTGCGGACTCCAATGCAGTTTTTACCATGCAAATTATCCAAGACAAGAGTAGATCGTAGTTCCAGTGCTTTTTTTTCTTTTTGTTTTTAACCGAACAAAAAAACAAAAGTCACAAATAATGATAAAAAAAAAAAAAAAAAAAAGACTGTGGAGGTAATCCATAATCCTCGTGTCTCTCTCTTTATGTACACTGTGAGGAGGGCTTTGCTTTAACGGGACAATACGATATGAAGCAAAGTGTTCGGGGGAGGGAGGAGGGAGGGGGCCACTTTCATTTCGACACACTCTCCATTGCAATGTGTCCGTAAAGAGGTAATCTAATATATATTTTATATACTCAAACCAGAGAAGAAAAGTTCAGATAAAACCACAACAGGTGGTGATT
Source organism: Salarias fasciatus (assembly GCF_902148845.1). Classification (NCBI taxonomy): domain Eukaryota; kingdom Metazoa; phylum Chordata; class Actinopteri; order Blenniiformes; family Blenniidae; genus Salarias; species Salarias fasciatus. The sequence goes on from NC_043762.1 coordinate 26,510,207, forward strand.
TTCTTTAAAAAAAAACAAAAACAAAAACAAATGGAAGAGTTAAGATTTGTCTGGTTTTTTTGGAAGGAAAAAGAGAAGAAGAAGCAGATATGGCAGTAAAATCAAAATCCAAACGTTAAGGCACTAGGTGGGCCAAATGCTACACCTGTTTAGTCTTCTAACAAATAATTTACAGTCAAGTCAAACAGTGCAGTTTTACAATTGTTAACTTAATGTTTTCCTTTTTTGAACCATTTCTCTATGAATCAATGTAAGGCAATACATTACAAAAAAAAAAAACAAAAAAACAAAAAACAATACAATACAGAGACAATGTACCAAATAAACAGAAGAAAAAAAAGATCCATTAGAACTCCTATATGCCATTACAATGGAATCTTTCTCCTTATGGCTTGGAGCAATAAAAATAATTAGAATAAAAATAATGCATAGATTTGAATGATGATCTTGCATGCTCCTCGCTCGATACTCAAGAGAAAAAAACAAAACAACAACGCGGTAATACTTTCATCCCAAAACCTGATAAGTGACCCGCAGAGTGAGAAGAACGAAGGCAAACAGGCCGGAGGATATGACACCAAGGCATCGGGCTGAGTCCACTTTCACCCCCCTCGCCCCTTCACCGGGCCCTCCTCTTCCTCCGCTGGCTGCCCTGGGGTGCGAATGGAGAGCTGCGAGTCCGCCGGGCGCACGGCGGCGGGGCGAGATGAGGGAACGTCATGCTTTTTGTTTTTCTTTATATATCACGAATGTCCGTGACGCCTGTGATCGCCCAGCTGGTCGAATGTACACATCTTTTAGGAACTTTTGCGATACAGGCTTTCCATTTTTTAATTTTTTTTTTTTTGTTTGTTTTTGGGGTTGAGGAAGAGGAAAGAATACAAAAAAAAAAAAAAAAAAAATCCCCATTGGTTGAGATGGTTAGCTGAAAGACAGAGCAGAAGACAGAGTCCAGTGAAAAGAGACGTCTTTACCTGGTTAGTGACGCAGCAGAGCGGCTGCACCGCTCCGTGGGGGAGGAAACAAAAACCTCAACGTGATGTTTTTATATTAGTCACAACTAATTAGTGCCGATTAGGAGGGAGGGAAAAAAAAAAAAAAAAACACAACAACAACCCAGTTGGAGAGAAGAAACCAAGAACCAACCAACCAACGACCAAGCCGACAGGAAACGTCTCTGAGTTAGAAACACCCGGCGACACGTTAATAAATAGACGGGGGAGAGAAAAAGGCTGAAGACGTTCCTGTCAACAAGTGCTGGATGTTGTGTCTGCTGCCTGGAGGCTGGACTGCGCTCGGCTACAACAACAATGAGACAGGAGACAGACAGCAGGTCACGTGACGGCGCCTGGACCACACTACACTGCACCACAGCGCCACAGCGGGGCCCCTGACCCGGATCATGTTCTGATTCTAACGCTGTGGGTTGACAGAGGAGGGAAGACAAGATGCAGACGGTTTAAATAACAACTTGAGAATTGATCATGAAATTGATCAGTTTCAATATTCTTTTTAATAAACAGATCATACTTTGAAGGATGAATTTCAAAAGAAAAAATTGTTTTTTTAAATATATAAATACAATTTAATTGGGAAAATATCATTTTTTTAATTATTAATAAAATGTTTTGCTGTTTTATGACAATTTTTAATTCATGAAAAAAATATTTTTCCAATTTCTTTAAATCAAGATAAATTTTTCCTTGTTTTAAAAAGTGACTTTTTCAGCTAACAAATCTCACTATTTTTTTTTTTATTAAAAACTAAATTTTGGACATTTTTCTTAATTATAGTGGTAACATTTTCAGGATAGAAGTGGACAAATTTTTAAAAGAAACAAAAAATGAATTATAAGATACATTTTTTGTCTTAAAAATGACTTTTTTCTACCCTCATATGAACACAATTCATTTCTATAGTCATGGAGTGATTTTAGTTTGATGCAGTGGTTCTCAAAGTGTGGGTCGCGGCCTCCTCTAGGTGGCACCACAGAGCTTCAAATGGAGTGTATAAAAGAAATGCTCAAAATAAAATTAGATTAAACTCTAAATCACAATAGCTCCAGATTATCTCTAAAAAAACCCACAAAATTCCTAATGGCATCAAAATATTCCTGTTTTTTTTTTTGGTTTTTTACTGTTTTGACTTCATGATGTGAGAAAGATCAGAAACTTGAACCCAGATCGTCAAACGTTCCACGGAGAAATAACTGGACCTGGTGGAACCGGGTGGGAGTGGTGCGGTTACCTCAGCTTCCCCGTGTTGCTTTTGGGGTTTTTCCGGAAGGACTGGTTGGGGCCGGAGCGGGTGGACATGGAGCGAGGCGAGGCTCTGGAGAACGTCGACGGCGGGGTCTTGGGGATCTTCTTCCCCAGGTGTCCGATCCACTTCTTCTGCTCGTCCTGGGTGAGGGCCAGCAGCAGCATGTCGCGGGCAGAGGTCACGTCGTAGTTTACTGCGGGGGAGGAGGAAGGTCAGGACATAATCTCGTCGTTTTTCTTCATTCCCTGAAAGGAAAACGGAAAAAACGACGCGGTGTGATCGGCGCCTGACCTTTGCAAGGAGCGATGAATTCCTCCTTCTTGTCGAGGTGGTCCTTGTGGCACTTGAAGTGGCAGCGGCGGCACTCCAGGGCCGGCGGCGGCTTGAAGACGTGCCACAGCGGCTTGGAGCAGGCCTCGCAGTTGGAGGGGAAGTGGTAGAGCGTGGGGATGAACTCGTGGCCTTTGTGCGGGAGGCAGTTGGTCTTGTCGCCCTGCGGGACGCTCTCCATGTCCGCCTCCTTCCGGCACTCGCCCTCGTTGGCATACAGGATCTGAATTGGAGGGGGTGGGGGATTCTCGATTGTGACTACAGATTAAAAAAACAGAGAGAAAAGAGAAAGCTCGAGGAGCGAGGACAGGCTCGTACCTGGAATATCCGGGGAATCTCCTCCGTCTCGGCTCGGTACACGTCTCCCTGCGTGACTGGTCTCACGTGGAACAGTTTACTGCAACGCAACGAGCGCAGGTGTCAGCGTCTGGATCTCAGAACGTCAGCTTCCCATTTCAACACTGAGCCGGAGACACTTACTCGATATCTAGTACCATTGACGGGTTTGATTGCTCCTTGTCCTGCTCGTCGTTGTAGAAGAGGATCTTCTTGCTGCTCACCACCACGTACTGGACAGAGAGGCAGAGGGTCAGGGCTTCAGGTTTCCCGCGGTCTGAACGCTGCAGGGAAACCTTCCCGGCTCTCACCTGCTTCTTCCAGCCATATCTCTTGATGTTGGCACGGTTAGGAATCGACAGCCATCCCTCCAGTCGAGACTCTGAAATGCAGGAACGGACAAACATCCAGTGACGACCTGTTCGCGGCGTTTCGCTGACGTTTGGAAAAGGCCATGCAGCATTTAAACTCAAGTCGGGGAGTGGGAGGAAAAAAATAAAATCAACTAAATCGTGAAACAGATAGTTTTCAAACACCAGATGAGCTCGTCAGAGGTCAGCCAGTGTTGGGATGAGTGTCGTGGAGTCGGTGACTGAAAGGATCCCGTGCACCGGGAGGAGTCCAGGCGCGGGAAACCGAGCGCCTCGAGCTGGAGGTACGTTTCTGTTCGCCTTTGCAGCAATTATTCAATTAGTCTGATCACTCACTCCTTCCACAAGACACAAACGTGTGCACTGCAGGGTAGCTCTGGCCGTTAGGTGCCACGGATTATCAGTGCAAGGTCATGCAGCTGCAACAACACAAGCTGAAGAGGATCGGTGAGCTGAGGAAACAGACGCAGGTGGTGGGGGGGAGGGGAGGGGAGGGGGGCTAACGGGGCTGACTGTGAGGAGGGGTCTGTGTCCAAGCAGCACAACCGCTGGTCAACATGCCAACAGAGACACCGAGGTACTGAGTGTGAAGACGTCAGGGGTCAGCCTGAAGGGTCGGGGGTCGGTTACATCCTGAGGTGTTGAGTGTCTGGTACGGAGGCCCGGGAGGCTCACGCAGGGCGGGAACAGTCGGGCTCCTGCTCCTGTTCCTGGCTTCACCAATCATCCACTGATTTTTCTATTCACGCTGTAACTTTTGCATAATAATATAATAATGACTTTCGATGTAGCAGCTTTTCAACTCACGCAGTAGCTTTTGGAGTTGTGAAATAACTACGGAATTCCTGCAGTAGATTCGGTGTTCACATTGTGCATTTTCTAATTCATGTTGATGTGACTGTATCCTGCTGTAGCGACCCTTCTCAATTTTTGCGGTAAATCTGATCGGGGTTTGGACTTCATGGTAATTCACTACCAGATGTGTCATTTATCCTCATTTTAACCATTTCGGCCAGTTTTAGAACGCTCCAAACCCACTGGCTACTGTCACACCACCAGCTAAAAGGAAAGAAAATCAGAGGGTCCAAAAACAAGAAAAACCCAAAATCCCACAAACACACAACAGCTGCAGCAGCGCAGGCCGGGCGGGAGAGAGGGGGGCTGGTCTGCTCAGTTACTCACAGAGGAAAAGGAATGGAAGTTACAAAGATAAGAAGGGCAGCTGGACATGAGGGAGATAGAGAAACAACCGTTTAACCATGGACACATGAACAAGAACCGGAACATTAAACTGATCATCACATCTGTTTGACTTTCAGGACTTTGCAGACGTTAACAGGAGGAGCAACAACGCAAAAGAAGCACATCAGAGTGAGGATAACCCTGCAACTGGGACGAATACGAGCTGAAACTCGTCTCGCAGTCGTTTCGGAGCAGCGGAGATCTAAAAGTGGCTGTTTGTGCTGAATTCCTGGCTTTTCTGGAGACCCGGACCACAACCCGGAGCAGCACGTCTGCTGTCCTCCTGTTGTTCTGAGCAGGACTCCAGGCATTGTGCGGCGGGCTCGGAGCCGCTTCAACACGTGGGAGAACCACAGCTCTGCTGCTCGGGCCTCACAGGTCGGCAACGTTTTCATGATTCTCCACCAAATAAAAACTGACTGGAGCCATAAAACATGTTGATGATCCGATATGAAGATAAACAGCTGAAAAACAAAGCTATGCTTAAAAAACTGAGGTTGCATTTACGGTGTGTCAAAGCTATAACTTAGATGTTTTATTATTTTCAGCCATTGTAGCCATTTTTGGGGATTTCTTTTCATGGATTTTGCCGCTTTATCCATTATATATATATCTTGGTTATTTTAGCCTCTTTCTGTATTTAAAGCCACTGTGTTTCCTGTGAGAGCAGTTTCAGCCGCACTTGCTATTTATTCACTTTTTCCTCTCCTTTTCTTTCTATTCAACCTTTTTTCCTTTTCTTTTAATTTTCCCTTCATTCTATTTTTCTCTTTTCCCTTTTCCTTTTTTATTGTTTTCTTTTCCGCCCCAAAAAACTGCACTACACTATTTCTGAAAATATAAACTTATGCAGAATTCAAAAGAAATAAATGAAAACATGTTTATTTGCATCACATCTTCTGAAAGCTATATGGAGAAGCTACAGAGAAGCTGAAGTTCTCCCGTGTGGCTCCGGAGCCGCGGGTTGAACACCCCTGGATTAGGTTGATTCACAATCTGCTCCAGAAAGTATTTTTTTAGGAATCCTAATGCTTTAGCATTTATTCCTCCTCTGCTATAAATCATACACTAAATGCTCCAACAAAGTAAAATGAAAACAAACCTCACGTATAATGAGTTCTAGGACCTTTTTGTAAAGCCGCTGGGCAGCCGTTTCCAGCCGTTTCCAGCCGAGCTCTTACCGGCGATGTTGCTGTCCGTCTCGTCCGTCTGCAGGCTGGTCAGGCTGGAGTTGTCCATGCGCTGCTGCAGGTCGTTGAGCTTCTCCCGCAGCTGCTCGATGTCGCTCTCCTTGCTGTCCAGCTGCATCTGCAGCTCGTTGCGGTACGTGGACTCCTCGGCCAGTTGCTGCGAGGGCGAGACGGCGCGGACATTTACGCTCAGGCCACGGACAGATGCCTCACACTTCACAGGCTGGAGCAAACTTCTATTTCACTTTGGATTTAGAAGTGTGCTGTCTGAGGCGTTAAACCCACCGCCTGCATCTCGCTCAGCTGGTTCTGGTACTTGATGGCCATGTGGTTGAACTTGTCCTTCTCCTGGTTGAGCTCCAGCTGCAGTTTGCGGTTCTCCTTCTCCTTCTTGCGCAGGTCGGCCGTGCTGCCCTTCTTCTTCTGGTCCAGCTTCATGTCTTTGCGATTCATGATCTCGGCCAGCTTGTTCACCGCCTGGCGGGAGCGAGATTGGAAGACGGGTTTATCGCCCGCTCGGGGGGACAGGAGCGATCGGACGGTCCGGGCCGTTACCTGGGTCTTTAACGTGCGCTCTGTGTTGAGGACCTTCTCGTAGTTGGCCTTGATTGTATTCGTGATCTCCTCTTTCTGAGCTGCGTACTCTGAAAGACAAATGGGTCTCAGCGGTCTCACTTTTAAAGCACTTGTGTGCCGTGGAGGTGAAGAAAAGGAGCGCACCTTCCTCCTGAGTCTGGAGCTTCTCGTTTAACTCGCTGTGCTCTTTGCTGAGGGTCTCCACGTCTTTGGTCAGAGTTTTATTGGATTCCTCGAGCTGCAGAGGAATCAGACGACCGTCAGTGAGGGACACCGAACACAGACGAGGCTCAAAACTTCCTCTGAAACCGGGTTTGTGTCGCCAGAGGATATTTTGGGCTGTACTCACTCGTGCAATAATAGCCTCCTTCTCTCCCATCTCCTGCTTGTGCCTGGTCAACGCCTTCTTGTTCTCCTGGCTGAGCTCAAAGTACTGCTCCTCCTGGAGCGCCCGGGCGAGCTGCTCCGACTCAGCCTTGGTTACAGTGAGATCCAGCTGGGCAGACAGCGAGTCCCTTCGCACAGGAGAGAAACGCTGTTGGATTTCTGGGTTTTTTTCCCGCATATAAATCTTTATGAGACGACAAATGTTCAGTGTTGCACTCGTCTTCAAAACCGTATTTCCTCACCTTTCACTGCACAAGTCCTGCACCTTTTTATGAGCTTCTTGGAGCTGCCGGTTCTTTTCCTCGATCTCCTCTTTTAGTTCCTTGACCTGAGTTTTGTAAAGCGTCTGAGGAAGCAGAAACAAATGCATCAGCCGGTTCTTTTCACAGCGTTCAAACTTACTGCGTTCATACTTACAGAAAAATACTGTTCGGCCTCAAGCTGGTCTTGAAGTTCCCTCATCTGTCCCTCATTGCCTCTGTATTGTCTGTGAACAAAGCAAAGCAGCTTTAGATCCTTCCTTTTTCTTTTCCATTCCTTCTAATCCAGCAAACTTCACACTGCGCAGGGCTGAAGTGCTTCAGCACAACACCTCTGCGAGCAAAACAACGTGCTTGTGTCCGAGTCGGCTCCCCGAAGGAGCCGGCTGCAGGATTAGCAATCAAGTGGCTGGCGCTGGACTGAGAATAAATCCTAATCCTGTGGTGTAAACACTGTCTCAGAGCAGATTTGGAGAAGTAACACTAATCTGGAATAATGTTCGGGGAGGGGGGGAAAGCAGGCTATTAAAGAGCAATTTATGCCGTGACTTTTTAAAGAGAGTTAATAACCGGAGCAGTAACAGCAGAGTCGGTGTGAGCGGAGCAGGAGAACCGGTAAGTGCACATTAGCATCGTGTGTTGGTGTAAGAGTGTGATCCGTCCCGGTGTGTGTTCTGCGCGGTCCTCACTTGGTCAGTTGTGCTAATTGGAACTCCAGCGAGCGCTTGCTCTCCAGCGCCGTGTTGATCTCCTGCTTGAGCTGCTTCTCCGAACACCTGAGGCGGTCCACGTCCTGCGTGCGGCTCTTCAGGTCGTTCTGGGCCAGGAGGCGCTTGCTCAGCTCCTGCTCCATCTGTATCCGCAGACTCTTCACCTGTTGGGGGGGAAACGCGGCGCGTGACTCTCGGGGAGCCGGGAGAGCGTGCTGCCCGCACGCCGCCGCCGCCGCCCGCACGTACCTCGTCCTCCAGACGCTCCTTCTGCTTCATCAGCTGCTCCATCTTCTGCACCGACTGCTTGAGGTCGAACTCCAACATGGAGCACTGCTTCTCCACCTCCACCACCCGGCTCTCCGCTCTCATCCGCGCGCCGTTCTCCTCCGACATCTTCTGCTGGACCGCTGCGGGAGAACGAAGGCGTTTCTTTACAGTTCCACATTCTTTTGACCACATTAAAGGCTTCCGTTCAGCAGGATGCACGGTCGGAAAACATCATTCTCACAGTGAGGCATGGAGGCGGCATCATCATGCCCCACTGTGAGCAAGATCTCTATAAATCACACGCCGTAAATCAATACGAAAAAAATCTATCAAGAATGTTTCAAGTTTTCTTAAAATAGACGCCAGATGCCTTTTAAAGCGAGCTGCGCGGTTTTGCCTGAGAGGCTGCTGGAGGTGACACATCACCTGGACAGTCAATCATTCTGCCACTCGGTGCAGCTTTAATATGCAAAGAGGAAACGTCCCGACACGCTCGCCAGCTGGCTCGCACTCTCGGAATTCCTCACTGGCACCTGGAGGTGGCTTCTCACCAGATATCAAAAAACCGGCGAGAAGAACATAAAAAAAAAAAAAAAAAAAAAATGAGGAAGAAACTGAAGAAAATGAAGCGAGGAGTAAAGGAAATGGAAAGTTTATCAGAGCAGAGCTCATCAAAACAGGGAAGGACAAGTTTCTTAGATACTGCAAATGATTTCAGCAAGTCTTTATCTTTGGTTTGAACAGAAGAGTTCCTAATGTTTTCCATCATATTACTTATACTGCAGTCTGAAGCTGAACGCAGCACGCTGGGGGGGCTCTGAGGGCAGGGCGTGCTCCGACACACCGCCGACGTACCAGTCATGGCAGCCGACTTGGCTTCCTCGATGGACTCGTATTTGTCGGTGAGCTGCGCCCGCGTCACTCGGTGCTCGGTCTGCTCCTGCTCCAGACGCTGCTGCAGCGTCTTCAGCTTGTAGTTCAGGTCGATCTCCAGGTTGTTCTTCTCCTGCGGGGGGAAAAAATGCGACGCGGAACCGAGGATTTATGAGGGCGAGAGGGGCAATGCTTGCTCATTTTTCACCAGAGGTCACACTGTGTGACTGGCTGTACCTTCTCCAGGTGGTTGCTCCTCTCCTGCGACTGCTTCCGCTCTGTTTCCACCTTGGAGAGGCCGAGCTTCAAGTTCTTGTTGTCCTCTTGCAGCCCGGCCATTCTCGCTGAGGAGAGGAGGACAAAGCCCGTCAGAATCAGAAAATAAATTCAGCGCCATTTCCCAAAACGGCCCCGGCGTCTCACCCTGCAGCTCCCGCATCTCCTCGGAGCCCTGGCTGTAGTTCCGGCGCTCCGAGTCCAGGCTGCTCTGCAGGTGCACCAGCTCCTTCTCCAGCTGCGCCTTCTCCCCGTCCGCCGCCCGGCTCCTCTCCTGCAGCTCGCGGTTCAGGCTCTCCAGCTGGCTCATGGACTTGGACATCTCCGTGTGGCTTTTGCGCAGCCGGGCGGCCGTGTCCGACTCGGCCCGCAGCAGGTCGTTGGCCTCCTCCAGCTGTGGGCGGAGACACGGGTTCAGGCGGCGGTGCCCTCGCCGGCGTCGCGGGATCCGTCCGAGACGTACCTGACTCTGCAGCTGGGCGATCTTATCGTTGGAAGCTTGTGAATTCTGGCTGATTTTCTTCATGTCTTCAAGCTGCTCCTTCAAAGTTGACACTGAACACACAAAAAAAGGCATTAATTGAGCGATTTCTTTATAGTAGTAAATTAATAAATAAAAAGGTCTCTGAAAAAGCCAAGTTTTCGTTATTGTTACTGGAAAAAATAAAAGATTCATTTCTCTCAGTTTCACTCAAACTGAGGCTTTTGCTGCAAACTTAATTCCTTCTATTAGAAATTAATCATTTGGGAGGTTTGCGAATCAATGGCTACAACATTTTTCTATTTTTTTTTAGTAATAAATGAGTCAGAATTTAATCTTGTTATGTCACAAAACTATCAAGTTTAAGCCAGGGGTGTTGAAGGGTCATCTAAGTTTCTAATGGCAGAAAACTGCATCTGCAGCAGGAAGCTGCCGGTCTGGACCGCCGTGCTGTAGTCACATGCAGCTCAATCCTGCAGTCGGCCATTAAAAACGTCAGAGAGACAGTGTGTGATTTCCTTGGAGAAGTCGGAGCGCAGGGAGCTGGAACTCCCACCAGGACGACCAGTAAATCCATTTGAAAACACATGACCGGCCCAGATCTGATGATGTCGAGAGGAAGGGCGCGTTACGGAGCAGCTCAGCCCCGCTGGTCCGCCGGCTGCCTCTGCAGCCTCGCTCCAGCTATCGCTGTGTAACCGTCCTAAATCGCACGCCGGCGGCGCTCGGTTACCCTCGTTCTCCAGGTTGCGCCTCTTCTCCGCCTCCTGGTCGGCTTTTCTTTGGTACTCGGTGAATCTGTGCTGCAGCATGATCTTGTCTTTCTCCAGCAGAGACATGCTGCCCTCGGCGCTCTTCCGTAGGTTTGCCTGTGGCGAGAAGCAGCGCAGCGGCTGTGATGTGGAGCGAACCCGGCCGCGGTCTCGCCGCACATGTTCAAGCACTCATTCATTCGACTTCTCTCGCCTCTCGGCGACGTCACGCCGCGTTATCCACAATCTGAACGCTGCCGAAAGAACGATAAGGAGCGGAAAGATTCAAACCTCTTCGTCCAGTTCTTTCATGATCTTTTCGATTTTGGTGTTGGACGTCCTGAAGAAAACAGAACGAGAGTACTCAGATTACTGGACAGTTCGACTGCTTCACTTTCAGTGGGTTTAATTTGAACCATCATGGGTTCCACCTTCAGGAGTGTCTGATCCCATACCTGCATTTCTGTTCCAACTCGTCCTTCAGCTGCATCTCGCTGTGGAGCTGCTCCTCCAGCTGGTAGATCCGCTTCTGCATGTTCTCCAGCTGAACACACATTTGATTGAATCAGACGAGGTGGAGGCCAGGCGCGTTACACTCCAACCTCAGAGGGTTTCTACTCACGTGACTCTTGTCTTCTTTTGTGGAGCTGCTGCGCTTGTCGCTGCTCTTCGTGGAGGAGGAGCCGCGCAAGAGGCTGGAAAAACAACATTTCAACTCTGAACCTCAGAAACCAACGCAGAGCTAGAAAATTTCAACATGACGTCGCTTCAATCTGCTTGATTCTGTCAATCGAAACGCGGCGGGCTCACTGCTGGTTGCTGTAGTAGGTGAAGCCCACGAAGGGAAGCTGGTTTCCCACAAAGGCCTTGGGGATGGGGAAGGTCTCCTCCTCGCCCCGGTCTTCTTCGATGTCGTCGAAGTTGCTGGTGTCGATGTCGCTGCTCAGCTCGGGCACGACGGGGGCAGCCGCTGCAGGAGGCACAGAGCAGCCGGTTCAACTGACACATCATATTATCACAGTATATAGAACCTTAGCCAGCAGCAGGACCTTCAGAGTCAAATACACAGTGCACACACACACACACTCACACACACACTCACACCCTGACCTATTGATGCTTGTTTCACATGGGAAATATTCCAGTGCTCAGATGAGTTGTGTCACATGCTGAAAGGGAAATGATGATCATGCCTTTGTGTCATCGCAGCCGGATTTTTGCAATTCCCTTTCACATTTCTGAACAAAACATCCCTGGATTGTCTCCAGCTGGTGCAGAATGTCTCTGCCAGGCTGCTGAAATCCAACACACACACTCGTACACACTCCGTCACGTTACTCCTGTTCCAGCTTCTTTTCACTGGCTTCATATTAGGAGCTGATAAACTGAGCGGCCGTCCTGCTGGCACCGCACAGCGAAGGTTCGCTGAAATAACTGAGGAAAAAAACCCGCTGAAGCAGCTACTGAGCCGCAGACTGTGGGATCCAGGTGACAAATGTGACATTAGCGTTCGAGAATGCTTCATGTTTCATCCCAGCCAGTCGCCTGACGGCTGCTTTCCAGCCACGCCTCTCCGTGCACTTCGAAACAGATTAGTGCAAATAGAGAAACGCTTCACAGGTAAAATATACGGCTTTAGTTCATGTGTGTAAACTCATTCATTCAGTGCTGACTAAGCTGTTTGATTTGTATGTTATTAGGAAGTAATGGAACATTTTGACTAAACAGCTATAAATGTTAAAAAATAAATTATAGTTGCAAAAAAAGTTACTGTACACATATATCATGACAAACAATTAAAATAAAGAGATTTAGAGTTGTAGTTATTTCTATATTCTCATGTAATTATTGACTGGTCCCGCTGAAATCCAAGTCCAGGATGTGATCCCTGAAGTCTGATCTTTGCGGTTTGTTCAGCTCTCCTCTGGTTTTGACACATTTTCCTTCAGGCCGCATGTGGAGGAAGATTACTTTGGCGATCGGTTACACGGCGAGTATTTGGAGTTTATCTGGATGACGACTCTATTTTAAAAGGAGGGAGAGCAGCCAGCTTGCAGGGCTGATCCGCCTGTGAAACCACGCGAGGAGGCCAACACAGAAGTGCTGACTCCGGAGTGCCTGCTGGAGCATTAAGAGGGAAGACACCGGGGAGCTGACTGGAGCGCCCGGATTCCTCCACACACACGTCCAAATCTCCGTCTCAGTGCATTAAGCGCTAGAACTACATCCCATTGTTGGCCCGGTTATTACTCCGGGGCAGGAATCGCGCTGGGTCCTGGAGAGGATGCCGAATGAATGGCTCGTCTACAAGAATTTCCTGCAACTGTCCGCAGTAGGTCAAATGGAAAACAGGATCAGAGGCTGCGCGGTGGCGAGCAGACGGGAGGAATGGGGAGCCTCTTACTCTCTCTGATGTTCTCCCAGGTCCACTGGTCGTTCTTGAAGAAGGGATGCCTCTTGATTTCATCCACACCGTTACGGCCCAGTCGAACTTCCCTGGAGAAGGCGGGGGAGACGTTACATTAGCGTCTCCACGGAAGGCAAACTGGGCCAGTTAGACATTTCCCCTGAAATGGCGTCAAGCTATTTGTGAGCGTTACAGGGTTGAATCTGGGATTTTCTCTTTTATTTGCTTGTTTAACAATTAATTCTTCTCTCGTAAACAGGAAATTTGATCTCAAGAAACTGCCTGGTAAAAAAAAAAGAAGGTGAGCACGGCTCTCCTCTGTATTGCTTGAAAAACAATCTGTGAAAATCTAAAACAGAGAGTTTTGAATGAACATTGGTGAAAATCAACTAAGTGCAGCATTGAAGCTTCTTGACGTTCTTTAAACTACTGAAATTGAGGAAGTAGTTGCCATGGTAACATATCTTTTTGTTCTTCTTTATACCTCTAGGACAATTCTAAACAGCTGTACAACCAACTGTTGCCTTTTGACTGAAAACTACAGCCAAGAGCATCTCAGCGTAACAATTTGAAAGTTAGGGAATCAAACCTACAACCTTCTGATTGACTTGGCTACTATTTTCCTAATGAGCTGAAATTACAGCCAGGAATGAGCTGTCCTGGCAGTTTCAAACGAGTTCCTCCGCTTCAACACTCGGTGTTGTTTTTCATCAGAAAGCAGGGTTTATCTAACCGTCTCTCTCTGGAAGCGCTGCCGGGGATTTGGGGACGCTGCCCGCTCTGTTTTCAGCTCACCTGTCCGTCAGGAAAGCGCAGATGAGGTTCTTGGCGTCGTTGGAGATGTCGCTGTCATCGGGGAACGTCAGGGCGTTCTTGTGATTCATGATTTTGCTGTAGGTCCCCACCAGAGAGTCCGCATAGAAAGGAGTGTCGCCTGCGTGCGGGACCAGAACGGATGAGTCAGACGTGCCACCTGCAGCCACCGAACTTTCTGTGAAGTGTCTGGAATCGAGACTCACCGACGAGCATTTCGTACAGGAACACTCCCACCGACCACCAGTCGCACTCTCTGCCGTAATATCCGTCTCCTCCTTGAGATTTCAGTACCTCGGGCGAAATGTAGTCCGGAGTCCCTACAGCCGTGTCGCATCGTACCATGCCGTCCTGGAAGAGTTCCACAAGCGTCACTCACACCTGCGGCGCGCTGCGGCGAGAGCGCATTAGCACGGAGGCAGGGTGGAAGGCGGTACCTTATTCATCTTCATGCACGTCCCAAAATCTGCCAGCTTGAGGTGCCCTGCTTTGTCCAGCAACATGTTATCAGGCTTCACGTCCCTGAGGAGACAGCAAGTCAGCGTTAGTAAAGATATACCCATATATAACAGACCAGGGAGGACATCAGAGGGACGGCTGGAGTCCGGCAAAAAGACTCATTTTACAACCCTTCACTGCAAAATGAAGGGAAACGGCTGATTTATTTGACTTGTAAAATCAGTGTATAGAAAGTTGCTTGGAAATATCATGAATGGATTGAAATTGGCCAAAAAAACAGATTAAACACTTCAGTTTAGATCAGAATTAAACTTATCTATGTGGAACTGCATTCAACACAATCATTTAAGGCAGCTGCTATTTAAATGCGCTCCAAAAAAGTTGCATTGTCTCCCGTTTCCACAGAGACGGAGTTGAAGCTTTTTTCAAAATGTTGTGAAAGATGAAAAATGTTGTCTTGCATTGTCTCTTGGAAATGTTGCGTAAAACAAACTCAACTGAACTGACATTTCTAGAGCACAATCTATATTGAAGATAATTCAGAATAAAGGGAATCATTGAAAAAAAACCTCCTAAGTCAATGTAAACAATCTTTATTTCTTTAATAACATTCGTAACTTTAGTTTAAAAGTCAAGGAAATCAGGCAGTGCTTCAAAATGTACTCTAACACACTGGAAGTCTTTTCAAAGTACGCTTAAAGTTTAGGAAGTATTCTTTTTTTCATGTCACCGGATTGTGTTTCCCTTCATTCATTAAACATGACACCGTACATGGCCGCAACAGAGCAGATGTCAGAGGAACAAAGACACCGTCTGCCTGTGGATATATGATCACGTCACGTTTGACAAACGCACACTCAATGATCAAGAGTCAGGGGGAAATAATCTAACATCAGTAATTACTGTCAAACGTCCTCTGATATGATTTAAAAAATAAATAAATAAATAAAATCCACAGGACAAAAACACGGCGATGATCAGGAATAATAATATCGTGCTGTCATTCATCACAGAGAACCTGGAAGAGAAGAGGCTCACCTGTGAATGAATCCCATGGAGTGGATCCCGTCCAGAGCCAGCACCACCTCCGCTGTGTAAAACCGCGCCCACTTCTCTGGGACGTCGTAGTTGCTCATCAGGTTGACCAAGTCGCCGCCGGGCATGTACTCCATCACCATGTAGAGGTAGCGGTCGTCTTGGAAAGCGAAAAAGAGCTGCGGAAGAGGAAAGAGTGTTAGAACATCGCTCCAAATGGAAGCAACGCGCCGGGCTGGTGGATGAGGCGCGGTACCTGCACCACCCACGAGCTGTTGGCAAACGCCATGATGTCCCTCTCCTCCCAGAAGAAAGCCGAGTCCGACCTCTTGATCATCTCGAACTTGCTCAGCAGCTTCATGGCGTATACTTTGCATGTGGCTTTGTGTCGCACCTGCAAAAGGAGAACGCCAGCTGTTTCACACAGTCTTCATCGACACCTTTTGTTTTCAAGCTTTTCCTAGAAACTTCAGGATCTCTGCACAGTTCAAAAGACAGAAATGACATCCTTACCAGCTGCACCTCTCCGAACGCGCCCCTCCCGATGACTTTGACCACCTCATAGTCCTCCGCTTTCATCCGCAGATCGCGAATTTTGCTGATTGTTTCTTTATCTGGTGAGAAACGGAGAGCGAGTGTTAACAGTGGCAGCCTCTACTCTGAAGATCAGATCTACTTTCAGACGCTGCTGTCAGTTTTTATTCTGCAAAAATCTGGAACTGTCTCCCAGAAGCCTGCAGCATGGCTCCAAATCTGATTTCTTTCAAATGTTTAATAATGCATCTGTGCGTGCTTTGTTTTAATAAACTTTGCTGTTCTCTTTGCTTCTTCTTCATTTGTCACTATGCTCGTGTTGGTTTAGGTAAAAACCGCTTTGCTGAAATGTGCTGTTCAAATAAAGCGTGCTTGCCTTTGTGTGTCAGTTTGAAGAGAGTACTGCTGTGCAGATTCAGTTTTTCTTTTCTCTAAGTAGGTGTGTGAGTTCAGCCTGATCTCTGCACACACTGGAGTCATTTTCTGCAGTCTTAAAATGTTGACACGATATAGAATACGGAGCTCTTTGATGGAGGTTACACATGAGAACATAAACAATCTGGAAAACTCTCTATATCACAGTTTAAACAACACATGTTATGTTAGATATACAGTGTATTGTATTCAAAATCACCGGTGTTCATTGCAAATTGAAAGAAAGATTGAGGCATTTCAGTCAAATTCATGCCATTTATTTATAACAGTGGTTGGAGCTGATATGTGCAAGCTATTTTCTTAATAAAAGATTCTTTGGGCTTGTTCTTATCCTGTTGACACTGCAGTAAAAGAAAGTCTGTGGAGTTTCTTTATTCCATTATCATATTGAAATTCAGAGCAGTCGGTTCATCAAGCTGCTTGTTTAAGAGAAGGAGAACGGAGAAAGTAGTAATTCAGAACCTGTTTGCATGAAGTAATCAAGTAAAATATTTTTGCATTCTTGTTGCAGCAAAGTTTCACATTTACACTCGGGATAGACTGTTACAGTGCCGATACAAGTAAAAAACTCAAATATTGGCCCGATATATCGTTCCTTAATTTACACGACAACGTTCGGAAAGTAAGGGCCGTTTCCGCGGAGACGCCAGAAACGCTAAAAAACAAAGGTGATGTAGCATGTTTGGCCATAAGTTGGTGTTGTTGATAATAGTAGACATTTCTTTCTAAGATGTCCTTTCTTCATAATAGGTTTTACTTTTATTTTTTTCTTTCTTTTTTTCGATTTTTTCCTTTCCACTCTCTGCTTGCTCACGTGGAACTGCTGGGTTTTCTCTGTAAAAGTGTCTAGAAGCGACTGCTGTTGTATTTGGCGCTATATAAATAAAGCTGAATTGAATTGTAATGCAAACGGACGCCCAAATTGCAGCGGACATTTTCTGCGTTCGCTCAGAAACGCTGTCGTGTAAACTAACTGGTTTGGGAGGATTGAAGGATACTTGGTTGCTCAAAGAGAAAAGTCCTCCAGCTGATGTAATAATTCCAGCTGCCCTTGGGGAAACGCAATCCCTCTATTCAGCCAAATTTGGTCATACTTGTTCGATTGGGGAAGATCATTTCCAATTCACACGGGTCACAAAAGACAGGGAGCACATGAGTTCAAATGGAGAAGCTTTAAAAAAGCTTCATCTGAAATATTAAAATGCTCACTGAGTGACTCACCCGCACGGAGCATGGGATCACAATCACAGTCCTCCAGAAAGATATTAAACGGAACAAACGTGATTTTGTGTTCTCTTACAGAGGCCGCACTGTGTGAGTTTGGAGGACTCCTTCCATTAGGTGTCACCATACATGTCGCACAGCGATCAGCTGATTCGATAGTGGTGCGATGCACAAAAATGCAAGGAGGGGATTGTGAGTAAAGAAGCCCGGGGGCAGCGCACGCCACTGAAGACCAGCGTCTCAGTGGATAGCAGGTCCATTAGTCCATGTCGGTCAGCGATTTGCACTGAAGTTCAGCACCAAGAGTAATTGAGGAGATGCATAATGGCAGTTCTTGCCTGAAGGTTTCTAGCAGCAAACACTGGATTTTAGTTCTCTTTAACTAATGCACAGGTTTTGCCTCCTGTTAAGAATGTAAAGAAAGGTGGTTCAAGACTTTAACACTCGATACACGACCATCAGCCAAAGCACAGCTGCTGTCATCAAATCATCAGTCTGGTCTGAGGTGATCCAGTTTGATCTCAGCAGTTCAATGCAAACTGGTTTCACTTTCAGTAAACTCTGGCACGGTTATGTTCAGAGATGCCTGAAATACTTGGTTCACACCATTAACTCATGAAAGGCAGCACACATGTACCCAAGCATTAATGAACAGTCTATCAACAATGCTTCACTTTCAAACCATGAAAAAAAAAAAAACTTGAAGTGTATTTGATCCTTTTTGTTCAACACTTCCCATCGTGCGATGAGCGAAAGGTCCAATTTCAACTACCGGTATTTAGTTCAACGTTTTCATCGGCATGAAGCCAAACATACATGTCATACAGCAGCAGCGTTTTCAGAAAACTTTTGTTTTCTTCAATTTACCAGGAGAAAACGTCTGAGAATTCTTCAAAAAGTTCTCTTCAGTTTCTCCAAGCACTGCTGTCAGGTAATTTAAAGCACACAACGCAACAAAAGTTCTCCGTTTTCACTTGAAATCATTAAATTCAGTGCTGAGTAGGGATTCAAAAAGTCAAAACATGAAATTTCTAAGACCCAACTCAAAGTTATTTACTGATTTTGCTCTCAAAATGCAACAAATTTATGCATTTAACTTTGAAAGGAACATGTTAATGGTTCTGTCTTGAGAGTCTGAGAGAAGCATACATTTGTCTGAGTGTGTACGCATGTGTGTTACTGCACCTGAAGTACAAAATGCCATAATCAGGCTACAAAATCTGCTTCGGGCTAATATTTAAACCTACAGACATACAGACACTATAAAACTTAATGTTTTAAGCTACACCAGAGCAAACAATTAATGAAAAGCTACTTTTAAAAGGGGGGGGGGTGTAATATCTTAATTAACTGCTGTGATTTCAGTCATGCAAAAGAGGGTACATATAAATGAAAAAAAATATTTTATTATATATAGAAAATATTATCATAAAATATACAAAAATATAAATCAGGTTTGATTCCTAAGCTTCAATTCAGAAAAGCTAATCTTATCAGGTCCTCTTATAACACCTACCATCCAAACAACTACGATCAACTGAGCACTGTTTCCCATGATTTTAGTCACTCCTGCCCTCAAACGACAGATATTCACCATCGTTTAAAGACATGAAGTTAAATTGCAATTTTCAGCTTTCTACCAACACACACTGAATTGGTATTGTGCAGAAGTGTCATCATACAGAATCTGATGTTGACACTCAGATCTGTTGAAGGAGATGGATTCAGCCTCACTATCAGGACCGGATTGATGCTTCTTTGTTGTGCCTGATGTATGTTGTGGGGGTTGCCTGGTCTGGTTAAAAAAGAGAGAGAGAGAGAAAAGCCAACCTTGATAAGCATCATGTGGGTCACCAGCCATTTATGAAAGCCCCTTTGTTGGGGACACTGAGCAGCAGACACCTATTGTGTGTTCGGGCCCGCATCGAGGCGCTGACCCAAAAACAACCCTCTCCTCTGAGCCGGGGCTCATCGCGGCCGCGCTGAAGGGGGTTCTGCAAATGGTTCAAGTGAAGGACACCGAGGGAGCGCCGCTGCAGCGGGAGCGTCCAGGAGAGCGGGGTACTTACATCTGCTCAGAAAGTTATCAATGCTCTTGTTTTTCCTCAGGGCAGGGAAGTCAAGGTCGTACACCAGCGCATCCAAGCCGTCCTGCAGGGAGAGGAGGAGGAAATGAAGCCAGGGTCACACGGGAGAAGCAAACCACACACAGAGCTGGAAACCCATTTGAGAACCGTTTCAAAAATGCCCGTGCATTAACAACAACTGGACGAAATGACACTGATCACCGTGGAATGAGACTGGGATGTTAGAAGGGGTGTAGAAGAGATCAGAACCAGGACTTCAAGACAGTAATTTCAATTAATTACAGGACAAATATTGACTCATTTAATCATGTTTTATTTTCACACTGAAATGGTTCATTTCCCAGTGCATCTGACAACTCTCCTTTCAGTTCACTGTAACGACCCAAGATATCCAAAGCATTCAGTGTTCTCTGATTAATTTAAAGGAAGGTTGAATCTTGTTCACGTTGCCCGTGCTGGGCCAAAACTTTGATTGGGCAGAGGGGGAAGACATTAGGGATGGATGATACACAAAAAAAGCATACTGATTGTTTTTTTTTTTTATTATATTGCTCAATATCGATAATCAATAATTATCAGCTAATTAAAAATACATATTTTAGGTGCAGTCCTGGCCATTTTACGCTATTATTTAATGACCTACTTTTAATAAAGAACACACAAACAGTAAATTCAAATGCAACTCTTTACTTAACCTTTACTTAACCACTAACAGTATTTCAGCCACACCTGGAGCGTCGGGCCAGTGACTGCTGTGATATAAACACAGTACGGCCCCCTCAGACTGTGATTAACACTACTCAGAGCACAAAACCCTGCCTTGCTGGTGAATGACTGAAACCTTCTTCAGGACAGTTTCCTCTACTGTCACATCTTTTGCACATGTCCTCTGTTGTGGCTTGACAGGGCGGGGCGAGGTGAGCGTTTGTGACTGGGTTGGGAGGAAGTCGTGACTGATATAAAGCTACATGACAGGCTGTAGTGCAAAAGGAGGGGAAACTGTTTTTCTATCAAACTTTTTACCGATCAATATCGATATTTTTAGTGAACTGTCATCCAGTTCAGTAGAGAAGGCAGAGAGGGCGTGCTGGAGGGAGCTTATTCCTGTTATTCATCCATCAACATCAGCAAGGGTTTAAAATAGTTTTTTTCTTGAAATGTAACTGAAATATGAACAACTGTAGTGAAATCATCTACAAAGCCATGAATTCCCAGTTTCAGTTCTTTTTAGTCACATCTCATCTCCAGCAGCAGCTGAAGCTCTGCTTTCTCCGAGTCATCACCTTTTTCTGCCAGCACATTAGAATCGGAACAGATTACTGTCAGTGCATTTCTAAAAGGAACATTTCACACTGCAGTCAAACACCTCATTTTCTCTTCCTGGCGCTGCAGACATGTGACTGGGGCTCAACGGTGGTGCAGCGGTGAGGGTTGTTGGGCCTTTCTGTGTCTGATCAAAAACTCAAACCAAAGCAAAATCACATCTGATGAAATCATGCCCTGATCGGTTCATAGTAAAGTTAAACAACAAGATGCACAATGAAGATTTGAAGAAATTCCATTTTCCATGACAAACGTGACACTACTTGTAAACTTCAGTGACCTAAATGTTAACAGTCCAACACAGGTCAGCGTGACACTACAGAAATGTTGTTTTGTCAATCTGAAGAAAGCTGAGGTAAGGCCCCTATTAAAACCTACATGCAAGGACAGCATCACCTAAACAATGTCAAAGACTGACCCATTTTCACAGGAATTCTTCCGTTTGCAATTCTGCAGAAGATTTCAATCATGGTAACTTTTTGGGCAGCTTTTAAAAAAGATGGAAATTTAATTGTACCGACCAAAGCACAGAAACACAGGAAGTAAAGATCTCATTTCATGCATCTGTCAAATGGCAACTGACACACTTTTTATGGTGAAGCTGATGAAAGGCACAGATCTAAAAAAGCTTCACATACGTGATCACGTTGGGAGGAGGTGGAGAAGATACACGTTTTACAGTGCGATCCTTGCTGGGTACAATGAGATCTTGTTTTATTTAAAAGAAACTAATCCATATGTATGCAAAAGGGAGGCACGAGACCTGCTGGCTAAACGATTAAACATCCACACCCTCACTACCTGGCAACAGAAATATACATAGGTTGAGTGTGAATACACTGAGACACAACATGTGAATGTCAGGAGTACTGTGCTTCTGACTCCAAAATGTTGCCGTGTAATCTTTTCTGAAATGAAAATGCAAAAACGATGTGGAGCCTGAGTGGGGTCAACAGAGACATTTCCAGGAACATCGATACTATGGAACACAAACACTTTTGTTTTGACAGTTTTACGACTTTGCTGCAGGAACTTCAACCGCCTGTGTGAAAACAAGGCAGAGAACAATCGTGCCAGATTTTCTAAGAAGCTTAAGGCATCATGATCCTTTTAAAATTTAGCTCCAGTAGTGGAATTACGGGAGCTGCGGCATGTATAGCAGCCATGCCGCCTTCCAGCTCGCCGGCAGCAGAAGTGCCACTGTGTGGCTTTAATCTAATCTTCCATAATCCAGATGGTCTGAAACAAGCTGGGCACACAAACACTTCAACACCCGCATTGGTTGCTCCGTCCCTTTTGGCAGGCGTGACCCAGATGTTAAATGTGAGCATCTTGAGCTGCCCTTTTAGAAAAGAAACCAATGCTCTTTTTTTTGATGGCACACGGTGAATCAGCAGTTCAGAATTAGAGTAACTCTGCTGCTTCAGAGGAGGTCGGGCCATTACTCCCCCGAGAGGCTGAAACCAAGGAGGATGGAGGTAAAGGGAGGGAGGCAGGTGGAGGACAGTCTGTAGGAAGACCTTGCTGTTCATCGGGAGCAGAGCATTGGAAATGACTGCAGGAAGGCTGGGATTGAAACGCCGAGCCATCATTGGAAAAGGTTTAAAAACTTCATGAGGGGATATTTACACTAGCCTGACTGTCAGAGGCTGTGAGAAAAAAGGGGGCCTTGTTGGCCATCGAGTATCCAGCCCCAGCCTACAGTGGAAAAAAAAAAAAAAAAAAAGAAAAAGCCAAAGAACCGAGTCCTTCAGGACCCTAATCACAAGGCTCTGTGCTCAGCAATGCACGTTTGCATAACTTCCTGCCACAGAGAGCTCTGGACAGCCACAGTAACATTCCTTAACAGGACTGTACACGTCAGAGAGCTATTTTAGGTATGTGGCCAAACAAGTTCTCAACAAAAAGTGAAGGGGGGGGGGGGGGGGGGGGGGGGGGGTTTAGAAAAAAAAATCCATCCTTGAGTGGAAGAGTCACAGAGTAAGCTTTATTTCCAATCAGCGCTCAGCGGTTGGGGCCGGCGTGTTGGAAGGCTGGGCCGTCCAATAGGAGAACAAATAGAGGAAAAAACAAAAAGCTAAGTCAGAGAGCATGTCGGCCCGCATGCGGAGACATAACAAAACGAGGCAGGTACAAGAAGGAAACAATTCCAAGATGCCAGCAGCTTAATTGCTAAATGGATTGGAATTGATTCCAGCAGCATAATGGAGTGAGTGAACCTGTCGGACCAGAGTCACATCCAGAGCAACATGATCTCCCACGGGACACACAGCCAACAAGGTAGCATGGCACAGAAACAACCTGGAAACAAGCATTTCCTCAGAAAACAAGTGCGATTGAAACTTTCTACTCTTTTGAAACATGACATGCATCTCTTAAAGAGGACCTATTATGCTATTTTTCAGTCACGTCATATAGGTCACAGAAGCCCAAAAACATAGCATATAAGTTTGTTTGCCCCAAATTCATCCTATGTTCGGAGTTTGAGCGGTCTAAAAAGTGGCTCTGAGGAGCCCTCCTCTGAACAGCCTGATTTTCACAGCCTTCTTTCCGGGATGCTCTTGAACGCATCTGGCCACTACCACTCTCTCACAAATGAGGGGGGCACAGTCAGAGGCACGTCCCCTCAACTGTTTCAGCTTAAGTTTCAGTTTCATTTTCAAAAATGTGGGGTAGCCAGACAAGGAAGAAAAAGACCATTTTCAAATTTGAACGTCTTAATGAGGCTACGGCAACACATACTACTATAACCACTTATCCGGGGGCCCCCCAAAGGCTGGATCCTCTTCAGGGGGGAATTGGTGTTCCTCTTGTTGACGAAGACAAAAGTAAGATTTCAGAATTGCCTGTTTGAGTGTGTATTTCCTTGAAAGTGGAGTGCACAATTGAGGGAGGTGACTGAATTTTTCACTTCTGGGGGCTCATACAGAGGCTCTGGGAGGTGATACGACTGTAAAGACACCTGTTTAAAGTGAATTTTGCATAATATGACTCCTTTAAATGAGCGAATTAAAACTCGATTTTTTTATTTGTATCTAGGAAACAACAAATGACTGACTTTCATTTTGCAAATCTGTTGAAAGAGCGAAAATCACACCCGGTACAGAAACTGTTCAAATCAGGGCTGTCAAACATAAGGTCCGTGGGCCAAAACCAGTCCCATAAGAGGCTCCAATCCAGCCCACAAAGACACCACACAAATTGTTAGATTTGTCACTATTTTGTCAGTCCGCCAACTCAAAATGAGACTGGGCTGCATGAGGCCCCTGAGCTAAACTTTATTTGACACCTCTGATTTTTAAGGACACGAACAATATGAGAGAAAGCCTGACCAGTATGAAAAAGCATCAGAAAAGTTTGATCCATGAGGGCTCATTCCAATTCCTATTACGTCTCCCTTGTTGGGGTCAAGTGATCCTTACTGCACATCCTTGTCTTGTCTTGTCCTGATCACACTGTGTTTCTTTAGTGTTGCAATTTCAAAACAAACTTGGGTGAAGCAACATTTTTGAAAGCTGTTCAAATTTTCAGGATTTATAGGGACACCATTCGACATTTTCAGTTACTTTCCGTCTTCATTTCGCTACAAAAACTGCATAAATGTCAGATAAAATGACATGGAAGGAAAACTCACATCAGAATGATCTACCCGCAGCAAAGAGAGATTCAAGTGAGTCTTGATTACTATCATAACGGAAATTTTGATTTGCTTGAACACAATCACATCGGATGAGAAATCTGCGGTGAAAGAAACGGTGAGTCATAATAAAACCGGATCAGGCAGAAGCACCACAGTGGATCATTCAAAAAGCTGCCTGTGCTCACGTGAGGCCGATGAAACAAGACCACTGACAAAGCCCTTTCTTAGCTCCTAATTCACAGCCAATGTCGAGATTAGCCTTTTCACCGCACGTCTCAAAGCACGGAAATTTCCAAGAGTTCATCATTTTCAGGCTGCTTCTGAGGCCAGAGACTTTCCAAAAAAGCTGAAACATTCCCGCATCAGTGAAAAATCAATGGAAAGGCACGTAGACCACCTGTTGAAACTGAAACAACATAGGAATATGAATCATGCCTCCGATTCAGGTAAAAATCGACACAGTTAAAGGAGGATTTAAGTCGATACAGCAACATTTGTATCGGGATATACTTTTTAAACAGTAGAGGGAGGGTATTTGTGTTTGACTCCGCTTATTCGACGACATTGCTTCCATGACCCTGAGAACAGCAGGCACAGACTTCAAACAAACATGGCAGCGGCAAGTCAAGGAGTTACTCCTGCGGATGCACCGCACCGTTTTGAATCGGCGTTATGGCAGCGTCTTGGTTTTCCCAAGTCACAGCGGACAAGAATGAAAAAGTCTGAGCGAAAGGGTTTTTACAACCACAGGGGACAATGTAAATGTTCAGAGGTTTCAGCTTCTGCCTGAGAATGGAGATATGCTGATATTCCTTTATGGAGCCATTTTCAGTTTCAAGGAAATAACTGAAGACAGTGCTTTTTTTTGTTATAGAACCTCAAAATTAAACAGGAGTCTTTGAGTAATTTTTGATCATAATAGGAAAATATCTCAACTATTCTTAAAGAATTCAAAAAAAAAAAAAAAAAAAAAAAAAACAAGAATCATGATATACATTTTGAATTTTGTCTCCGTACATCCTTACTCCTGAAAGACGCGTGCATTTCAATTTCAGTCAGGAAAGATATCCCACAGTGACATCAGGCTGTGTGCTGCTTAAAAAAAAGAAAACAAAAAGCAAGCAGTACATTTGACAACTCCTGGGCTTAACCAAAAGATCAGCGACATCAGTGAGGATAAAAAGAGCTTTTAGCAAGGCAGATAGTTTCAAAGGTGTTATAACACTAGAAATGCAAAAACTATGCATTTCCACTTGAAACGCAGTGTAAACAGCACCTCAGATTGTTGTGATTGTCGGCAGCATAGTATATAAAATAGAAAAAATTATTTTCACTTCTGAAAACAGTAAAGACGGACTGAAGCAAAGTACACAAATATCTCACGGTTTGATGGATCAATATGTGAAATTCTTTGTGCAAGTTATGAATGATATGTCTTGTAGGCTAAAGACGACAGGAAGTATCCAGCTAGTCATCAGTGCACAGTTCAAAGCCCAACAAACGTGACGGCATGAGGGTGCATTAATGTACCTGGCATGCGTTTCCTTAATTATCATTTACAGATGTTGGGGAAACATATGACGCACTCCGGACCACATCTATTTAAAGAAAGCTCTGGTTTATGTCTGAAAGATGACGATGAACCACATTCTGCGCAGAGGCTATTCAACAGCGTGGAGAGTCGACTGACTGTCCACAACCAGATAGAGAGAGATATACTGAGATAGAGAAAAACAGAGACAAAGCGGAGCTCGCAAAACTTGCACAGCTCCCCGTTATTCCATTTCTGCTGAGGCTGCTCAAGCCAGAGGGCGACACATCCCTGGGATTACCGAATATTACTATTTAAAAAACCATCTGATCACCATATTAATGAAAAGAAATGTGGCACAAGTCACAGAAGACGCACGAAGCTGGTGGTTGACATTACATACGGCAATTATTTCTCCCCTTTCCTCTGAATTACGCTTCGGGGGGAGAGAAATCCGCACACGGTGCAAGCTCTTTTCCAGACATTAAAAGCCTGAGTTACAATTTCCATGAGAGACTTAGCCACATCATCCCCCTTCTGCATGCCGGCGCGGGACATGCGGACCAGCCTCGCTTCCCGCTTGCTTTTTCTTTCCTTTCTTTTCTCGCCCTCTGCCACTTCGTCGACTCAAGTATGCTTTGCACATGTGAGCAGCTGCTTGGCGGATGGCAAATAAAGGCAGGTCCCACTGCAGGCCGCCAACACAGCATGTGATCGCACAAAGCTTCTTCAAAGAAACGAGTCTCCGAGTGTTCACTCCCACAGGCCAGCGCTCAAACTTTCACTCAAGTGGGGTTTTTTTTTTTTTTTTGGCCTTACATTAATATCCGCTGACAGGAGATGCCACTTACCTCGAAAGAGTGCATATCTAACTGGTCTGCTGGCTAAGCTGCAGCGACAGTGAGCTCAGAAGGTGGGAAAACAGGGGCATGACACTTTCTTACCAGGTCCCAGTGAGTGGAAATCACTGTCACAAACGCTTTCATGTGAAAATATAATTGGGTTACTCCCAACAGAGGAGAGCGCTCACATGCTTCGGCAGGATTCTCAAGCAGAAGAACCAAGACATTGGAGATTTTTCCCCTTTTAAAAGCGCTTCATTCCCATCCTGTCACTGCTGAGAGGATTGGCCATGCTTCTCAGACCCATGACTGCGTACGACATCTATATCGTTTAAAACTACAAAAAAACGCACAGAAATGGACCTTGGCTGGTAATACTAGTCATTACAGTGGCAACTACCACTTCCACAGTAGGACCGTCCAATCAGAGAGAAGATTCACCCACATGTCACACATTCCGAACATGAACTTCTCACTGCCATCAGAATCACACAGCAATAGTGAGGAACCGATATTTGGGAACCTATGATTTCCTAGATGCAGAAAACAGCAGACGAAATCATGGTATTTACTGATAAACACATGTTGTGTTGACAATTTAATCCTCTGAATTAGAACTGTATGATAATAATATGTAATATTCAATAATGTTGAGTATTGCATGGGAACATAACAGACTGCAGTTTCTGTCAGTATGGTGATAAACAGATTCACATAATGATCAGAGATGTAACGATTCAAAGTCACCAACATGATTTTTTTTTAATAAAATACATTTTCAGTCAAATTGTGACTGAATCCTTATTATTTGTTAAATTCAAATTTCTTTCTATTTGCATTGTGATGCATGATTTTATTCCACCAATTTTAGCTCGTCACATGTTTGATTCCATTTCTAATTGATATGATAACGATAGATGTGCCATATACTGTGCAGTCTTACTGTAGGGGTGGTTGCTGTTAGTCACAGTAGAGGCCACCATCGATATAAAGTAATTATGATAGATGACACTGTTTGCAACTTATGAATTACTAAGAACTTATTAAGTCTGAATGAAGCAGAATAAATGTGAATCTGCTATTATTAAACTTGCCTGATTCATATTTGGGAGGTTATTTCAGGAAATGAAAGTCCAAGAATGTAATTTAAGACTGGAAAAAACAGTTAATTTGTGCCTGCTCACACAAATGCTTAGTTTTTATTAGTTTGGTTTTTAGTGTGTACCAGATGATACCAGATGAACTGGGGTTTTATTTTATTTTTTTTTTAAGTAGCTGACAAGCAGAGAAAGTGTGGGCACCCCTGCCCTACTACATACATTCAAAAAAAGATCATGTGAAAACAAAAAGCCTCTGGTTAGCCAGAGCTACCTACATTGAAAGTAAAGGTGATGGACATCCCAGAGACCCGGCTTGAACCAAACAAGGGGGAGGTGGGAGAAACGTTTCATAATTAAAAAGGAGGGATCATTTCGGTATGCATTCCTGCACATAATCAGCCGGGGGAGGGAATGTGGGGGCTACAAACAGCCCGGGCCCACTGTTGTTCCCTTAACTGAAAAGCTGAGGGGAGCAGTTTACAACTGACAGGCCTGAACCCTGCTGACGTTCACGATGGATCAAATGCTGACCAGAACCTCTGCCGCTGCCACCACGTTTCTAGAAGTTTACATTTTTATGTTACACACCATTCACTCAAAGAACAGAATTATAAAGGGTTTCAGCCATCACGGAATTAGGGTTGGGATTACTGTAATGATGTTTTCACTGGTCTGCATCAAAAATCCATCAGACAGCTGCGGTCCAGACCGGCACCAGAAGCGTGGAGCACGACACTCTTGTGTTTCAGTCTCCACGCTGGCTTCCTGGATATTTAAAGCTTCTTACTTATCTACATACTTCTTACTTATCTACCTAAACACTCAATCGGGAGTGTCAAACATACAGCTCAGAGGCCAAAAGCAGAGCCAAGAGTCCAGTCAGACTCATAGGATGACAATGTTAAATATATATGACGATGAGCTTCAGCATCCAGACCACACTGTGAGGCTGAGGGATCTATTGAAGTAGCATTTCGAGACTTTTTCCTTGGGTTTTGTAGACACAAAAATTAAAGAGAAAATGACACAGTGCTAGTGGACCCATCTGGAGTTATCATTCACTTCCAGGGAAAAGTTGGCAGATCTTTTATAGCATTTTCAATTGGATAAGGAAAACGCAGACAGTGGCATCAATCGTGGCACAGAATGTCATTCATTACTGCAGCTTTTCACTGAAGAAGACATGCAAATGATTTGGTTGCAGACCACAGTGTCAGGAAGCTCTAGACCTCAGCCTCGGTCCACTGCTGCAAATTCTACAAAGAACCAAAGACTGTTCAACTTGTAGCACAAGTCAGTAGTATTGATTATGTCTTGGGTGAAAAAAGTCTTGGGTAAATAATTAGCAATCATGACCAGTCATGAAACTGCAGATTTGTAAGTATGTGGTGAAAAAGGCACAAACAAAAGCTGCTTTATCAGCACACACACACCACCTCACAGGTAATGTTTGTCCACCGAAGGCAAAGGTCACTGAGATGAGAGCAGGCACTCAACGCCGGCAGGACAACTCAGTCAACTTCTTCAGGCTGGGCCGTGGCTTATCGGCTATGCAAGGGAATAGAGAAGTATTTATCCATCAAGAGTGACGCTTTCGTTCCTTCAGATGTCTTATGAAGTCAAATATTCAGATACAGGACAGTTGCTGCTGTTTGATATCGTCTGCCCAGAGACTCTGTGATCCCAAAGTGAGAATAACAGCTCATCACAACAATGATCCTGGAAGACATGCTTCCACTGAAAATCAGGAATATAAAGTCTTGAGCCGTGAAATGCTAACTTCCAACACACTGTGCAACACCAACTTTCTCGTGTTTCACCATGATGAAAATGAAATAGAAGGTGACTGTTGTGATTAAAAACTTACTTATCATGAAAACTTATCGTGATGCGAACAGGTAAGTTATCAAAAATAAATTGAATCAATCAGTAACTTTTTTTAAGACTTTAGTCACAGCTGGTACAAAATTAGGGCAAGAGAGTGTTATTATAACTAAGAACAAATCTCAAACTACCAAGACGTTAAGATCATTTACTTCTGAGTATTATTTACTGCAAAAGTCACTGTGACAATAAATTACAAACATTACTGCATGTTTACCTAAAATTGTGCAGGATGTCTAAAAATTGCAGAAATAGTTGTGTCATATCTTGAAAAGTTCAGTCAAATACGATATACTGAGGTGAAATACTATAAATTCATAATACATATGAAATGGCAAAATCAATTTTAACGTGTGATGTGATGTCAGTGTTCTTCTGGGAAGAAAACATGAGCACATGTCCACCTTAACTGGAATTAGTCAAAGAAGAAGTGATTACAATATGCAGTGAAAAGTTTATTCTACTGTGATAAAGTAATATGAAACTTCACGGTTTTCCAGAAAGTTCCCAGAGAAAACCCTTCAAGCTACCAGCACTGATGTGTGGGATGAAAAGTCATTTCTGCATCTATTCAGGAACAATAAAGTCAAGCATAACTAATCTGACTTGAGATTTTTTTTTCATGTTATCGAATAGAGAAGAACTAATAACAGCTTCACAAATGATTTTATGTCATATTCTTCATCATTTGACATGTTTACATCTCAAATAGACTATTAGAGGAGGCAAAGCGTGTCCATTGAACAACTCTTGAACAGTTCTATGTTACAATATTCTATCATCCCATTTTCTAAAACACCTATTCGCCACTACTAAATTCACACTACTTTTTATTATTCTACTCAGTTTCATTCTATTTTCAACTGGTTGGCACTTTTTCACAATTACAAACTGAACGGTTGTCTTCTATTTTAAGTGATTATATTTCATTCTAAATCTTTCTATTTTATTTAAAATATTATTGGCTATTCAATTTTGTGTTCTATTCACACTGGGATTCAGAATAACATCAATGGATAGTTTCTCAGGTCTGAAACCGGAAAATATCTTACTCTTGATGTAATTGGGTCCAAGCCTCAGGACCCCCCATGGGGGATCCTGGACCACAGGTTGGAAACCTCTGATATTAATGACTTTACGGTAAGATCCATCCGAACATGAACCAGCAGCTCCACAAACCTGGATTATTGGCCTCATTGTTGCCTTTAATTACTCTTATTACAGTCCAAATAAGAGATGAATGCGATGGAAGAACAAAGAGTGATCAAGGAAGCCTTCACACATCTCCAACAGAGAGCAAGCCAGCAAAACAAGTCCCAACCTATGGATCAAAGCATTGCCATTAACTGGGAGATGAAGATGCTCAACCACTATAAAGTCAGAGGACTTTAGAGGCGGGCAATGAGCACCAATGACTTGATCCCGGGGTGGCCACAGGCCTCCACACACAAGGGTAAATCTCAAATGGGCCGTGTCAGGAATCCTGTGTGGGGACGGTCCATTCCGATAACACCCTCTTTACTCCGAGCGCGGTTTATTTCGAGGGGCGAAGATAAGGTTGGGAAAACAGCGAGCAGATATGCATGTCGAGGTCTGGAGCAGTGGGCCAAGTGTCACCGTCACCAAATTAAAAAAAGAGAGAGAGAGGGACCCCGACAGAGGGCAGCTGCAGGTACAGAAAGGCTGGCATTGTGCATTCTGATGGAAGCGATTAGTCATCGTCGAGCGTGCTGCCGGCTGCTTTATGAGTTAAATGTCCTGATTCACAGCCCTCAGAAACATGAGTCTCCAGTCCACATAATTTTGGTTTATGGGTAAGAGAGCGGGAGCCCACACCCAGCTACCTCAGAGCTGTCTGAACGCCGCTGCGCGGCGCGGCGCTGCCGCCTGCTCGCTCCGGGCAGGACGCGATCGGGCGACGCTGCAGGCCGGGCCGAACACAAGAGGTTATTTGATTAGCGCGGAATTTTATTAAGCTGTGGGTGGAGTTGGATTGGTGTGCGCAGAAAGTCCCGGCAAAAAAAAAAAAAAAAAAGCCTCCATTCATTGATCTGAGGGGGGAAAAAAATTGCAGGAGAGAGAACGAGAGAGAAGGGGGGAGAAGGGAAAAAAATAGGAACAACACCCTTGTGTGTTGCTGCTGCTACTGCTGCTCAAGGGAGGAACGATCCCTGCAGCTTTTTGCCATTAACATGCAGCGTGCATGCACCTTTTTCTTCTTTTAGGTAGGTTTAATAGGCTCTTTCTGTGATACTGATGAAGGTCACACACACCAAACTTCTTCAAGCATCAATTCCAACTCATCTTGAATAATCCAACTGGACAAAATAGCACCACTTTATCGTGGGCGCAAGGAAATACATATCGAATAAGATTCAACTGGGATATACTGTTTAAGATGCTGTGCAATCAAGTTGCAAGAATTTATCTGAAAGATTTTGATTGATTTGTTAGACCCATATGACACTGCTGTGTTTCTATCCTCTGCTTTTACCAAACGGACCCATTATAGCTGGAGGATGAGGATCGAAACCAAAAACAGCATGTTGAGGCATTAGATCAGCTAACAGAATGAAGATCAGTGGGGCTGTGCATCTTCACTGGTCTCACGGTTTGATTATGATTGTCTTCTCAACGATTCCATTGGATTCAAAAATATGAACTGTTTTTAATTTTGAAAATTACAACAAGACAACTGTATTTATACCAACACAGAAATAAAATGGAATTAATATAGTGCAGTAAACCTAAAATAAACTGTCAAAAATCAAGACACAGTATTACTGCATTATAATCAATCAATCAATGCTCTGTCGCTGCATTGATTCAGAACCAGTGACGTCTACATCACGATGCATTGTAAAACCTTTTATTGTGTTTTGGGTGTCTGTTTACACTGCAGAGCCACTGAAAACAACTTTTTGAACACAGCTTCCAAGGTGGGACTTCCTGAAAACGATCTGACTCTTCAACCTCCGCATGCGCACAACAGCCGTAGTAAATATCAAAATAGCTTGATCATCGGTACAACTGTCAGGGTACTAGTTGTCATTAATGTTTGTAATGTATAGTTCATTATTAAAACAACCAACAGACAACCTATCCATACTTCTCCACATTGAGGTACTCCAGGAAGCTAATGAGGATCAGAGGTAACCTGTGACACCCTGTCTGCAGCTGGATTTGAACCTAGGAACTTCAAATCACAAGTGCACTTTTCTTACCACTAGGCCAGACACCCTTGATCAAGTACAATTCACGAAACATTTTATAGTTTTTGCTTTGCTGTCATTTTCAGTAGTTCTAACCTTTTCAGCCTATTCATTCCTTTTTAATAGCAACTTTGTCCATTTGTAGACATTTTTAACCAATATAGCTAGGAATCATTTTGAAAATAAGCCAGGTAGGCAAATAAAGTAATAAAAAAAGATAGAACGATACTGTGCTACATTTAGTTTTCAGAATGTTTCAGAGAACGAATAGGGAGAAAGTAAAGAGCCACAGGTTGCAGACCCCTGCACTAGGCCACAACTACCAATTTCTATAATTTTGGTGCAGAGACTGTTTACAAAATGTTGCCTTTCAAACAAGACACTAATAAAAAGGAGGAAACTATGCGTTAAATGGGACCAAAGTTTGCAAGCTGGTGTGTTGATGTAGTTTTAAGGGCAAACCTCCCTTTTCAACAAAGACAGAGCTTTCCTGGCAGCCTCTCTCAAACAGCCTCATGAACCAACCAGTCAGGTAAAGACTCCTGTGCAAAGGTGAATACACCAATAAGCCTGAAGCTATTCCCTTAGATCGCAACACCAGAACCAGCGAGTACGAAGATCAGTAGGTCTGCAAAGTTAATGGATTCTTGTGTTGTCTGCCACCTAACGGGGCAATAAATCCCACAAGCGTCCAACCACTGCTAGGTGTCTAGCTGCAGGTCAAATGAGTGCAATCTCTCCCTGATGGCCAACACTGAGGGTTTTCAGAGACTTTAATTAGCTTCCAACACTCTAAAGATGATGGGATCTGCACCAATTGGCAGTTGCCTGAAATCCACACTGCTCGCAGAGCGTTCTGTCCTCGCAGAGGAGTGACTGGTTTCAGATTACTGAGAAAATGTTTGAAAATCTCTCGCACAAATCAAAAACGATGCACTGAAAAAATGATACTGAATAGAAAAAAAAAAACCCAGCTAAACTCAGGAAGTTCATATATAACAAGATTATGGGAATTCATGAAATTGAACAGCTGCATGATAGAATCACAAAAAAGTTCATTTCACGCACTGATTGATGATTCAGTGTATCAGAACTTTGCCAGGTTTGACGTGGAGATAACTTCAAGAAAACCAAACAATTTCCTTGGGGGGAGGGGGGGTTATTTTCCACATGGAGATTGTACATCAAGATCCTGAACCACAAGCCTTCTGCTCAGTCACGCCAGCAAATACAAACCACGATCAACAAGATGGGATCATACTGGGCAAGTTTTCCTGAACTTGAATTGTATTCATGACATAAACTTCTTCTGAATGGTGTCCGTCAATGCTTCACATGTCAACAAACCCTGTGACACCACCACCACAACATCATCCCCGCTGGCATGATGACTCAGTTCCTGGGACTGCTGCTGTGTAATAAAAACCCAGGCAAAGTGTTGCTGGAGGGTTTGAGCGCGTGGCAGGAGCAGTCCCCTGCCTGTCCCCTCAGACAGGCAGGGGAAACACATCACCTCTTGCTCCCCATCTGGGGGAACAGCGACTCGGGGGGGGGGGGGGGGGGGGGATCCTGCCAACAGGTGTAGAGATGCAGCCCAAGGCCTGCAGGTTGGAGCAGGCTGGGAGGAGGAGGAGTGTGGCTTCATGAGAGGCTTAGATAAGTAAATCTAGACAAAACAGTACAGCTACACACTCACTTCCTAATGATACCACTAGAACACTGCATTGATAGAGCCCTGTACGTGGCACTTGTAAAGTCATCAGATTTCAATTGTTACACATGAACACATCAATCATGTGTGACTGTAAGCCGCAAAGTGGCTGCCAACTGTCAATCTAATTCTGCAGCATTGGCACGAACTTGTACTGAAACTTTCCTACCTTGCAGCTTCATTGTTTTGGAGAGAAGTCTCACACCTATTTGACACGACGCAAACAAGTTTCATTCTGCAGTTTAAAACCTAAGAAACTGTGGATGAAAGTGGTCTGGCAGCGTCGGTGACAGCATTTCTTTAGTGTGATCAGAGCCCAAAGTGTGCGAAAGACTTCAGGTCCGAGGAGGAGCAGATTGAGCCCGAATGGCTGCCTCTCGGTGCTGGTTGCGTTAGCAAGCTAGCAAGCTAATAAAAAAAAAGAAAAGAAAAAACTTACCAGGAGACAATCCGTGTTTATTTCCGACTTCGGATCCTTCAGCATGGCATCGATTTTTTCAAATCGAGCCTCCATACTTTCCCTGGCGGTCATTTTTGGCTGTCAAACTCAGTCTTGGTGTTGTTTTTATGAACAAAAACAGCTAGCTAGCCGATAGCCGCTAGACAGCTAGCTAGCTAGCCAGCTAGCCTAATGGTCTTTTCTTCTTCAGAACTTTCCACCTCTTCAAACTAAATTCATCTTTCTCCCGGAGCTCTCGCAGGCCAAGGAGGGGTTCAAACTGCAGCCAACGCAGCACAGCCGCATTTTCAGGGGTCTTTTCAACCCGTGCGAGAGAGGAGAACAACTTGCGGGGCAGAGATAAACGCGGCGGACAGATTAAGAGAGCCTCCGTGGGATGCCGCTGAGGATCAGGGCTTAAAAATGTGTCTGCATCCGAACAAAAGGCAAGTTAAAACGCAAACGGCTCGGTTCTAAAAGCGAGGATCGTGGCCGGGTCGCTAGTCCAGGCCCGCTCCCATGTCCGTGCCCGCAGGACGACAAAATGAATCTGACAGCTCGAGGAAAAAAAGTAGAAGTGACGAGGAGGGGGGAAAAAACTTCTGCTTCTTCCAAATTTCGGTGCGTCTAACCGCGGAGTGTGTGCAGCGTCAAACGGCGGTCCACCCGCTGCGTCCCGGCCGCTGTCATCCACCGTGGACGGTCCGCCCGCTCCGCTGCCGCTGCGAATGCCGGTCTGGGCGCGTACGGCTCGGGGCTCTTCGACGTGGGCTTCAGCTTTCGGAAAACAATCGCAGACGGAGCCTGGTTTTCTCCCACAGCCTGGCCAACATGTCCGCCTTCCTGTTCAAACACCCCGGAGAGGCTGCTCGGCACGGCGCCACTGCGCATGCGCAGACCACACGGTGCAAGCAGTCTGCAGAGGAGGCCGCATGAAGGAGCGCGTTACTATTACACCGCGTTACTAAAGGACAATGTGACGTTTGCAACATGTTATTTCTGAAACATGTTCTAGATGAGGCCTGCTACTGCACCACGTTACTTCTGAAACAAGTTACTGAAGCAACATGTTGCTTCTGCAGCTGCTGCAGCATGTTACTGAGTGATCCCACATGTTACTTCAACTACAGCTGCACATGACTGAAGCAGCACATTGCTGAAGCTGTACTTCTTCAACATGTTACTGAAGCCACATTACTTCTGAAACACATTGCTGCAGCCACAAGCTTCTTTTCTAACAGTTTACTTCTGAAACACTTTACTGAAGCAGCACGTTACTTCTGCACCATGTTACTTTGACAACCCATTATTTCTGAAACACTACACTGAATCTGCACTGTTATTCCTGAAGCACATTACCGACTGAGCATTACTGAAACACATTATCGAAGTGGCACCTTACTTGAAACCGCAAATTTCTCCTGCACTATGTTACCATAGCTGCATGCTACTGAAGCCACATGTTACTTCTGAAACACATACGTTGAATATCACTCTACAGCATGTCACTGAAACAGGATGTTATTTCTGCAGCGCATTACTACCACAATACATTACTTCTGTAACATGTTACTTCTGAAACACGTCACTTTGAAATGTTTTTGCTTTTTTAAAACACTATTTAACTCAATTGTTTTGTTTTATTTTCGGTTAAGTTCTTTTTAATTTTTATTCTATTCTGTTTAAAGGTTTTTTATTTTAAGATATTCTATTCTACTGTTTTCTATTTTGCCTTTGGTAAAATTATTTTCCCACTCCTGTTATTATTTACAAGTAATGAATATATCACTCTGCTGAGTAGTACCTATTCCTTTTTCATTCACTCTATGTCTCATTGAAAACATAAAGCTCCTTATGGAACACACATATTTCTGGAGTGAAAATCCTTACTATCTATCCTGCTGAAAATTCTCCATTAAATTTATGTAAACCTTTACAAACCTTATGTTGAGAAATAAACATCTTTCTCAGTGTTTATCACTACAAACCATCTATGAGTATATGTATTTACTGTGTTCTTTACTTATGGAAAAATGAGAGGTGAGCAATGAGATTTTTCTTTTCAATGCTGTTATTTTTTTATTTTTAATTATTAACGCTGAACATTAAAACCAAAATGCAACGATAAAAAGAATTGAGTGGCGATCACTCTCCAACAGAGGGCGCCCTTTTACAACATATTGAGAGAGCTTTTGGCAATGTGGAAATAAGGATCCTCAACAGGTTGAAATTTAAAAACTAAAATAAGACAAATGTCAAATATAATTTGATCATTATAATTTAAAAAAATGGTGGAATGTCACAGAACTTGGCTTTTTTCCCATTTTTTTTCCAAACTCCCACAGACAGCAGCCTTTCTCACTGTCATTCTGAATATGGGCTGAAAGGAGAGAGTGGGTGTATTGGACATAGAGGGTTGGGGATGGAGATGAAGGGGGATTAAAGGAAGGCATCAGATGTAGACATGGTGGATGTAACAGTGGATGAGGAGGAGATGGAGGCATTGTGGTGCCCCCTGGAGGTAAGATGAAGAATTAGATGTTGGTATAGCTGCAGGCTTATAAACCAGGGGTGTCAAAAACATTTCAGTTCAGGGGCCACATACAGCCTAATTTCATCTTGGATGGCTTGGACCAGTAGATAAGTGTCATAATAAACATTAAAATTAATCTTTAAAACTTTTTTTTGTCAATGCGACACAGAGTATCTGCCACCTCCAGAAGTTCTCCGATGACTCTGCCATTGTGGGGGAACCAGCTGGAGCACTGATCGCTCACCATTGACTTTGCAAACTGATGTGAGCGCAACCACCTGTGCTTGAACACCAGCAAGACGAAGGAGATGGCGGTCGACTTCAGGACATCGACTTCAGGATGTTCACCTACCGGTGAACATCCAAGGGGAAGACATTGAAACAGTGGACAGTTTCCAGTACCTGGGTGTTCACCTCAACAGTAAACTGGACTGGTCTGAGGTCCTTGGGAGTGTGCAGACCTCTGCCCAGGGCCTTTTATGGCTCTATGGTAGCCTCTGCAGGTCCTTCATCCCCACCACTGTCAGACTGTACAACTCTACTGTATAGAATATGAGCAATAAGCCGGAACATTATAATATCCTGCAAGCATTGTCACTTAACTCCCATCAGCAATCATGGACACTTTATTATACGACTCATTCTGCTGCACTAAAACATATTTGTTCTTATTGTTTATATATTATAGTTCCTGTTGTATTTTAAGATTCATGTTGTATATAAAGTTAGATCTTTTCTCCTTTTATGGTTTCTTATTCTTCTTAAGATTTGCACCACTTGTTATTATTCTGTATTTGCACATTTCATCACTTTTTTGCACCGCCCTGTGTGTTCTACGAGCCTCTGTAACTACATTTCTCCATGGTAAGATAAATATTCTATTCTATTCTATTCTATTCTATTCTATTCTATCAGCGATTCAAATGTATTTTCACAAAAAAAAGGAAACAATCAAATTTCTTTCCCCTTTTTTTAACAATTTCCTTGGTGGTTTGGCCAAACTGGAGCCTCAACCAGCCCATAAGGCTCATGTTTGACACCCCAGGTGTATACTGTCTGTGTACACACAAATGTTATGACACACACAAAAACTGTGAAGCATACACAAAACTTTGCAGGGCTCACTCACAAAAACAAAGTGTTTCATTGTTTCCTTACAGTCACCAAAGGAGTAGAAATAAACATCCATATGTAGCTGGAATATTGTGTTATTCAAGAACTGATGGAAACTTGAACAATAGTGATTTACTAAAAATATAAAACTGTACAAAAAAGAAGTTGACGTTGAGTTGTGTTGATGGTAAGATGACAATTCTCTCATTGAATTCAACTGCATCTCTTTGATTTTGGACTTTGGATTGCTTTCTGGAACTCATAAATAGCCCTCTTTAAGATGTTGTGGAGTACTTATCTCACATGAAGTGAATTCCCTTTTGCAGTCCAGACATTTGGTCTTTCTGTGAGGAGATTTTCTGTGTTCCTGCCCAGTTGTTGGGAACTCAGAAAATTCCCTGTTTATCAGCTGGGAGGCTTCACATACACCATCTCACATGAAAAGCTGCTTGTAGTCAGTCGACTTGCTTTGTAACAGCTGCGTCTCATGTCCACATTTGAGCTGTAATAAAAGAGCAGCTTCCTTTTGGCCGGCATCCCGAAGTAAACTGGGAGCAGCTCCCAGGACCTTGAGTCCAGTTGTCAACATGGACGTGAAATGTAGGAATAGCCGGTGTTTTACTGTTGTTTTTAAAGCATTTAGGCCTGTTTTAATAACTTGTACATCCAGCTCGGCTTCAGTGCAGCCTGTTCTTGTATCCAAAGTGTCTTTTTACTGCTGCTGACCAGGGAATTCTGGGAAATGTCTGTGTTTTGTGTGTGCATGTCTCTGTTACTGTCTATTTCTGTTTGTTAGTCGCTGCATGTATTTATGTGTCTGTCTTTGTGTGCATGTTTGCGTGTGCTTGTGCGCACGCGTTCGTGTCTATGTGCGTGCGTGTTCATGCGTCTGTTCGTGTTTCGTGAACTTCCGCCAAACAAACGGGACGCAACGTCACGGCGTGACGTCACAACCCCATCAGCTGGAGCGGCATCACCGGAGGAGGAAGAGGAGGAGGAGGAGGAAGAGGAGGAGGAGGAGGAAGAGGAGGAGGAAGAGGAGGAGGAGGAGGAGGAGGAGGCAGGGACTCCGGCTCCACAGTCAAAGCGTTCGGGACGTCGTGGCCATGTCCGATCACCTCTCCTCCTCGTGCGTCGCTGCGTCCGTCACGTGCCCGCGCTGATCAAAGGGAAGGAGCCGGCTGACGCGCTCGACTCGGTCCAGCTCGGCTCCGCTCGGCTCAGCTCGGTTCAGCTCGCTTCATCCCACGGGGGTCATGCTCAGCCGGCTGTCAGGACGCTCCGCTGCCACGGCTGCGCTCCACAGGTGAGTGAATCTATATCGCCATGAAGCTCCTCCGAGTTAGAAAGAAAACCACCGGGGTCAAAAACAGGACTGACTGATGAATAGCAGCGTTCAAACAGCTGCCTGCAGTATTATACCAGCAGTAATTAACGAGCCTCGTGTCTCACGTTTGGAAACCTTTTGCACCTGAAATAATATTTTAAGTCAGACGCTTTGTAGTCACTTGTTTCAACCAGATGAGTGTTGGACAGTATGTGCAGTAATGAAATCTATCATCTGTGTTAAATACGATGTGGAGCCTTATGTTGCTGATGTCTTTTTGTGTTTCCTTCCAAATAACAGTGTTCTTTCTCTTGTACCTAATGTACCAAAGCAGTGACTGGACCCTGTTATGTATTACTACTAGTCTTCCTTTCTTTTCTTTTTTTTTTTGTTTTTTGTTTTTGCGTTTGAGCAGTTTTTTAGCCAAACAATTTGGGTAATTTCTGGCTTGTGCAAAATCAAAATGAAATTAAAAACATTGCTGGGTGTTCATGATAAAATTACTTAAAGCCTCTTCACCAACTTAAAATGAGCCGTTTTGCAGCGTGGCCTTTATCTGAATATGTTGTGTCAGCATGATTCATTTGGTGGCTGTCACCAAATTACAAGCGTCCAACAGAATTTATTAAGGTTTATTTAACATCTAACTAGTCGAAGCGTTTTCAAAAAGTTGCATCTTGAGTGGGTCAGAGCACTGTTGTCGCGTGAACAGACAACCAAAACGTAATGAAAGTTTTCTGTTTTCACTGAGAAGCATTGTCACGTCAACAGAACCTCGGTAAATGCACCTTATTAAGTTCCTTTCACTACCCTGCATGCTGACAATGCTGGTGCACAATAGGCACTAAATATATCCAAACAAAGACCTCACTGAGTGCCTTGAACCCCCGGATTGGATGAAGATCCACTTTTTATTATAGATGTGGAAAACCATTCAAGATCATAACTACACATCTGCTCTTTCTCTCAAAACTATTATTCTTTTGTGTCAAGATTTGTAGAGCAAAACTGGAAGAACTGCAATGACTTATGTGTCCATGCACAGGAAAGCACATCTGATTTAGAAGTGCAATTCTTAAAGCTCACAGACATTAGCACCAAATACTCAAACTTTTATCTATTTATCAAAAGTCATATCACATTACGTCGCGTTCAGCTTATATTGTGTTAAGAGCAAGTACCCACAAATGATGCTTAATCACAGTTATCTGAAAGTGAATTTTTAACTTTCACTTGTCTTTTTAAAGTTTTCGTAAGTTTCCGTGCAGAAAGCTCGACAGCTGCCTCAGGCCTGCTGTCCAGATAAAGCCGTATCAGATAAGAGAGAGCAGAAGATGTATTCCCCGGTTCGTCATCGTGTAATTACAAACCAGACCGTCTGGAATACCTGACCTAACTAACCCTTCCTCTTGATCCACGCCCCAAAGGTTGCATTCCTCGCGTCTCCGCTAACACTTTTCTGTACTTCCAGAATGCCGTTAGAGCTGATGAGGATTGCATGCACATCGCGAAATCCCTGAGCATTTCACCAGATGTTTAGAAGCGCTCTTCATGGTGGTCTCATGTGGATATTTTTGGAGTAGATTATTTTTGTGCACATTTTGTTTCTATGAATGTCGTTATATTGAAAACATTGCTTTACACAGCTTAATAGTCCTAAAAAAAATCTCCTGAAAAAGGTTGAATGCTGTGGAGAAAGAGAGACAAAAAACAGATTTTCATTTGTTGGTGCAAAATTGTGATGATTAGGATTAAAATAATTTGAAGCCAAACGTCTCACATTAACTTAACAATAAAAGAAATTGTTACTTTCCTCTCTGAATTCAGGCTTTTTGTCTGGATTCTGACTTTTAAAAATGTTTGAAAATTCAATTGACTATTTAAAAGATGTTCTTCCATAGAGAATAAATAAGAAATTGAATTGTCAATTATGGGTTTATTGCTTCACTCCAAATATTAAAAAAAAAAAAAAATTAAAAATAAGAAATTATTTAAATCTCAAGAATTTCATGAAGACATAAATGAGATTTTTTTAGTAATTAATTTGATTAAGAATAAAACTTAAAAAAAATGTAATTATTTTCATCAGGAAAGAAATTATTTTTTTAATTAATTTTATTATGGAAAAAAACTTACTTTTTTTATTTTATTGTAAAATATATTTTAATAAATCATAAAGTTTCGTAACTTCAATTTCAATTGAGTGAATTCATAAGAAGGACCCCACTCAAAAAAAAAAAAAAAAAGGAAACGAAACCCCACTCAGTTTACCCCTTAAACAAAATAATAATATTGGACCGTAGTAAGTATGAAAGTGAGGGTAAGTCCGTGTCTCTGGAGACGTCTCTAAAATTGGTGTGTCCAGCATGAGGGCAGGTTTCATGTGACTGCTGGAGTGTGTATTGGCTGGGTGGCCCGCCTC
Source organism: Salarias fasciatus (assembly GCF_902148845.1). Lineage (NCBI taxonomy): Eukaryota > Metazoa > Chordata > Actinopteri > Blenniiformes > Blenniidae > Salarias > Salarias fasciatus. The sequence continues at coordinate 26,552,594 of NC_043762.1, forward strand.
GCCCACTGACATGCGCAGCCCTGTCCGAGAGGCTGAGGGCCGGAGGGGTCAGAGCGACGGAGGGGTGGGGGCTCCGCTCGCTGACCATCTGGCCTGTGGAGGAGGTGGAGGTGGTGATGGTGGGGGGGGGGGGGGGGGAGCTGGTTTCCTCACTGTCTGTCTTTGTTCCTGGTGAACAATTGGGAGCTAATCTGGGAGGAGATAAGTAAAGACCCCGTCAGGCTGCCCTCTGCACCCTCCGACAGGTTTGCTCCCTGTAGCCTTGAAGGTGACGTCTTTCTTTTCCCCAAACCCGTTTCTCCTCTGTTTAAAAAATAAAAAAACCCTGCATGTGGCTTTAATGCCGCTGTGAAAACTCTAAAGTTGTACTGAAAATTCCCCTGTTTTTTTAAAATACTGTCTGCAACAAGCTTTTCACATTGAGCATTGAAAACAAACTTACTGTTCAGCTTTATATTTAGTGTGATTGATCAGAATCTGACATAGCTGACAGCATTTTAAGAACAGTAATTGCTCCTTGGGTTTTAAATTTAAATGTTACGCATTCTTTTCATTGGTGTGCTTGTTATCCCTCCACTAGAGGGCGGTGTACGATGTTGGTTCCACGCAGGACAACATTTCTAACCTTAACTAAACTAAACTGCTCCAAATCTGTTGATATATGCATTTTTGTTCCTTCAAGTATTTGAAATCTGCTCTGGCGGGATAATTTGTTGCTTTTTGTTTTCAGCTTTGCGAGAAAAGACGTTTCTAAACTGTTGCCTTGAGACCAGTCCTGAGACCACAATTTCTGGGTCTTAGACTCGACTCGGTCTCTGCTCCTTAAAGTCTTGGTCTTGGTCTTGACTCGATCTAAGGTGTGTCTCCACTGCAGGTCTACTATCCACACACATTCACACAGTCTTCCTTTAAATTGATGAGTATTTCTGTTGTCTTCTATTTGTTCCTTTTTCTGGTGTTTTCCTGCACACGCCGCCCCTAGAGTTCATCAGTGGTATTACTCTGTTCACTACACACTGTGAGCGTCTTTTAGACGTACCAAGTTACACATGGAGGCAGAAGGCTGAACCAAGGTCTCATCCATGTTCATCTGCATATTTGGCATGAAGCGTATTTGATGCTCGGCTTCGTCCACACAGAGATGTGTTTATATTGTTTAATTAATTGGTGTGCTGTCCATGTACAGTTAGTGGAAATACATTTCAATTGCTCGCACGTCTCTAGTTTACATTATGTGTGTGTTGAGTTTCACGTGTCCATGCTTCTCGTATTTGTGGTGTATTTCTGTGTTGGTGCTGCAGCGCCCCTACAGGCCTGATAGAATATTGCAGGGTTTTGGGTGGTTTTGGGTGGAAAGACGATTTCATGATGTGGTTTTCAGTGAATGGAGTCATTTTTGTCTCAATGCCAGTGTTTCACAGAGTAATATTAAGGATTGTCTTCATTCATTGCCAAAAGCACCCCGTGTTTTCCTTTTTGTCTGTGTGGAGTCACACAGTCAGTGATTTGTTCCAGGAAATTAATAAGGTACTAATTAATTGTGCCTTTTCTCTCCGTTTGCGATGCCTCCCTAGATTTTCGCACACAGCTGAGCAGAGACCACTCCCCCTTCCAACACCGCAATGCTCATTTCAGCTCTCCACGGTGAGAAATTTGGTTAGCCGCAGCACATTTTCCTCCACCCTCAAAAGATGACCCAATTGCAGTAATAATCTGCCTTTTTTGGGACTATTTTGTCAACCTCTCATCTTGTTATCATTACAACTCGCTCTGCTGCCTCTCTGATTGGAGGCAGAGAGGTGCTCTAAAAATGCAGCCTGACATTTGAGTCATGGAAAAGCTCGGCGGGGCTGCGACTCGTTGACTGCCTCGCATCCCGCATGAGGCAATTTTCACCAGGTGGATTTATTTTCTCCGCTTGTATTCTGGCTGTAATTTGGGGCACATGAGGATTCTGCTGTGTTGTTTCTCAGGGGAAATCTAGCACGGTGGTTACAAACCATTTTACCCATTTAAGAAAGGCTGCAGGCCCGATCTCAGATTTCTGGAACTTTCACACCCACTCTCTGCGAGCGGGACGGTTCAGCGACTCGGCTGTAGATTCTAGAAGGTTTCCTATTGAGGCTTTCACTGACAGCCTCAAAAAAAGACAAAACCTAAAACCTCTTTAACGCTGGGGGCTGTGAAGCGCTCTGATTGGACAGGGGGTGGCTGTGGTGTACTGACATCTCCCAGAAGTAAACAAAGCGGTTTTGCAACGATTTTTCTCTCTTACTTTCTGGCGCGCCGCCATCTTGGAATATTGCGTCATCGTGACGGACAAGCATGCGCAGAAGGACCGGAATCAAGTCAGGCCTAATTTACGTAGAATTCCGCTTCTTTACCAGAAGACACCAGCCGGTTTATTCGGATTTAAACTCGACTCCGAACAAAGTTTTCAGGCGTTTAGAAGGTCATTCAAAAACAGCAACACAGAATATCCGGAACTTAATTCCCAATAAAGATTTCAGGTGTTTACTGTTATTTGGATTTAAAGAGGAATTAAAAGTCACACATAAACGCTCACATTGTTGATGGAGAAGACAGATTGTTGACAGGAAACATCTCTTCCACACCAGGTGACAAATGGAAACATTTTTAATCATTTTTACTGGAAATGTCTTATGTCTCCTAAAACGCTGCACTGTGTGGGTGATCATTAACAGTTCTTTATTAACAGTTCTTTATTACGAGGAATAACCCCTTGAGATAAATTATCTCGTTTTCGAGGGGATCCTCAGATTCATAACAGCATAAAGAGCAGAGTCGCGTAGCAGAATAAAAGATAGCAAAATTAAATATAGATATGAAAAGATGAAGTATATACACATAAATAATAAGAAAAGACAAACAAAACCAAATAAAAGGAAAAAATAGAAATAAAAAAAAATAATAAGAGACAATAAGCAAAAACGAAACAGCACACGCACACACATACACACAAACCAGCTCTGAATGTTCACCTCTCTCCACCCATCAAAGTCAGCACAACATAGTCAAACATAGTCAAAACACAACATCACACCAAAAATTTAAATCAACAAAAATGGTCGTACAAAGCGAAGTAATTACAACAAAATAACAAAATCACATGGCCAAGTTCGTTTATGGTCGTACAAAGCAAAGTGTTTACAACAAAACTTAAAGATCAGTGGAAGTCATTTATGGCCGTTCGAGCAAACTAGAAACAATGGCAAGTAGTTTGAAGACGTGTGAATAGAGCACTACGGAATGAAGTTAATGAAGTTACAGAACGAATAGATACAGGAAGATTGTTCCAGTCATCAGGGGCCCGAACACAGAATGCGTGTTTACCTACTTCACGCTTAACTCTCGGAACAATAAAGAACATTTGTTCATCGTGACGTAAGTTATGCTGGGAGTTATAGAGCACTAGATATTGCTTTAAATAGTAGGGAAAATTAAGATCAATCAATCAATCAATCAATTTATTTTTGTATAGCCCAGTATCACAACAACAGTTGCCTCAGAGGGCTTCAAGATGTTACATTGGTCGGTAAAAATAAAAACAGTGAATAAGCATAATGGTAATATGTCAATATTTACAGTAACGAGACAAAACGAAGCAACCACCGCCTTAGACCCTCACATCCGGCAAGAAAAAACTCCAAAAACCCAGTGGGAAAAGAAGAAATCTTGGGGAGAACCACAGTATGGAGGGATCCCTCTCCCAGGGACGGACAGCTTTGGCAACAGCTAGCATGAGACAATAAGAAGTAAAGCCTAGGACAATGTTGAGTACAGTTGAGTACAAGATAAATACTTTTGAAAATAAAATGTCTTCTGGCAGAGGGTGCAAGCCAAGACAGTTGCTCATACACCCGAAAACGATGCAGTAACATGAATCGACTTTTTCATGGGGATATGGCCTGAGTTTCTTATGGCGTTAAGAATCCGCTGAGATCCACAGCTGAAATTCAACCTCATGTTTAGGACTAATTCATGGTACCACGTCACTCTGGTGCTATCGAGACACAAAGCAAATCCAGACCGTTATTTCCAGGACTCTGTTTTTCCAGTTGGTTCCTTCACTTTGCTGGTTGCTGCTGAAAATGGACCAAGTTGAGGAGTCTGAGAGAAAAGGTCATAAAACAGGAGTAGCTCGCTCTGCTAATACAGTTTCACAACAGATCCTTCAGCAACTCGGCACTCAAGTGTTTTTGTGATGAACTGCCTGGAGGCACATACACCCTTGATGCAGAACTTGGAAAGGTCCATGATGGCTTTAGAGAAACGTGCTGCCGTTTGTGTTGTATCGATGGATATGCATGCCAGTGGCATTAGAACACAATGACTCTTTTCTCACTCACATGGCCATTGTTGTCATGTGTTTTTCTGGCTTTCACAATTGAAGAAACTGGTGGTTTATTAACCTTGCACAAACCTTAACTACTTCGTAAGTAAGCAAGTAAATTCCCTGAAGAATCAGATTTTCAAGGACTCTTCTAACAACCTAGACTTAGAAGAATTCGAGTAACCGTATGATCAAGATATGAAGACAAATAGAGCTGATTGGGGGGTCAAAGGGGAACAGGCTCCATGTTTGGAGCCAGTGAGGGAGCAGATCTGTCTGTGTTGCCGTCTGTAGGGGCAAGCCGAAGTGTATTTGGTGTCATAACAGAAAGAAAGGCAGGCGTAGCGATTGATTGCCAATGGAGTCGCGTTCAGTTTGTGTCGTGTCTTCAACCAGCTGGAAACATGATATTTACGTATTGATCACCTTCAAACATGGGTCCTGTGGGTCAAAACCAGCCCGCCACAGGGTACGCTGTGGCATGCAGGTTGGCCTTGGAACGTATTGAGTAATTATTTTAGCTCTTTCTCATTTGATGGACAGAAGAGTAAGACTGGAGCATTGGATTGAGACATCAGGCCTTATTAAAGTAATACTGTGGGAGGGAGTTTTCAGTCTTTTGGAGGTCTGTTTTTATCTCCCAAAAATTGCTACAAAAGTTTCCCATTTTCATTTGAAAGCACTGCTCTGTAAACAACGCCTGTGTTGCTGTTTGCATTCAAAGAATCACCGCCTCAACTAGTGGCCTGACATGGAATCAGTGATTATCACCAAAATGTTGCTGTTTCATGAGTAGCTCTTGTAAAAATAACTCTGAAAAATGATTCAGTTTCCAGCAGATCACTCTCATGTAAACAAGACATAAAAAGGGCTGTAAAACCCTGTGAGAGGGTTTCACTGTGAATCTGTTTTTATACGAACCTCATTGGACCCGGTACACTCTGTACTGGAGCTTATTTCATCATTTCAACTGGTTTTCATTACTTGTTGATTAGATTTGGGTCTAAATCATGTGTTTTGATGAGGCAAAGCATCATTTCTTTTTCACTCCTCTTCATTTCGGAAGAAGTTCTCCTCCGGTTTTGTCTCACATTGTCGTCTGGTTCACGGTAAACATGCCTTTGAGCAACAGAAGTATTCAGCCTAAGTTGAACGGGTTGTCTTTGGCTGCAGTGGATTATATTTTCTAATCTGTCAGCACGGTTTATTGCAAATCAGCCAAAAACGTCTCAGCAGTGAAACTTTAAACCTGTCTTTTTTTCACCGACGGGTCAGAAAGGCCAGAACACAGTGTTCACTGAGAGAAACTGAGTGTAAAATGAAATAGTATATTCACAGGGAGCAGGGAGTTTAATGTATGAGTGTGTGTGTGTGTGTGTGTGTGTGTGTGTGTGTGTGTGTGTGTGTGTGTGTGTGTTCAATCACCAGACATGCTGATCTAACGGTCTGTTATCTTCCTTCTCGCTGCCTAGTCGTTACAGTTTCCATGTCGAAGACGTCCACCTTTCCCCTGTAATGACCGAACGTCTGTGTGCTAGAAGTTGTTGCATTGAAATAAGAGGGAGAGAAAGTCCAGATAAGGTTGGAGGAGGAGGAGAAGGAGAAGGAGGTGGAGAAGGAGGAGGAGAGATGGGAGAAAAGGGTTTACACACATGTGGGAGTGATGAAGAGGAAGACGAGGCAGCTGGATGCAGACGGCGAGGGAGATGCTGGCCGATGATTTCCTCCTTTCTTTTACGAATCCAAACCGGAGCGTGCTGGGATTAGTGGCCGGACACCGAGGTGGGAGAGCGGGCCGCCCGAGGAGAAATATTTCCCCGAACTGTAAGTACTGTATGGAGGCGTATGGCACGCTCGACAATGGGATCATTAAAGGCAATCTCACAAAAGGCCGTGCCCCTCCCCCGGCTGAAAGGACATGTCAAAGGTCTGTGACCTCTTCCATTTATGTGCATTGATCCCTCCACTGGAGGAGGGGCTTCCTCCTCAAAGCCCCCCACCATCAGCTGTTATATCCTAGTTTCACCTGCAGCACAGGGAGGGCCGGCATTGTATTTATCTGGATTTCCTTTGGTTGCATCGCTGCATTAGTTTGAGTAAATTGTGTCATGATTTGAGGCTGATAGTGAACAGGTGAAATGTGTTATATTTCTGTATTACTGCCATCAGTTTCCTTTTCATGGAACTTTTCCAAGTTGCTGTGACCCCGTCGCCGTGTAAACAGGGGAAAACACAGTTTTTCTGAAATGGCACGAACACTGCTGCTGTGTATGCACACCATGGCTGCAGTGTTTGTCTTTCGGTGTCGTGACTCCCAGTGCAGGTTCTCGCAGGTTCTCCGGGGACTTGATAGTTTTCTAGCTGAGAGTCACCACAGCAGCAATCCCGCGTCGGTGTGCTCGACATTGTTAATGTTTGCAGCACATTGCTCTCCACAGCGCTGTGTGAAGAGGGCCTCAAACTGTTAACGTTCAATTAGTTAACATAGGGCTGGGCGGTATGGCAAAAATTTCATATCTCGGTTTTTTTTTTATTCATACCGGTTTCACGGTATTTGACGGTATTTTTTTTTCGTGCAAGAGTGTTGTTACGCACATTTTCCTCTAATAAGAAAGTAATTACTGCAGTTGATTGGCTTTAAAAGCCCATTTTACTGTCATAAGGACTGTATCACGTTTTTTTTCATGTCCAGATTGCGTGATTGCGATCGTTATCTCGACCTGCCGCTTTTTTTTTTTTCTCATATGCAGTCCCGTTAGGGAACGCATCTTGAATGGACGTCTGACTGCTGCTGCAGATTGAGCTGTAGATGTGGAGGCTGTGGATCTTAGTTTATGACATTCCTGGTACTCTAAAACATGTTTTCGGCTAAGGTGGTGAAGCTAATTGCTAGTGTTAGCACCGCCGGCTAACACTTCTGCTGGACAGCATTTGCAGAAGATAGTTGTTTGATCCACGTCCGACCTTTTAAAGCCGAAAAACTTCCAAACCACAGACGTGGCTCGTCTTTTTGGTATTAGTTCCTCTGGGTAAACAGCGCGTGCTTCACTTTGAGAGCTCTCGCCGGCAGCCAACAACACGCTGTGTTGTCGGTGTGCAGCAGTGAAATGGGTCCCTGCTGAAACACTTTACCGCCGCGCACGTTCCGGACGTTGTTTGGGCTGTTCACCGGTATTACGGTATATGAAAAATTCATATCATGACGAAAATAAAAGCCGGTATTCAGAACAAACCGGTATACCGCACAGGCCTAAGTTAACAGAAAGTTACGGGTAGCTGGGTTACTGTGAAAAGAAACTGAGCTGTTTGGCAGAGGTCTGCCCTCTGAGTGCTTTTTAGTGTATTTCTTTAACTTAAATGAACTTCTTCTCGCAGCCACTAGGTGACAGTGCTGTGATCCACCATCAACCATTTCTTCCAGAGAAGAAGATGGTGGCAGAAGCGGTTCAAGAAATCGTGCTCTCAGCATTGATTAAAACTGTACTACCTTTAAGATCAGATTAAAAAAAAATCACCAAATGTCATTGTGTTTATGTCGATCAGGACCTAAAATGATTGGTGTAATTGATTAAAGTTAAACTAGAAAAAGTTTCCAGGTTTCAATTAATCAAATATTGGCTTAAAATAATACTCCGAAGATTTTGGACCCACGCTCTATCCCTATCTATGCGCAGTGGTCCACGGAAGGATATACCGGAGCACAGCAGTAGAAGCCATAGACTCAGCTGCTGTGCGCCGGTATATCCTTCTGCGGAGCACTATGTTTGTGCAGATCTGTGTGTATCAAAATGTTATTTTAACGGATTGAAAAGAAAACATGTCTTTTAAAATGTTTTATAACCATTCGGATTTACTTCACGTGCTAATACGCCGTCCCCTGGACCACTGGAAGGAGTATTTTGTCCACTTTCGTCAGTCCGGCTCTGTCTCCTCTTCACCTCCCGCAGTTGAGCTAAGCTAACTACGATGCTAACAGCTGTGATCCAGCCACTAGACGAACGGACACAAAAAGGTATTTATGAGCTTATCTCACTTTGTAAATGATCGGGATAGGGTGTGGGTCCAAAATCTTCGGAGTATTCCTTTAATTGTTGGGTTTGGGGGCATCTTTGTGCTATCTAGCTAATAATCACCTTAGCTAGTTTAACTCAAGGCAGATTAAAAAAAAAAAGGAAAAAGAATCAACTTCACATCATACAGTTTTTTCAAAACATAGATGTCCACCCCGAAAAGAATAAGTTTATTCAGCAATCTGTTTAATTTTTGCTGAGTGAGCCAGGTCAGTCATTGGGTCTTCTGTTTATACTGTTGTGAAGACTACACTAACTAAAATACACAGTATCTTGTTCATCAAACTAAGTTTTTCTCAACTTTCCGGTCTAAATTGACCACCATAAAGCTGTTCAGTTTCTTAGTTAGCTGAAGTCTGTTTAAAAGGTTGTAAATAGTTTGAGGTTGACTCAGTTTCTTCAAGACGTCCGAGGTGATTAATTACTTCGCTCGACTGTGAGGCATCAGACGTGTCCCTGGGTTTTGGGGGGATTGTAGGCGTTTGTGCTTTGCTCTGGAGGAAAGGAAAAAGCAGAAGCCTTGAGGATGAGATTCTTTCAAGCCAAGGAATGCTTTTTCTTTCTCTCTGTCCTAGAATGTGTTGTTTTTGTGATGGATGAAAGGAACTAGCAGTCAGGAAGGTCGGACTCGCAGCTCGTAGGAGTACAGCCAAGAAGACAGCTCTGAACATCCTGCTCTTTGTCAGGATTCAGGCTCAAGATGCTGATTTTGTTTGTGTGTGTATGAAAGGTATTCCCACTCAGTGGATGGCACTTCCTCGAGTCCTGTTATCTGTTATTCTGCCTCGCAGGCCGTGTTCCTTATCTGTCGCCGCGGGATCTCTAACCAAACACACTCTGAACCCGGTCCGTCTGTCTCAATGGCACCATTAGGAAATACTTTTTTCTAGAGGCTTCTGTGATAAGAAGGCGCATTTCGGACCTCCGCTGCCACCCCCCACCCCCCCACCAGATCAAAGTTGAAAGAGCCCCCTGACAGAAACGGATTGAAGTTATCTGGCCAAGTCCTCAAGTCGTCCGTCAGGAAGCGTGTCCAGAGCGGAGTTAAAGGGTCGCGGCGGGACTCCCTGTGGGGGGGGTGACGACATGTCAAGGTGAAGGAGGCGTTACAGCCTTCCACTTCCCCTGAGCTGAACTCTCGCCAAACAAATGAGGTCACATCTGGAGCCTTATCGCGGCGGGACGGTGGCATGAGGTGTACACAGCACTGTGCCTTGTCTTTTTGTTTTCTTTTTTTTTTTTCATCCCTCCCCAAATCAATCCATTGGATTTTTATGGAGTCCATTACAGCGATATGAGCTCATAAAGAGTAAAGTGTGGACGTGGCTCCGCGGAGAGCACTTAGTCATGATATATCCTCATTCTTGCCATTGAAGCCTGGAGAGGATCCAGCTGAGATTCCCGTCTTGCGCAGCACTGTTGTAGAACAGTGTGTTCTCACAGGGTGTACTGCTGCAACCCCCCCCACCCCCCACCCCCACCCCCCCACCCCACCCGTGCACAGATGCCAATTCCAGCGGAACAGTACCTGCAGCCAGAAATGTCTGTCTGCAGCTTAACGTGTGCTCTTTAAAGAGGACAGTGTGTGCTGTGCCACAGACTGCACGATGCTAATGACTGTCTGGAGGCAGCTTAGTGGTCTGGCATGTCGGGTCGAGTACGACTGTTTTCTCTTAGCTGTTATGATTATTGATTACCCTGTTCATACAATGACTGTTGTGCTACAGCGTAAAAACATCAACAGAAGCTTGGTCAGCGCACACGTGTGTGTGTTTTCATGTACAATGTGCATGTGCATGCGTGTCATATCAACCCTTCAGGCTACAGCTGCTGGAGTGATCCTGTGAGGAGATGCGGTTGCACCCTGGTTGCTCAGCATTGTTGAAACACCATCTTGTCCAGATCCATCATGGTCTCACGATTATAGAGGCAGTCTTGGCATCAGAAGTTTGCCGGTGCATACAGGCCGAGGAAAGTTGCGCTCGTGACCACCTTCGTCTTCTGACGCTCCTTCTAGCAGGATAAGGTCACCAGGTCACAGAGCAAACATGAGGATCAGTTCCCTGTACTGCAGTAACCTTCACAATCTCCACATCTCAGTCCAACTCAGCGTAGCAGCGGGGACTGGGACGTTATCGTGTCGCGGAACTTTCCTCGCGCCTTGTCGATGTTTGCCCAGAAGAATCAAGCAAAAGAGATTCCGAGCCGATGGTACAAGTAACAGAAAGTGGCCAATAATAAACAAGTCTTCACAGTTTGCAGCAGTTTTTTTTTTGTCCCACCCACAGTGAAAAAGACCCTCCTCTCAGACCCAGATGTGGCCAAACCTCCAGAGTCCTGACATGGCGTGAGAGTTTGGATTGTGCGTTGGTTTTCTGGAATCGGGTGCTTGAGGCTGAAGTGGACTCAGCTCCGTGCCCGCTGTGTGAGTGGCAGAGCAATAACGCCCTGCTTTCAGTGTTTGTACCTTTTACCCAGAACAAGGAGGAACGCAGCGTTCCCACCTTGAACAAACTGTAAACGTCTTATAAAATGTCTCTTTGATGCCGATCCACGGCTGGCATAATTAACCGGTTAATAAGTAATCAACCGTTCAGTTAGTCTTATGATATGATCCAATGTGGTTATCCCTTCAGTTTTTACAGCATTTTCAGCGTCTGTTCATGACAGGAATAACCATTTCTGAGCCTTCTTTGACTCCGAGGACTGTTCAGCGGACAAAAGCAGAGATTTTCCAGTATTCGTTCAGAGCTTTTCTATTAATCCGCCCTCAGAAGCATCCTCCTCCCGCTCTCACATGCACAAACAGGACGCTCACTGTCTTTGTCTTCGTACTGAGGCACAAGGTCAGAGTGCTCGGATGCTGCCAGGACTGTGGGGGAAGCGGTTCAAAGGTAGCACGAGCCTCTTCCATAGGCTGTCGTGGCTTGTTCAAGGCTACGGTGACCAAAACCCGAGTCTGTGCTGAGAGGACTCGGCGTTCCTTTGTGGCAGGAGAGGTCACTCTCTCTCTCACTCTCTCTCTATCTCTCTCTCTCGTCTCTTTTCACAATTCGAGTACTGTCAGAGATAAAAACAGGCAATCGGTAAATAGAATCGTATCAAAGAAAGTTTGACTCGCTGTTCTCACAATGAGATTTGGGTAATTACTTTACAAGCAGCAGTTTCTTTCATACCATCAGGATTATCGGCTCAAACAAAACAGTGTTTGATTCAGTTTCCTTCCTGTAAATCATCAAACTTCGAGAGAGGAGAGCATCTCGGTGAGTGAACTGAGCTCTCCCAGAAGGTCTGAAGCGGCTCAGAAAACACTCTCGCTCATGTCCGTCTGCCTGAGCTGCGAATATATCAAACAGGAACCTCTGAGCCTGATCGTAAAATGCATCCCTCCTTTTTAAAGATTTAATGACGGCTTGTGCTCCGGAGCGTTTGGCGGTCCAGCATTTCTCATTTTGTCTGTCAGGAGAATCTCAGCTTCGTGTTTCAATTACAAAATAACAGGAACCATTTCCTGTAACATTTCAGAGACGCTGGCAGTTCCAGCCTTTGTGTTTCCTTCCTCTAAATCTCTGATTTATCTTTCCTGTGCGAGTGAGGTAGAAATGATGTGAAATAATGTGGCTAACTCAGCGAGCAGCCAGCTTCCTGTGCAGGTCAGAGTTCAAACGGTTGAGTGGAATGTGACGGCACATTGCAGAATTTGCTATTGTTTTCCTGTTTTCTGAGAACAGTGACTTTATTTGCGATTGTACCTGTTTGAGACGCTCGGTCAGGTTTGTGACCTCTTTCTGAGCACGGTTGTGTTGAATGTGTCAAAGTTGTCCAGTTTCGGCGTGCGATGTCTCGTCTTTCCTCCGATTCCTTTGGATAATTGCAGCTGTATTAACCCTCCTCGTGCCCTCGGCGCTCCTCTTTGTCCCGGATCTCCTCTGAAGCCGCCACATCTGCTGCTCAGTGGAGTGTTTGATTGCCGGCGAGGATCAGTGTAGGATGAAGTGGTGACAGCCCTGAATGGCTTTACTGTCACTTGTTCTCCTGGGTGAGGTTTGTGTGTGGGGTCAAGCCCCCCCCCCCCAACAAAGCCTGCCTCTGCATCCCCCTTTTGTCCCGCTAAGACAAAAAGAGTCCTGCTGATGCCGTGGCCGCCGCTGCTGTAAGGACGACTGATGGGATTTAAGTGTGGGCCCTGTCACCGAGGGCAACCCGCCGCTTAATAATAATCTGGGAGGAGGGGGGGTGTACTGCTGATGCAGCAGCGCCGCCTGAGGTCAGGAAGAGGGGCATGATGGATACAGCTGATCGCCCGGTGAGGAAGTTTGGAGGGGAAAGAGGAGGAGGCCCCTCCGTCAGGACACTGAGAGGCCTCTTTGTCACGCTGTCACTCAAATGGATTCAAGGTGGCTGAGGTCTTTTTCAGGGAGGAAAAGAAAGGAGAGGGCCCCATTGTGGAAGGTGGATCTCTCTGCGGACGCCTGATAAACACAACAGCGCCCTTTGTTGGCTCCTCTCCACGAGTGGCCGGGACCCTCGCGTGGCAGAAATTAACTGAGCAGATAGCTCGTCCCTTCATGCTTTCCCTCAGAAATGTTATCCCTGTCAGTGAAACGTCTGAAACATTCGAACAAATGCAGCAAATAAAAAAAAAGAAAAAAAAGAGGTTCAGTAATCTACTGTGTCAGAGAAACGGCCGAAAGCAGAAGGTTGAAGTTTTTGGAGAAAGAAAGCGATAAAGGCAGCAGTAGTTGAAGATTGATGTGCTGTTGGTTAATGGGTGACTTCTGGTTCGGGTGTAGAGCTTCTCACTGCGTGTCTCCGAATCACATCAGCAAGAGGAACTGAGGTCAAATAGAAAAGAGGCTGCCGTTAAATTATTGCTCAGAATCAAGTCGAGTGAGACAAGAATCTTTCACAGTGCGGAGGTTTAGTATCAAAGTGTTTTACTGTATTCTAATTATCAACGAAACTATTTAAAATTTGACCTTTCTCAAAACTACAGTTTAGTTTTCAGCATTTCTGCCAGGTCTTTGTCAACATTGATCATTTTCAGACACCGTTCACACAGCACCGTCTTCAAGGGGAAATGAAAAACTGTCGTTGTGTTTTGGGAGTCCGTTTACACGACAACGGTGCTGGGAGCCACTGTAACCACAGTTTTTATAAAATGGCTGCCAAAGTGGAACTTTTTGAACGATAATCTCCCCCAGAGAAGAAGCTAGAGAAACCATACTTCTTGTCTTGATGCATGTAGATAAACAATAGCCGATGGCTAAATCCCCCCAAAAACATATGCTACTTAAATAAAGAATATTTTCACTCAATTAAACATGACTTTGATTCAAGAGGAGTCTGATTATGTGATAGAAAACTATTGTAACCTTGTGTAATTCAAATAAAATGCATTATTTAATAAAGGAAATCCATTAAACTCATTCACAAAAAAAAAGAAAAACTTGAGAAAGTTGTTTTGAAATCTTAATAAGCTTCTCCTCGTTTGAATGATCTCTCCTGTTCCTGCTCCTCAAATCAGCCCAATCCAAAGACTTTTGGAGAAGCCAGTCGGTTTATTTAGTGTAATGAGCATGCAAATGGAAAGTGTGTTTGCTCAGCGCCTGCAGTGTTTGTGCTGCACACATACTGTTCAGGTCAGCGTGACCCGGCAGCAGGAACGGATGCTACAGTGTCAAAACATGGCGGCTTCATTCACTTCTCCGCTGCACGCGCTCAAATAATGAATCCGCCTTCGGATTGATTAAATCATCAGCGCCGCGCCATAAACACCATCTGAAATGTCAAAATCAGTATTTAAATAGATCCGTTTGACCTGGCGGCGGCTCTGTTTGCACAGATTAACATGAGAAAATGTTATAATTTGGGTTGATTTGACATTTTGGGAGAAAGAAAAATGAAGTTATCTGTGTTATAAAGTTATTTTCTTTGAAAACCCATCTGAATACCTGTACAAAAATCAATTATTGAATTACAGTGGGAAATATTCAAACTAACATACATAAATGTCTGTTCAGTTACATCTAATTAGCACATTGTTTTGTATATTCAAGCATAATTTCTGTTCAACATTTTAACAAAAATCGCCAATTGATGGGAAAAAAGATGTCAAAGAGAGATAAACATACAGAATTAAACTAGAGGACTCACATTTTGAAAAATAAAATTTGATTAAGAAACAGACTAAATGAGAAATGAAGGAAACGGAGATGAAATATATAGTTTTACAATAACAGTATTTTGCTCATAATGTCTCCGGGTGGCCGTGCCATTCTCAGTCCTGCCTTTTTACTATGTAGTTGAATTACAATCATGTCTGTTAAAAAGCTTCAGCTGCACTGAAAACAATCTATACTGTCTCAGGACCTGATCAAAAATGGCCAAAGTTGGAAAATGTGGATGGAAATATGATGACTTATGTATTTATAACAGCCAGAGAGCGTCTTCACTGACATTTAAATGGTTGTTGGCGACCACTGTTTATATCTAGTGCTTAAAAAGTGCTGAATGCAAACCTGTTGAATGGATTTCCACGAGAAAACTGTTTATAACCTCCAAAAAAACCAACTGCTGGCCCAAAATCTCCACCAACACTCGAGTTTTTATGGCTACTCCTGCGATTATCTGCGGAGATTCCCATCAGCGTCGTACCTTCAGCCTGACGTGGAGCGGAGGCTGGCGGGGGGGCTGACGGCCCACCGGGGCCAGCTCCTGGGACTGGAACCTGACCCCCTTTTGCTGGCTTTGTCATCTGATAAGAGCAAATGTTTTGATAGTGCTGGCCCCTTTCAACGTGATCCATGGCTCTCCTTTTACACCCCATAACAAATAGGGCTGTCTAAACAACGGTTTATGGCCGGGACAAGGCCTGGTCAGGCAGCATCAAAGATCTGCTCTGGGACGAGCCATTAGGTGTGGGCCACATGTTCGAGGAGAGCCGTGATGGAGGGTGGAGGCTCTGTATTTATGAAAAACTGCATCATTTCATCCAGAAATCCCCACTTTCATAGAAACCCCTGAGCTTTTCGAAGCTCCTGCGCCCGTCCTCTCGCCCTTTAGCATTGACCGCGGGTTGACCGCCGCCGCTGACAGCTTTACTGTATGAAATAGAACTCACCGTTGTATCTTTCAATATGGCTTCCCCTGAATACGTCCATAAATGCATTAAGGACCGACGGCCTCTCCCACCGTTGTCCCGGTTCGGGTGAACTGGCGTTCAACCCGGCGGCGTTGTAAAATGCAGATGGGGTTCACTGACAGGCCTCCGGCTTTATGACACAGCCATGAACGGCATTGTAAAGCGTCAGTTGTCCTTCACTTTCATTCATTCATCCTGTCACTTTGGCATGTTTGGTGTGTTGCCATGTTATTTAAGATGTGGGGATTTTATTTATTTTTTAATCCTGGTGATGTGGGTTAAAGTGAGATCTGGGTCAGATCGGGGTTTGTGTTGGGTTGAATACAGTAGAATTGTTTTAGCAGATTGTTTTTATACCATAAATCTACATTTTATTTGCACTGTAATCACAGGCTTTTGCCGTTTTTTCATTAAAAAATGTGTTTATTGACATAGTTAAAAAGTTGTTTATTCTCGATTTTTTTTAGAATCTTCCGCTTCCTTTTGGCTTTCACTCTTTATATTTTTAAGTTAATGCTTGATTTACACCTCATTTTCAAGTGAAAACTGAAGACTTTCTGTGTTTTTTTGTGTCCATTTACGCAATAACGGTCTGCGGATCCACTGAAAACCCAACTTTTTCAGAACGACTGACGTGGTGGAACTTTTTGAAAACACAAAACACCCTATGGAAAGGGTGATGATCACAATTTTTTGAAATATACAAAGACCCCAGCTTCATGTACATTGGAAAAAATCACATTTTTTGAAGGCTCACTGGCTTTGTGATTAAAAAAAAAAAAAAAGACTCAAGGTGGAACTTTTTGAAAATGCTCGGGTTGTGTCTGTCTAAATGGAAGAAAGAGGATCTTTTTGAAAATCTTCTGATCCCATGGAAATAATGAAAACAGAACTTTTTGAAAACAGTCTGACTCAGTCTTTCTGCAGTTTCCGTGTAAACGGGCATCGTTTTCAAATGCTGCCGTGTGAATGTGAAACTTTTCTGAAACACAAACGCAAAAACGACGCGTTTTCACTTAAACGTTGATGTGTACGTGGCACATACAGTAAGTAAACCACTGTTTCATCTTCACAATGCTGTTCATTTTTAAATTACATGAACATTTTCATTTCGTCTTAATATACTTACACTGTGCATTTTTTTACTTAAATGAAGCTAATTATTAAAAGTGATGAATTACGTGTTGTGTGACATTGAACCATCCACTTGTCTCTGCTTCCATTTTTGGATTTCCAGTTCAGTTCTGAGTGATTGCGGATGATTTTCTCTTCTATTGACGAATAGAGAGACTATCTAACCCAGCAACGTGAGTCACAGTATTGGAGAATTTTTCAGATTTCCAGAAGCAGCAGCAGCAGCTGTTGTGGTGAAGCGGCTCCTTTTAACCGAGCTTGTTTTCCATTTGTGCCGCACCACTTCTCCGCCCGGCCGGCCCTTTGCCGTTCAACGACGCCGGCCTTTGTCCGTGGCTCGGATCCAGTTTAAGGTTAAATGCCTTGCCCTTAAACTCATCCTCCGGGCTGCAGTGTGTGGGCAAGGTCACCGCTCCAATCAGGCCGGCGTTAACACAAAGGCCGCTCGCCCCCACCTCCACCGCCTCCTCCTTAATGAATTAGCTCCTCAGTTCTTCGCGGGGTTCCTCCATCTCCCCTAAAAACCCCTCGCAGGCCTTTCACATGCCCCCCACTCCCTCAGCCCTAATTTTGAAATGAGTTTTATAACTGGACAGTAAACCTCCAGTGGCTTAATGATGATGACTTCTTCATCTGCCCAAATGCTCCTTTTGTCCACCTCTCCCCAGAGCCCAGACCCTGCCCCCGTCCCCTCTGGTCACACCAGGCTTTAAACCCCGCTTCACCCTGGTTTATAGTTCCACAGATAATCTTCTGCAACACACACACACACACACACACACACACACACACACACACACACACACACACACACACACACACACACACACACACACACACACGCACGCACGCACACACACACACACACACACAGAACTACCTTGGGGCTATTATCTCCACTGAGCCCCGCTCTGTCTCTTTCTCCCTGTTGCTGCTGACTTCAGCAATGGCATTCAACTGGAATGTTTGCCTTTGTTTGTTTGGCTCACTGGAAAGCCACGAATGACCTTAGCTCATCTGCTATCCTCACTAGCAGCGATTTGCACTTCAGGGCCCAGCAGGTAACCCCCGAGCCGCGGGAGGAGGGGCCTCGGGAGAAGGTTGCAGGGGCTTTTTATAAGGAAATTAGAGCGGTGGACTGCCACCCTGACAGTGAACGGCAGCGCCGATCCTCACGCCGCCGGCGTCGAATCGTCCGCGTGTTGCCAGCAGGAAACACGGGAACTTTCACATGGGGGCGATTTTGCCTTCTTGTTTTGGTTTTTTGACAGTTGAGCTGCCGGAAAGTCGTTTTTTTGTTTTCATGCAACGTGCTGATTGGCACCTCGGTTGCTGCACTTCCTTCTCATTTGATACTCAGAGGACTCTGATCTGATCAGAGGACTCCCGTCCCCACCGTCAGGCCAGAAAACGGCACAAGACCTTAAAAGTATTTTAAAAGCAGCAGGTTGAAAGTAGACATGACATGTGTAAGGCAGGGGGGGCGTCAAACATAAGGCCTGTGGGCAACACCCAGCCCACAAAAAGCTCCAATCCAGCCCAACACACCACCAAAGAAATGGTAAAAATTCAGAGAAAATATTGATTTTGAAAAAAAAAAAAAAAAAAATTGAACAGACATCTTATGAGTAGCAGACAAAACAACACTGAGACCCAAGCAAGGATATCAGCGGTGATGCTGCTGTGAAAGCCATAAAGCATGCATAATGCAACAGCTGCAAGAGGCATTTTGTTTGGACATTTTACAGCTTTTTGCACCAGAAGGTTTCTTAAAAAATCCAATGTCATGTGCCTGCCCACAGAAAACAGTAAGGCATAAACACTGAGTTGTATTTTTGCTGTCCCTCTGTGCACATAAAGAAACAAGTCTTCCTTTATGCAGATGATGGTGTAGTAAACTTTAGTGAATGTATACTTCGTACTCCTGAATCGTCTCTCATTTCCAGTGATGTTTTCAAAGAGTCAAACAGCTAAAACAAAACAGGAGTTGACTTTTCTCACACGGCATTAATGGTTTGTATGTACAGCTACAGTGTTGTCCAATCATGTTCTTGTGGAAGAAATCCAGTTTTTATTTCGACAAACACAAAGCCAGCTTAACTGGAGGGGATTGACTTCCAAAATTGCAAAAATAAAACAAAAAAAAAGTGGATGTTGTAACCTGAAGTGCCATCATTTTCATGTGGGAAGTAATGCGAAGCGGTGTGAGAGTTGCTGGTTCATCGCTGGGAGGATGGAGGCAGGTTTAGGTCACTCAAAGCGGCTCTAAAAGAAAAACCATCATGTGGTCGTCAGCTGCTGAGTCAGCTAAGACAAAGCTGTGGAGCTCCTCCGGGACTCCTGAAGAACTTCCCCCACCCAACGCCACCAGCCACCCTTCAAGCCCAAGATCTTCCCCCTCCCCCCGCCGCTGCTGGTCACGTGACCCGTCTTTCCTCAGGTGGCAGTGGCAGGGACACTTCCCCTTTGTCCCCACCGGAGCTCAATGCAGCGGTGAAGGATGGGCTGAGGGGCGGGCCGGCATTCAATCCCCGCTCCTTTTGTTTTTCTGCTTAGTGTCCTTTGAGGCCGAAGAGAATCCCGGGTTTACTCATTATCTGCATTTCTTTAAATGGGCCATTTAAGACGGGCCTCGTCAAAGTCAGGGGCTGACACATAAATCACGCCGGCGGCTCTTTACCCCCCCCCCCTCAGTTGAACTTGTGGCTATCAAACAGATCATTGTAAAGATTTTTTTTAATTATTATTTGCTCCAGCAGATCACTACAGTCAGTCAAGCCTAATCTTAGCAGCCCTCAGGTAATATCCTCCACATGTGGAAGCAGCTTCACAGTCGCACTCAAAGCCCAGTGTTTAGACGAATGCCCCCGATGCCCGTGAGGGCTAGCGGAGGGCCCCGATTGGCCCCGCTGGCTTTTCTTTTACGGCGCCCGGCGGCGCTGGATGTGCCGCCGTATAACCATTGGAGAGGAGGTGCGAAGGAGCTGCGCTCAGACCGATTAAAACAACTGTCTGTGGTAATGAACTGGAGCGCCGTGCAGTCACACGGCTCGCTGGAGCAAGACGCTCCGACGGACAGACCTTCCATGTAATTCGATCAGAAATATCACTCTGTGTCATCATTTCACATTATTTCATTAAGTTCCTTGACCTTTAAGAGGAAAAAAAACCCAAAACGTGCTCCCTGGTCATGCTGTCAGTCACTTATGTGAGAAATACTCATCATGTCTTCAAGTCCTTGATTTAGGTTTTGATTCTCAACAATTCAACGTCCACATTGTCAGATTTCTGCTTATAAATAGTGAGATTTGTTTAAGTTGCCCTCTGGCTCTTTAGTATGAAGGTATGCTACAGTAACAAGACTTTATTTTATATGATGAGCCCAAAACTTTACATGCAGTTAGGTCTTAGTGTCCCAACCTTCCGCTTTTAATCGATCCCTGCAAAATTTGGACAAATGTGATTGATACTGCTTGATTTAATTAAAGCTTAATTCCTTTCTGAGGCTTGTATATGAGAATATTTACAAATTCCTGACTGTTTTTGTTACATAATGACCTAACTGGGTCTGGATAAGGGCCCATATTGCAGAGGGGAACTTGAGGATTAAATCCAGAGCCATTAGAAGCCGGCGGTAAACACGGAGCGTCTCTTCTCTCTTTGTTCGTCCGGAGCTGGTGTTTGCTTGACAAATTCTTGGTAGCGTTTCCTCACTTTAATGAGTTTGCAGGAAAACAGACGTAAAAGTCCTAATGGGGCATCAGAATATTTAACCTGTGGGAGGTCAAAGGCAGCTCTGTTCATAGTGAGTTGGATCATGTTTAAAAAAAGGTTTAAAAGATGTCTAATTATACATGAGTATGAATTTATTCATCAAGCATGTTGTTGCTGAAGAGAAAAGTTTAGAAATAAATCAGATTCTTGAATATTTTGCTTATAAAATGTTACTTTTTTTACGTTTTAACATTGAAGTAAGAAAAAATTGGAATTTTAAATCTTGTTTTCTGATCAACCAGCATCAGAAACTTGAAGTTATGTAAAGATGTTAATTTATTCTGTAAACTTAACATGGAGCAGCTTTATCGTGACGTTACCATTGCTGATGCTTTAATAGTTTTAGTTATTCTATGATTCAAGGGAATCAAATGGTTTTAGTTAAACTTACTTTCAGGCATGTTTTGGACAGCAACAACGAGAACAAAAAATACCTGCAAGCACAGGATTAACATGCAAACTTCATAAATAAATGCCGATATAGACTCAAACTATCGTCCTCACTGTGAAACAACAGTATATGAGGGCGACTTCAAATGCACTGGGTTTTTTAAAAATCTTTTTTTTTAATAATTGAATTCAAACTGATTTAGATGCATGAATTAAAAATGTTTTGTTTTATTATTTGCAATCTTAAGCTTAAAAGTTACAAAAAATGAGAAGAAACTTGTGTTAAAGTAGAGTAAATGTCATGAGCCCAGACATTTTTTCTTTGATGACAAATTTGTTTTGTTTTTTTTTTGTCTGTGTTTAATGATCAAACTTTACCTCCTGAAGTGTTTTCGCCATGAAACTTTTTCGTTTTTCTAAAATGTGTGTGACGGTTTAAAGGCTGCAGATAAGAAGTGGGCTGATTTGTCTTCTATTGCCTTCGTTATCTCCTTTACTGTGGACTCCTTCTCCACGAGGTGCCGGCGCTGATCAGCGGCCCATCATGACACATAATCCCCAACATCTGCCAGCTCCCGTTGATTTGCGGTGCATCTCCGTTTATTTATTCTGACCAGATGAGCCCCTGGTATTTATAGCGGGAGTAAAAAAAAAAAAAAAAAAAAAAGACAGCGGCGGAGAGCGGGGTCAACCCCGGGTAAAGCTGCAGAGACAAAATGCTGGAGCTGACCTGACATTCTTGTCCCCATTTTGCCTGATTCTCTCAATTGGCCCCCCAATAAAAAGTCGGGTGTGGCCGAGAGAAGCAGAGAGAAAGTTCTGATTCTTCCTCCTCCTCCTCCTCCTCCTCATTCCTGTGGTTCGGAGGAGAAATGGAAAGCTTCCACGCCGCGCCGTGCCCGCGGCGGGGCGCCTTTGACGTGCCGTGGAAGGTCACGCGTGGCAGCGGTGCACGATGTGGGCTCCTCGTCTTTGTTTCGCCTCCTCCTCCTCCTCCTCCAAGAGCATCTGTCACCACAGGGGGTCAGCAGGGCCGAGATGAATGAGCCCCCGGTGGATTCCCTCCCTCCGCTCGGCAAATGGCACAGGGGGAAGGGGGAGGGGTCTGGGTGTGTGTTTGTTTGCATGTGAGTGAGAAAGAGAGAGAGAGGGAGAGAGAGAGAGGGAGGGAGAGCGAGGGAGGCAGGGTTTGTGCTGAGCCGAGGGGGCAGACAGTGGGATTCCCACTCCTTGTCCGTAGAGGATCATGACCACCAGTGAGGACTGACGCCGTGGACCGCCAGCAGCCTCCCGCTTCCTCACCTCCAAGGATCTAACTTTCTAAAACCATGGGCTCGCTGTGAGATCTGGGATTTACCGGGATTATTATTTATTCTTTTTTGGAAGGGGGGGGGGGTTTGACGGTTCCCATCAGCTGCTGGAGGAGCCATGAAGGTACAGGAGAGTGTGATTGCGTCCCCCCCTCCCACCTCCACCCCCCCCACCCAGCTGCAGCTTTAATGATACAGGCTTTTAGCACCTCATTTACCAAGATGTTTGTCTGCGTTTCCTTCATTTGCCCCCCCCCCCACCCCCCCCCCCCACCCCCACCCCAGCACCCCCCTGTCTTTTCTCCTGCATGTGTGATGAGGCAGTGTGTTTCCTAATGTTGAGGAGTGTGCCCGGCCCTCTTCCTGCGTCTTAACGCTCCGATATTGACCTTTAAGTGCAGCGAAAACCACGATTTTCAGCCCCCCCTCCCCAGGAAAAATTCAGGCTCCCTGTCAACATGAGAAGTTGCTGATTCGGCACTTGACCGCCTCGAAATGCTCAGATTAAACCGACGAGCTTCACACATCAACACTGACCTGACTGTGGACAGTTTAGCTGTATCGAACAGGACGATGAAAGATTCCTCGAAACAGTGTAGAAGTGACGACATGTTCTGCTGCTGAGCAGAATAAATGCTGTGTTTTACTTTAATTCATTAAAATACTGGGTTTTTGCGAACTACATTAAAGTCCAACAAACTAATAATGACATTTTAGAGTGAAAAAAGTCGATTTGACTCAGTAGTCTTAACTTAATGCTTCAACTTCAGTCAGTTTCTATCAAAAAATGATCATTTAATTACTTTGAGTGGGTTTCGATCCCAATCACAGATCATCTGAGAGTGTTATTATACCCAGATGTTCATCCGGTTATTTGACTTTGCGGCTACATTTGTGGTGCATTTGAATCCTTATGACTTGGATTAATGAAAGACTGGCTTCTTTTAGGTTGACCTTTTTCCTCTGGAATGGCCGAATTAACTTTTCAACTGTGACCCAGGTTTTAAATAGAAGAATATCTGCCTCAAGATGTTTGCATTAGTGACTTGGCATTTTTTTAACTGACATCAGCAAACAAAAAAAAAAAAAGCTGAACATCAGCCCTTTATTACAGATTATCCAATACCTGCAGCTGTAACTACTTTTATACGTGAAACGGAATGAAATCACATTTCTTCTCTTTTATTGTGATAAATCTCTAAACCAAAAGATTTTCTCAACAAATTTCTCCCACTATTGTTTTTTTAGATTGTTTAGCACCACTCTCCTGTTATGTAATCTATTATTTTTAAACAAATGGCCCGATTATGACCTTCTAACAGCGTGTTTGTAAACCTGCACTACTTTCATGTGTACTCATTATGTCTACTTTAGTATATATTCAAGTTAAATAAGACAGGGAAACGTATTTTACTCAAAAAACAGAAGGAAAACATGAGCTACAGCACCTTTGTCCGTGTTTGATAAAACAGTTTGATGAAGTTTGAAAGAGGCAAATGCAGAAGAATAAATAAATATGGCCACTTTTCCCATGAAGGGTGAAGAGATAGAGGGAAAAAAACACCATCAAAATTAAAAAAAAAGAATTAATAAAGCAAAAAACCCTTTATTTACTTGTTTGTGGAGCCTTTTTGATAATTGAGCATGTTTAATCTCAACTTGTTTTTTAGTCAGAATTGCACATTCAGCTAAAAAGCTGGTTGCTTTAGTTGGATTGCTTCATTTTTATGTAAATACCACAGGTTTACCCAGAAGTCGTGAGCCTGTTCATTTGGTTTATCTTTAAAAAAAAAAAGAGAGGGAGAGAGAGAGAGAAACTCCAGTTTTTCTGGCTGATCTGACTTTGATATGAAGCATGTGCTGAATGACAATGCTCCCAAGCCTCAGGTTGCAGATAAGCCAAATCCTGCCTCTGCCCCTCTATTGTAAACCCTGTAACGTAATTATGCAGAAACAAAGGGAGGCCGGCTCAAAACTCTCATTATCTCGCCCAAAGAAGGACATATGCAACCAGCTAATGGCTGCATATATGATCTGAAACCTCGTTTTACTGCACATATGTCTCCTCAATTCAGAAGTCCACCGAAATGCATTTATATTAAACTTTTACTATGACTAAAAAAAAATAAGTATTCCTTTACAAACTGAGCTCATTTTGAATCTGATCTTCATTTAGTCCCAAACTTGATTTTAATTCACATTTTTGGACAGCTTTAAGAGTTTTTTTTGTTGTTGTTTTAGTGCAAATAAGAACTTTAGCAACATGCTTCCTCTGCAAACACAGTGACTATACAAGCTTTAATTCAGCATTTTTCATTTTAACTTTTCTTTTATGCTGTAAAACTGTGCTGTCTCCAGTTAACTATTAAAAACATTCATTTTCTTCTCTGAAAAAATGAAGGTTTTCTGACTTTATGAGGTGATGGACCCTCTTGGGCAGCTTGGGCAGCTAGTTTAGGACCATGGGATTTGGGTTTTTTTTTTTTTTTTTTTTTTTTTTTTGCTTTTTCCATCATTTACATAAAGATTTTTTTTCCCTCCTTTCAAACAGTTGAAACAGTTTTTTCTTTGTGGAAGGTAAACCCTGCAGTATTCAGTTAAAACAAGATTAAAATAGCAGCATTTGCTTGAAATGTACTTTAATCTTCACCTCCAGCGAGGTGAAGTTCCCGTTCAGAGCCAGGCCAAACCTGCCCTGACGCTCCCTCCCGCCTCGCCGCTGGAAAAACAGGACCTCATTAAGCACCTCGGGCTCGGCTTGTATTGCCGTCTAGATTTATGGCTCCTTCATCTCCATCTCCAGAGCCATCTGCCTCTCCTTCTGTGTCACCTCCCCTCCGCCACCAGATAACCATCAAAATGTTTCAGGCCTGTGCTCTCCGGCCGATCGGCGGCCTGGGAGAGCCTCGGCACGGACACCGGAGGAGACGGTGGCCAGAACCCGATGAAACGAAGTATGGTGCGATGTAGTGATTGATTTGAGAGGTTTGAGAGGAAAACATGACCCAGTTGAGCGAGCACACGTTTGTGCCCCATATTGATGTTTTTGAGCTCTCCGCTAATGATTCACAGTGCGAGGATTCAGGTTGAACTGGTCTTATGTACACTGGCTGTCCGGAGGACTTGGACCCCGGATCAGCCACACGGTGCAGGAGGAGCGGGATCGTTGCCCCTCTGTGTGTTTTTGAAGCTGGGTGGGTGTGGGGGGTTTGCTTCTGTTATATCACAGCGAGTCACATGGTGACGTTTCAGTGTGATGTCTGGATGGAAGAGACGGTAACAGTGAATTACCGTTCCCTCTGATATGTCGTCTAATGTGGACGTTATTGTGAGAGTTTGTAACCCACATGCTCACAAGAGCTGTTTTTGAAAATTCAAACCCATAAAATTAGTCTTGAGCCACAAAATAACATTTAAAATCAAGATAGCAGCCGGTAAAGTTGTGTGTATTGATACAAAGACTGCATCTTCTGGAGTATTTATGCGTTACTATGATTTAGACTTGAAGACATTTTCTTCTTTTGTTTTTTTGCCATTTCTCGTAGATTTTTGAAGTTACATTTTAGTTATTTTAGTGATTTTTGAGGTGCTATGCTTCTTTCACCAACAGTTCTCATGACCATTTTATAAGCTTGGGGGGTTTTTTATTTTTAGTTTCATTTGTTAGTGGTTTTAGCAATTTAGTTTTTTAAGCCTTTGTTGCTTTTATTTCTTTATTCTGATTTGACTTTTCAAAGTATAAAAGTCTTTAAAAAAAATCGATTTTTTTTTTTTAAATGAAAGTAGTTCCTGATTTGTCCATTAGGGGTCGCAGTGTTTCATTGGGAGTAGATTACACAACACCTCACTCAGACTTTAAACTGAACGGCAGATGCAATCGGTAATCGATAGTGACTTATGTTATTGGTAGTAAAGTAAGTTAACCATCAAATCCGGCCGTTGAGTTTTTCTAAATGTCTAAATGCTGCAGCGTTTCACTGCTATGAGAAACAGCAAAAGTCAAAATTATTACAACTACAGCTACAGTTTCTAGGCTTTTGGTACAAAGTGTATTAGTTTCCCATGTTTATGGTATTTATGGCATTTATTTTTTTCGTTCTAACTTTTCTCTAATTGGTAGTTTTTCCGCAGTCATCGGCGATAAACCTGAGCTGTATGAGCAACAGCACTGTCACAAAAATGAATCTATGGAAGTTCTTGTAGGCAAATTTTTCTGACTTTCTTCTAATCACAAACACTGGTTTTCCTAAAAGCTGTTATGTGTGTAAAGCTTAATTTTAACAGGTTTGGTTTTCCTTGCTGCAAGATATCAGGAAAAACTGATAATGTCGAGTATTGCAACGTCATTTGCAAAAAAAACTCTTCCATAGAACGTGTGAATATCTTGTCTCTGGGGTGCGTCCTTCTAAGTAACAGTGCTCTTTCACTTGACCCTTCATTAAGGACTGGAACCAAACGATAACATTTTTAAATTCACAATTATTTGGAATCTTTCGCAAATAATTGCACTTTGTTTCATATTTAAAGTCATTGCTTTGAATATGTAGAGTGAATCCACAGTGGATGGAATAGTAGTAATTTGTCAAGGCTTTGTCATCTTTCATTGTGACGTTTATATTGTTTAAATTGATATTATGACAAAATTTGAGTAGCTCCAAGTATGTTGTCAGTTGGTGCCTGAGCCAAGCCAAGTAGCTATGGAACCAAAATCCAAGCAGGTATCATCGATTTGGTTCTGGAAAGTCGATTTTCGTGATTAATCTAGGACAAAAAAACTAGGACAGTGGTGATAAATTCAAAGCCTGAGACGTGCTGAGCTAATGAGAGGTCTTTCTGTCCCCGTCTTCCCAGGTGTTGAAGCCACACAGTGACATGCCTTGGCTCAGAGTTTCCGCTGTGTGGTAGCAACCCAGCATGTAGCAGTGGCCAACAAGCCCTTCACGCCTGGGAACACTTCAACAATGTAAGTGGCCCAACTGTAAAGTGACGTGTCTTCATGAAGGGCTGAGATCCGGCCTCGGTCGGTCTTCTCATGTTCTCCAGCCACTGGCTGATTGAGACCCTCTGTTGGTGCCACCCAGGAGCTGACGGGTCTTTAGGTTAAACTGTTTCTTCCCAGCGGTGTCGTTTCGTTACGTTTGGTCGTCCGTCAGACTGACCCCAAACACCCCACCTGAGCCTCACCTGAGAAACATCCGTTAGCCGACCTCCGCCTCCGCCGCACTTTGTTTTCAGTAGCGCAGGTGGTAAAAGGTGGGTGTCAGTTCGATGACGGATGTGCTGCGCCCTGACGGAGGCCTCCGGAGCCTCCTTTCCACTTCCCGGAGGAGCAGGCGGCAGCGCCGTACAGATGCCCCGGGGCGCCCTCCGGTCGCCCCTGCAGCCACCTTTCCTCCATTAGTTAACCGAGAAACACTGAAGCCCGGTTCTCCTAAGCTGCTTATCTCTGCGACAGCAAAGTCAGGCGCTGTTAATCTTGTCTTTTGTCTGAGTTGGTTAGATTCTTCACCCAGGAAGGTTGTTAAGTAAACACAGGGGCTGGAACCTGTTCAGGCTCGGGCCAGCGGAGCCCTGCGAGGCAAAACGCAGCTCCAGATTCAGTCTGACGAGTTAAAAAAGTTAGATCGAGGGTTTGTGTGTGGAGAATCCATGATTCAAACCAAGTGCCATTAGTGGATGTGCTATTAATTTCTGTTATTAACCAATGTACACCTTTAAATATACAGTAGTTAGATGTAAGCTGTGTCACATCTGAACGTTGGGTGACGAGTCATTATTGCATAGTTGTTCAATGTTGCTTGCAGTTGCAGTTTAACCTTCTGTCGGGTTTCTGGTTTCATTTAAAATGGTATTTAGCTCGCAAGCATAGCAGAACCTTGAGAGAAAACTGGAATAAGAGCACAGAAAACATGCTACAACTGTATAGTCAGTGTTTTGAATCCTAAAAGTTTTTAGTTTTTGATCTCAGAAGAATCAAATACTACTACAATACTACTGTTGTCTACTCAGGTGTTTTATGCAGTTTTCTTTAAATTTAGCACAAGTAGCCAATGCCTTTTTCTTAGTTTCATTCAGAATGCTAGCTAGCTTCGCAGACATAACAGAGACGGAGATATACAAAGAGTGTTAAAAACTCAGTAATCATACACGGAGCTGACTTACTGAATCCAAAATGACAAAGCTAGCTAAAGTACCATGCTGAACATCTCCAGAGTCGATACATAAAGAGCACCGTTTGATCTTTAAAAGGTATGATGTGTTCTCAAAGTGGTAATGACGCTGCACAGGACACAATGAAAGGTAAATATTTACTTAATCTGATTAGTTATATTGAATAATTTAAGTGTAGTATCCTATGCTCTTCCGACTCAATATACCACCTAGTGGTAGATAGTGGTACTAGATCGTAGGCTTGGACCTCGTTCAGGGGTCTGGAGCCACATTGACTCTCCAGCCAGGGTAGAATTTCTGAAAATAGATAAAACAGCTGAAACTACCAAATAAAGAAAACTTAAACAGGAAAAAAGGTTCAAACTAAAACGATTAATACAAATTCAAGAAAAAGAAACATTTGCTTGTATTGCTTAAACTGCTCCTAAATATGAGGAAATGCAATAAACAGCTGAACTGCTAACAAGGCTAAAAAAGCCATGATGCATAAAATTATTTCAAAATCTCTGAAATCTTTTGAGTATTTCTAAATAGTAGCAATAAGAATACATGAATCCAACCTCGGTTTTATATGAGAACTTTTTTTCTCTGTTTTTTCTTCTTTTCAGATAATTAAAGCCAATTTTTATTTGATGGAAAATCATCACAGTGCCTCATTTGCTCCAAAATTTCCAGATCCTTGCAGCGAGCTGGCCGGGTAACTTCTAGGATATACCTGCAGCACTGTCCGCTCACTGTTGCTTAAGTTTATTTTCTAAAATAGTTAAAGTTGGAGCTGAAAATGAGGCTTATTTTGTCTGTAACAAAATTATATTTACCTTTTATCATCTTTCTCTGAATGAATTATTGATAAATTCATTTCGGTGCTGTCGTGTGGAGTTGGACAAAGATTAGGAAAGTTTGCGATGAGCTGAATTATTACATTGAAGCTTGCGGTGGCGGCGGATCCGGGCGTCGGGCGGCAGCTGCGAGCCGTCGCGGTTCCTGCACAGCTGAGGCCTTTAACCCGGCTGCAGTGGCGTTGACCACAACACCCGGCAGCGAGTCGTCCAAGGACAAATGGTGAAGCGGTAGAGCGGCCCGCTGCCGCCGCCGCTGCTTTGTTTTCCCCAGCGCCGCCTGGGCTTTGAACACAGATGTGTTGCGGGGCTGATAGGAAGGGAGTGGAAGTGTGCGTCTGTTCTGAGGACTGAATGCAGACGTCGGCCATCGCACACGGCTGCTGCTGCTGCTGCTTCTTTTTTAACTCTTCATTCAGGCCACATGCCTGAAGCCCCCCCCCCCCCCCCCCCGATCCAGCTGCCACCTGCCACCGGGGTCCGGGCCGACCTCAGCAGATGTCTCTGAGGGGGCAGGAGAGAGAGAGGAGGGGGCAAAAAGCAGGCAGAGTCCCTCTACATTACAGATAGAAAGAAACAAAGATGAGCAGTTAAAGAGTGACTGACCTTGGCCCCCATGTTGTGACTGACATAGACAAAGTGTGTGTGTACGTGTGTGTGTGTGTGTGTGTGTGTGTGTGTGTGTAAACCAAACATCTGCTTGATTGTATTAAAGCAACAGACTCTGCCAAAGTCCACATGTGAGTTTGTGGCTCTCGCTCGCACAAATGTGAGGGTTTTCCTCCTCTGGGCGCCACTGCAGAGCTGCAGGAGGAAAGGAATAACTAAACCTGGGGGTCTTTAGGACGGAGGTCTTTTTTCATTCCTCAGTGATTTTACTTTTCAAGTTTTCTCTTCGAGAAACAATAGTTATTAAAAAAATGTTGAGCAGCTTTTGATAATCGGGCAAAATTGATAAAGAAAATACATTAAAATGAATGACGATAACTGTACGTTTTATTGTAATGTGCATTTTGAGAGCTGGATTTAGTGGTAGTTGCCAAAGATTATTACAATGTCAGTGTAGTTCCAACATTTACAAATTGTGTTTATATACACTTATTGCATTGTAAAAACATATTCCAGCTTTTTTATGGTCAAAAGTTTTTTGAAACCAAACATTGCGGCTTAATTATTTTGGTATCATTAGCCACTGACTGAACTATGATAGATTTAGTTTTCATGCACGCAGCTGTTCAGCAAAAGAACGAAAATCAAGAAAAAAAGAACAAAGCAGGTCTGAATTAGGGGCAAGACAAAGAGCACTGTTCATTACAAGAACATTGTTGGTTATTATATTTTCAGTTACAGAGTTTTGATTCACTTCACCTGGATAAATGTTTTCATTCAAAGCTCATATTATAAGGAAAAGAAGGTTTTTTTTTTCAAATATGTTTAATAATTTGACCTGTAAGCACACATCAAGGTGCAGTGAGGTGTTCCTCTGTTAAAATGTGGGGAATAATGATGTGGACTAAGTCACTAAGTCAGTATTTATCAGTGTTTACAGCCACCAGACTTCCCCTCACACGACTGGTGTGGCTGTATATCCATATCACCTGTAGCATTTATTTTATGAGCTTATAAATGTCTCAGTGGTCCTACTGACTTTCTTTTATCAGCGGTCATTAATCTGTGAGTCTGAGGCGTCCTTAAATCACCTCTGAACCTGATGCTCTGAGGACAGAGTGAAACGTTTCGTTTGAATTAGGCTTTTTTGTATGAACATTGATATGTGACATATAGTTTTGCGTATTGATGTAACTCGCATAGATATTATTGCCTTTTTTTGTGTGAACTTTTATTCTAACTCTCCAGTTGTAATATTTTAGCACAGCTATTTGTATTTTCATTCTTTTATTATGTCACTTCCTGATTTGTTTTTAATCTGCATGTTGTCCCCTCTTTATGCTTTATCCTGAGGTTCCCTCTCCATTTTTTATCTTTATTTTTTGAATGTATCCTAGAACTAGAGATTGCCTCCTTATTGGTGTTGATGACTGGAGAGTTTGAAGTCCTGCAGAGCTTTCATTTATCAAACCGTTACAGGAAATTATGTCTTAACGAAGTTTCCTTTGGAAAAGCTGCAGATCAGAGTACGACTCCGTTTCTGTGTCTGTTGAAAGCGGCTCCAAGGTGGAACTTTTCCAAAAATGCTGCGTGTAAACGAGTTGAAACACAACTTTCTGGAACTGCTTAGGATTTCTGCGTGATTTCCGTGGCGTGAATGGGCCTGGATCCTTCCTGCTGCATAAATAAACCACTTCACCGTGTGTTTATACTCCAATAAAACACACCCGTGTCACTACGAGGACTGTGTGTTGCCGGTAACACGGTGTGACTCAGAACATGGTGATAAACCATCATCCAGTCCAGTAGCTCATATCGCTCACTGCAGTGTCAGAAAGCAACTTTCTGCTGCGATCAGGAATCAAACCGGGGTCCAAGACTAAACCAGCCGCATCCAGCCAACAGTAGCAGAATAACATGATTTCAGAGAAGTTATTACATGCAAATAAATCTTGAAGGCCTGTCAACTTTTATATTTAAGGAGATGATTAAAGATGATGATAAATCATAACAGTGTGGTTTTTCTTCTGTCCAGCAGAAAATGGGGAATTCGTACGCCGGCCAGCTGAAGTCTGCTCGATTCGAAGAGGCTCTCCATAACTCCATTGAGGCGTCGCTGCGCTCCAGCAGCGGAGACCCTCAGCCCATCTTCACCCAGCTCTACCTGGAGCCCGACTCCTACCCCGCCGGCATGGAAGGTGGGGGAACTGCAGCCCGCCTGGTTTTTACCGGAACGCGTTGAGATTAAAGTGGTCAAGTTAAAAAAGAAAAAAAGAACAATTCGGACAAATAACCCGTGATCACATTGAGGGTCGTTGAGACGCTTGTGTTGGTGTCCGGCAGACGTGAAGCCGAAGGCCGAGGCGGCGCCGCACGGCGCCGACCCCCCGGGAACCGAGCTGACCAACGGCCACTCCTCCAACGACCCGGAGGAGCTGGAGGACGACGACGAGCTGGACAGCAGCAGCCCGCCGCTGCCGTACCTGCAGGCGCCCGCCCCGGACGGCTGCTGCACGCTGGACGGTAACCGGACCCGTCCGCTCGTCTTTCTGGATTCAGGCCGTCTGATCGGATCAGAAGATGATGATGATGTTTTTTTTCCTCTCAGGGTTCTGCCAGGCCGGAAAGGACCTGCGTCTGGTCTCCATAGCAACAGAGAGCATCGAAGTCCCCGCGGGCTTCGAGCTGGTGGGCGCCAAGTCCCCGAGCGTCCCCGAGCACATCCTGGTGTGCGCCGTGGACCGCCGCTTTTTGCCTGACGAGAACGGGAAGAATGCACTTTTAGGTCAGAGCGATTTCGCCGCGGCGGCAACGATCCACACAAAATGAAACGAACACAAAATGAAAACATCGCCTGCTTCCATCTCGACAGGTTTTTCAGGAAACTGCGTGGGCTGTGGCGAGAAGGGCTTCAGATACTTCACCGAGTTTTCCAACCACATCAACCTGAAGTTATCCACCCAGCCCAAGAAGCAGAAGCACTTAAAGTACTACCTGGTGAAGAACGCTCAGGGTGCTCTGTGCAAAGGGCCGCTCATCTGCTGGAAAGGTGAGACCGGAAGCTCCTCCTCCTCCTCCTCCTCCTCATCCTGCTCTGCCGCCATCACCTCCTCTCACTGTGCTCTCTCTCCCCCTCCCGGCGCCGCCAGACGGTAAAACCCGGCCGTTCCCCGGCGGCGCGTCCACCTCCACCTCCAAGCCCAGCCCCTTCTCCTCCCTGAGCAGCAAAGAGAACGGCGGCACCGGCGCCGGCGCGCACAGCTCCTCCCCCTTCTCACTGTCAGGTGACTCCCATCACACTCCCCATCACGACCTTTTCCCGGCGTCTAAAGTCGAGTCAGATCAGCTCATATTTCAACAGTTAAAACACTTTTACTGGTAAAAAAAAAAAATGTGTTGATTATACAGAAAAAACAGTCTGAGAGCAAAAATATAGAAAATATCAAGCACAATAAAGCAAAATAAAGGTGGAAAAATGTGAAATTCCATGTAGAATTTCTGAATGTACTCAAATCCCTTTGTATTCAGACAAAAAACAGTAAATGTGGAGTTATTTCTAACTCATAAAGCTGTCTTTAGTCCGGCCCAGACCGTCTCTCCCTCAGAGGAAAGACGTTTGTTCCAAAACTCAATATTCTGACTGTCAGATGGATCGCATGGCCGCGGTACGTCCAGTTAGAGGAAAACACTTCATTTATCCCACCGCAGCGGCCTGGGCTCATGTCTTATGCTGTTGCCATAGCGACGGGTTGTCTGTATGGGTAATTTTCCGAGTATGGACCGGTACTTGAACCACAGCCGTGCAGCTCTCTGAGCTGGATCTGCGATCGAGATGAGAAGAGACGGCGATGTCCAAGCTCCTGCTGTCATTTTAACTCCCCAGTGAGTAAAAAACATCTGGTTAATTAAAGTCGCGATGAACTGAGAACCACCAAACCACCAACAGAACGGTGAAAACGTCAAAGAAAACGGCAGCAGAGAGGTGACGGTGCGTTTGCCTGACGTCGGCCGCTTCGTTTCCACTTCCAGACTCTCCGCCCACCAGGTCGACGCAGGCGCCCGGCGTCTTCTTCGGCGGTCAGGACCTCGGCCGAGACATCAGCTTCCTCAAACCTCTGGCCTCCACGCCGGGGAGCAAGACTCTGCCGATAGGTGAGGAGGGAGGAGCCGCCTGCACACACCCAGGCTGCCACACTTTCCAAGTGACTCTTAAAACAGCCTTGACCCCATCAGGAAGGAGGTTGCCTAGCTACAGTTTTGTGAGTGTGTGTGTGCGCGCATGATTCAGAATAAGGCAGCTGAGATTAACCTCTGCTTCCACTGTTCACACACACACACACACACACACACACACACACACACACACACACACACACACACATTCACACACACACACACAGAGCGATCAATACCCAAAGAAGAATGGCTGTAATGACTTTTTAAGGCCTCGCCATCCATTAGCCTCTTTACAAGGTTGTGATATTGACAGGCAGAGGCTACGCATGACGCTCGATATTTTAGTGTATTGCAGTCGCGCCGTCTTAGGAAAATATCCGCTCACACGCAGGAGGGGGATCGATCGGCCGCCGTACCGACGCGTCGTAATTTATCGTTGCAGGAAATGTTTTTATTCCTCACTAATCAGATTACTCAGTGAGGGTTTACACACCCGGCTGGATCACAGCAGCGGTGGCATACGGTTCTATATAACTGAGAAAATTTGAATGCAAATTGAATGAAATGTGCATTTCAAGATGTGTCTTATGTGTGAAATTAATGCTGCAGGACAACATGATGCTGGAAAAGCTTAGATTAGACAGTATTGAGGTATGTTAGTGATGATGGGATATCACATGTTTCGTGTTATAATATCTACAATCTTTCAGTGTAGCGTTTGTAACCTCTGTGTGTGTCTCAGTGCCCACGGCTCTCAGGGTGAACGGGCCGGCCAACGGTCTGGCCGCGGACGGCTGTCCTCCGCTGCTGAGTCCGTCCCACATGTCGCTGGCCGCCCAGGCGGCGGCGTTTCGCTCTGCGGAGCTGGGAGACAGTCCGGGTGAGAGCCGCCCTCCTCGAGCAACTGGCGCTTCCCTCTCCTCCCCACCGTAACAGTGTGTGTGTGTGTGTGTGTGTGTGTGTGTGTGTGTGTGTGTGTGTGTGGTCCTCAGTGGCCTCTGCGATGAACTCGGGGCCTCCGAAGAAGCGTCACCGGAGCTGGCACCCCAGCGCCCTGGTACCCGTCCCTCCCACCGCCGTCCCCGTGCCCGCCATCCGTCCCATCGTCTGCTCTCCAGGTTAGTGTGTGTGTGTGTGTGTGTCTGTGTTTCCTTCATCACCACACATTGTTTACCTCCGTCCCTGACGGTTGTCAGGGATGATTCACTCGCCGTCTCCATGGAGACGTAGACGGACACAGCAGCGAAGAAATGATTTTTTTTTTTCTTTCTAAATCGGATGATGACAGAAAATTCCTGCCGCGTCATGCAGCTGCAGTTTTTCCTACGTTACAAATAACTGTTGGTTTACATGAGAGCGCTGCAGGAGCTTCAAACGCCACTCCGGTGGGTTTTTCTTTCTTTCTTTATTTATTTTCTTAATTTCCTGACTGTGATGTGTGCAGGCTCCGTGTTGGTGTCCTCCCCTCAGCCGCCAGCAGGGGGCGTCATCCAGCCTCAGCCCATCGTCCCCGGGGAGACGGTCATCGTCCCCGACAACCTGCTGGCCTCGGCTGGCGTCCGCCCGTCATCCTCATCGGTACGACCTTCTCAAACTTCCTGTTGTTGTGAATGTTTCTGGATTAGCGCTGCCAAATAACAGTGTTCTTTCTCTTTTTGGACCTTCTGTTTGGATACATTTTTTTAAATTTCAGTTTACAAAGTAACACTACCCTCTCCTCTGGTTTTTTTAGGGCACGGCACTTTACCGTACTTCTACGGGAACGTGGGCGACATCGTGGTGAGCCCCCTGCTGGTCAGCTGCTATAAGAGCAGCCAGCTGACCGACAAGACCCTGGAGAGTCTGGGCCTGAGCAGCAGCCAGCTGCTGAGCGTGGAGACCATGATCCTGCTCACGCTGCAGTATCTGGCGCGTCTGGGTGAGCCGCCGTGCGCGCTGTCGCGTGCCGTTATCGTAGCGGGGCGGGGTGGATGACCGTGAGGCGGCGCTGACTTGTCCAAACACTGAATCCTCTCCTGGAAAAAACAGGGCCCGGGCTTATCTGCCGTTTGTTTGGCAGAGCGTTTGAGGTTTCCGGTGTCTCCCCGCAGGCTCGGAGCAGATACCCTTGAGGGAGGAGCTGGAGCAGATCGCCCTGAAGGCCATGCTGTGCTGCCCCGGCGGCCCCGCCATCACCCCCGCCCAGCTGCCCTGGCTGGCCCGCCTGGAGGCCAGCGTCTCCGGCGGCAGCGTGCAGGTGGTGGTCACCCACAACACGCTGGGCGAGGGCATCTTCGACTCGCTGCGCTCCCTCAGCGAGGGGCCCCAGCACCAGCAGTGCCTGCCCACCTACGTGGTCATCATATGTGCCTCCAAGATGAACGGCAACGAGTTCTGCGTTCTGGTTCTGGGTGGGTTCGGCGCTCTGATCCAAGTCTGCCAAATATGCGTCACACTGAGAGTAACGGTCCGAACCTCCCCGTCCGATGCAGGGAAATACCAGGCCCGGGCTCTAGCCGAAGGCATGCTGACCACCAACGAGTTCCTGAAGGAGATCAGCTACGAGCTGATCACCGGGAAAGTCAGTGTGTTGGCGTCTCACTTCAAAACCACGTCTCTGGGTAGGTCCACGGCGTTATCTCCTCTTCTGGGGGGAATCGGAGCTCATCCAATCTGGCGTCAAAGACAGATGGTGCTTCAGAGGGGATCTGAATGGTGCGATGATTGGAAAATACAGTGAGTGGAAGTCAGTTAAAACTGGATGAACCATTTAAAGTTGCTTATTTTAGTCACAAAAGGACATTTAGAAAACAGTTAAATATTTACATATGCATGCAAAAGTACTACATAAAACACAACACAGGTTTTACTGTCACAACTGGAACATCTCCATGAGTCATTTACAGGTTTTCGAGGAAAAGATGCTGGAATCCAGGTTTCAGACAAACTTGTGTTTATTTTAGGAACTAATTCTGCAAGTATTTACCAGAAAGGCTTCATAGTGGAAGAGTCTGGGTGCGAAACTGCCAGCATTGTTACTGTCTGGTAAAATATTGTCTAATACCCTTCAGAGTGAAGGTTTTTTGTTTGCTGTGGAGGAGGGTATGCCTGATGACGAAGTCGATATTTTCACAAAAATCAGTTCCTACCGAGTGAGCGTCTGCTGTCCCATCTTTTTTGACACAAGCATCAAATTCATTATAATTCTGTTGACGAATGTCCGGTTGTATCTCAGCAGCATCTAAACTGTCCCGACATATTTTGCGGTGCGTTCTGCTGAAAGCACACGAATTGGACCGTAATAACCCGATCTGGTCTTTAAAATGAAGTATGTTGAGATCCGATCCGCGCCCAGCTGCCTCTGCTTGCATCAGTGTGTGTGTGTGTGTGTGTGTGTGTGTGTGTGTGTGCGCGCGCGCGTGCGCGTGCGTGTGCGTGTGTGTAACGACGGTGACTGGTGGTTTCCAGGGGACAATCTGGACAAGCAGCTGACGCGGTACCAGCGCAGACGGAAAG
The DNA here is from genome assembly GCF_902148845.1 of Salarias fasciatus. Taxonomy (NCBI): domain Eukaryota; kingdom Metazoa; phylum Chordata; class Actinopteri; order Blenniiformes; family Blenniidae; genus Salarias; species Salarias fasciatus. The sequence continues at coordinate 26,590,060 of NC_043762.1, forward strand.
GACAGGTCATCCAGCCCTTTCAGGTCGATGTCACTGACCACATCCACTCGCAGGAGGCCGCCAGCATGTCACAACCCTCGGACGCAGGTTAGATCGCCCCCGAACCGGCCGACTCCTCTGTTTGCTCCCAGAACAGACTTTTCAATTTCAGGTGAAAGGCTGCTCAAACAGACTCACGTGGATCTTTCAGAAATCAATCAGAAATAGTTGATTATGGAGAATCTCATTGAATTAGCTACAAACTAAAATTATATGTGGGAAGAGAAGAGTTTGATATATGTTGAAATTTGCAGCTAAAATGTAATTATCATGTAATACCACTGTTTACCACCAGGTGGTGAATTAAGTCTATTCAAGTTTGTAAAAATCTATAGTAAAAATCTCAAACAGTGATTGGAGCTAGTTGGATTAGGGACAGACCATATGCTGGAGTCATTATCAGATCTTCTGCTGTACGTTGAGAGATTCCGTTCGGTCTTTCCGTTTTTCCCGCTGCAGAGGTTTTCAGTAAGGTCTTCCAGATCTACCCGGCCCAGCTCAATGTGGCTCGCAGCCTCCTCTCTCAGGTGTGCTCCATCGCCGACTCGGGGACCCAGAACCTGGACCTGGGGCGCTTCTGCAAGGTGGACTTCCTGGTTCTGGTCCCGCCCTCCCACCGTCCTAGTGCACCAGACGGCACAGCGCATCCGGCAGTCAGGTAGAGGACCGCGGCGTGAAGTGACCCCCCCGCCCGTCCACCTCCGCTCACCCGCCGTGCTCTCGCTTCAGGAGTCCTCGTGGACCTGGGGAACGAAGACGCGGCGGCGGCCCAGCAGAAGTCGGACAAGTACGTGGTGCGTCTGGACGCCGACGTCCACGCCAGGATGGAGGCCTTCATGAAGAAGGTCAAGCAGAACCCCTACACGCTGTTCGTCCTCATCCACGACAACTCGCACGTCGACCTGACCAGGTGAGAGGGGGGGAATCGGAGGGGGGAATCGAGCCGGCAACCTCCGCGAGGTGTTGTTGTTTAGACTGCGGACGTCTCCGTGTCCTCCGTGCGGACGCAGCGCGACAGCTGCCAGATAAAAAAAAAACCACAATCTGGAACCTTGACTGAAATAACGGCTGAATTTAGACCAGACGGCACAAGGTTGTTTTTTATTTTTCTCCACTCTCGGGTCGCAGCGATCCTGGAGGAGATTCTACATTTAAATAAAGCAGAAACTGCTGTTTGCTTTGCTTTACATGACTGAGAAGCCTTCCTGTTTTCCACTTTATCTTGAGGTTGACCCGCGGCCCACTGGGCAGTCAAGGCAGTCTCCTCCAACCTTGTAATTTCTGTAAACATCTTTAAACACTCTGTCCCGCTTGTGCTCAGCGCTCTGTCGGGCTCCGTGTGCCACGGCGAGCTGCAGGGTCTGGCCGACCGCGTGGTCAACTGCCAGGAGGTCCTGGAGGCCATGAACCTGCTGGTGCTGCAGGTCAGCTGCTTCCCGTACACGCTGCAGAGCCGCCAGTCCGCGCATCAGCGCGCACAACGAGGTGCACTGGCCGCCCCGCCGACAGTCTGGTGAGTGCGGCATCCTGAACAAACCCAGGTGGAAATAAACCTTTTCAGAATGTTTTCCTTCACTGCTGCCTCGCAGCTCGAATGAATCAAAATAAATGAAAAGAGAAACATCTTAGAGGAAAAGACGAGGTTTTCTTTCAACAGTGAACTGGTTTGCTCGATAGCTGTTATGTTGCTGATGCTGCCATGAAAGCTAGCAAACTAGCATTAGCCTCAAAGCCATGCTGTCAGGGTGAGTTTGGAAAAACACCCAAAATGCAACAGCTGTAGGAGATGTTTCTAAAACATTTCACTGTATTTTCCACTAGAAGGTTGCATTTAAATTGGCTTCATGTTGAAATTGTAGTCATTTTTGATGGTATTAGTGTAGTGAGACATTTTCTTCATGTCTACTCTTTCCCACAACATAGAAAACTTTTACAATTTGAATATTATTATGGCGTTATTTCACCGGTCCAATCCACTCAAAATGAAGTCGGGCTGCTCCTCAACTTAAATAAAATTGGTCTAAGCAGCTAAGAACAAGAAAATTCCTGAAATTGCTAAAACAACATTGCTAAAATCCTCAAATGAGGTGAACAAAGGCCCACATTTAGCATAATGGCTAACGTCGCTTCAATTTCTAAATATCTGAGAGTGCTTAAAACTATTAAAATGACTTATAATGGACAATAAAATGTCAGCAATTTGTAATTAAAGTTCTTAAATTCGACTTAAGCTGCAAATGCAACAAAAGATTATATCCAGCTCTCTAAGCTGTGCTGTTAGTTTTCAGTTCAACATGTTTTGAGGCCTAAAGATCCTAAAATATCGTTCCTGTCAAACCAAACATCACCTTCAAGGTCTAAACAAGAAGAGTTAAAACGGCAGAAAAGCTTTGCTGGGAGGCTGGGGTTTTTATTTTTTCTTATTCTTATGTTTGGGTTCAGAATGACTGGCAGCACACAGTGTGTGGTGGTGCTACTCCACCTGCTGGGCACTTGCTGACATTACACCTTAAATAACAATACAGCCAATTTCATGAGTGAATGTATTATTTTCTGGTTATTCCTTTATTAAGGTAGCATTGCAAATCTGTTGGAAGAGTAATAATCACAGCCAATAATGTAATATCTGCTTTTAACCCTTTTTTTTCCCATTTTAGATGTAACAAAGCCAATTATGTAATAACATATAAAATGCCCATTGGAGAATTGAAAATAGAGATTTTTGTCAACTTAATTATTATACCAACTTGCTGTGTATTTTTGTAATTAGAGTAGCAGTAGAAATCATATGAAAATTTAATCACTACAGCAAATAATGCCTGTAAACAGCATTTTTCTTTAGCAGTTTTAGAGATAATAAAGCCAATGAGATGACTTCCCTTAGGTGTAGTCACATTTTGAAAATAGTTTTTATAAGTTATGACACTGTTTGCTGGTAATTCCTATTAAGCAGTATTAGAAATCCTTTTGAAGGGTAGTAACTGCAGCCAGAAATGTAATAATAAGTGTAGATTGAGTATCGTGTCAAAATAACATATTTTATTGCAGTTTTTGTGCAGTTAAATTATCCAAAATCTGTAAAGTAGATGGCATAGGGGTCAAATTGAGGACAAGTAATATGCATTGTTGCTACTATATTGTTAGCGGGTTTTTGAATTTAATACATTTAAAATGGAGCAAAGAGTTGTGTTTCTAGTTGCTGCCTGCTCCACTCCGTGCAGAGTGCAGTAATGCAGCTGCAAGTGGCCTAGTTCCAGTTTTCCACCTGAATGTGTGTCTGTGTGTGTGCGTGGTGTCCAGCAGGGGGAGCAGTCTCCTCAGGAGCTGGTGTACTTCGGCCTGAGGGACTACAGCAGCTCCCTGCAGTGGGGCGTGGCCAGCCCCATCCTGCGCTGTGACGACGCCTTCGAGAAGATGGTGCACACTCTGCTGGAGAGGTGAGGGTCCGCTTTCCCGCCACTGCACCGGACAGAGTCCTCCAGGGGTTTGAACTCTCCCACCCTCCGCCTCCTCCCCCCACCCAGACACCCCCACCTGCACAGCATGGTGATCCGCAGCTACCTGCTGATCCAGCAGTACACCGAGGCCATGATGGCCCTGACCTCGTCCCCGTCCCTGAGGGACCACATCACCCCGGAGACCCTGGCCATGGTGGAGGACCTGATCAGCGCGCCGGGCCGGGAGGGCTCGCGGGGCCGCGGACACATGCTGCTGGTGCGCGTCCCCTCGCTGCAGCTGGCCATGCTGGCCCGCGAGCGGCTGGAGGACGTGCGGGACAAGCTGGGCCTCCAGCTGTGTTTCGCCGTGCTGCTGGGAAGCCCCGCCTCCGAGCTCAGCCTGCCCAAGAACTTCACCAGCCTCCTCAGGGTGAGCGACACGGGAGACCGCAGACACGGGAGACGCCTTGCCTCGTCAGGGAGTGAAATATTCATGCGAAGAAACTCGATCCTCCTGAGTTCTTGTGGATTCTACACAGACGTGCTGTGTAGAAACAACAATCACACCTGTGTTTCAAACACTTGTAGAAATCCAACCAGCCACCCGGTGTGTCTTTAGTCCAAATATAAAGACATGCTGCACACATTGAGTGATTTAATGTGAAGACAGACTGGATGCTAGTGACCCACTCTGGTCAAACAAGAAGTCACAGCAGGTCGAGTGGGGTGTATTGTGGTTCCCTGAGTCAGACAGTGCCGTTTCTTTACCTTCAGACTACAGTAGAGACATATTAGAGGACAGGATCAGGTGTGTTTGACTGTGCTACTGTCCAACAGTCAGCCCACTCTGACAGTTTAGGGTCAAACTGTTGTGCAGGTTAAATACATTCAGTTTCAAATGTCTAACTTTCATGCTGAAATTGAAGCTCTTTATACATTTTCAACATATTCCTATTTTTATTCACTCAGTTTAGCTCAGAAGCGACAAGTCATGCTTGGTATCAGTGTCTGCTTGATGCTGATTTTACTTTTTTACTTTTTGAAATCAGCTTGATCAGAAGGAAAAGTGAACACAAGAATTAATACAAAGTATTAACTTTAAAGCAAACCGACGACACCATGCGGCACCTTACTAGAATACACTGTGCAACAATTCACCACACCGTATAATACTGTCCTGCTGCTCCACAGTACACCATCCTGTACTGTAATACACCACACTTCACCATGCCACGCCGTACTAAACCATATTGTAGTGTATGACAACACTCTGCTCCATAATATACTGCTCCTCACTGCACTGCACCACTCTGCACCACTCTGTACCACACTGCACCGCACTGCACCACACTGCACCATACTGTGCCACAATGCACCATGCTTCACCACGCTATGCTGCACTGCATTATGCTGCACCATGCCGCACCACACCACGCGACCCTGCACTTCGCCATGCTGCACCATGCTGTACTGGGAAGCGACAACAACAATGAAGACCCTCAACACCATCTAGTGGTGAAAACTGGAATTATATAATTGTAATCAGCCGTTGACAACCACTTATCGTAGTCGTTCCTTCCATTTTTTAATTGCGCAGACCAATCCACATCTTCCTGACCAAAAGCAAAAATAACACCGACCTCAGTGAAAAAAAATAGCTCAAACTTCACCAGTAGTCGTTGAAAACACTTTTCTTTAGTTTTGTCTTCATGAGTTTGATGTGATGCCTGTGCTGCAGACCTGGAGGGGCTGTGAGAATGAGGACTGGGTTCCCCACACATACGAGGACCTGGAGGGGCTCTCCTGCATCGTCATCCTCACGGGGAAAGACCCCCTCGGAGAGACTTTCCCCCGGTAATCTCACAACTTTAATGAAATTCTCCACATTCTTCCATGAAAAACTGTGGTGGTGTTCATGTCCATCCAGGAGGTTGTACTCTGCTGTCAATATAAAGGGAATTTCCCGTGTGCCTCCCTTCAGGTCTCTAAAGTACAGCGACCTGCGGCTGATCGACTCCAGCTACCTGACCCGCACCGCCCTGGAGCAGGAGGTGGGGCTGGCCTGCACCTACGTGTCCCGCAGCCTCATCCAGGAGCCCAGGAAGGCCGAGGCGCTCCGGGAGTCGGACGCCGAGAAGGCCGCCACCAGCCTGCACGACGCCGACGAGATAGAAAGGCCTCAGAGCAACGGCAGCGTGGCGACACGGACCTCCGGTGAGCCCCTGACATCCCTCATCTGCATTCCATTCAATGAAGAGCGGTTTGTTGACTCTTACATCGTGCTTGCTCTGTTCTGTGACTCAGGGCTCTCTGGTGGAGAACGGCGTCAGCTCGTCGGACGTCACTGACTCCTTCCAGAAGCGTCCACCTCCGCCTCCGCCTCCACCATCCACCGCTCAGCCCGAAGCCGCCACCAACGTCGGACGTCGGCACGGTGACGCAGGGGTTCAAGCAGGAGTGCGACTCGGCGGAGAGCCAGCTCCCCTCCAACGCCTCCAAAGCCCCAACGCGCCCCCGTCCCTGTACTCGGTCCTCCTCCCTGTCGTCCCCGTCGTCGTCCTCCTCCTCCTCCACCCAGAGGCCCAGCCAGTCCACGCAGTGCAGCCGGGAGCAGCGGCGCGCCCCGCGTGTCCCCGCGCACCGTCATCCTCTCGCGGGCGGCGTACAACCTGCTGGCGGGGGAGTTGGTGCGGCCAGCTGAGCTCGTCCTCGCTGCTGCCGCACGCCGACGTGGTGTGGAGCAGCCCGCTGAGGCCTCTGGTGGCCCCCAGCCTGCAGGGGGCGGAGCAGAGCGCCTACTACCGCCAGTGGACCACCGCCCGGCAGCACCACGCCGACTACGAAGCCCCCCCGGCGCCACACCCGCGGCGCCTGCTGCTCAGCGGACCCCCGCAGGTGGGGAAGACCGGCGCCTACCTGCAGTTCCTGCGGATCCTCTTCCGGATGCTCATCAGGCTGCTGGAGGTGGACGTGTACGACGAGGACGAGGAGGAAGAGGAGCGGGAGGAGGAAGGTGGGGCTCAGAACAAACTCCTGCTTTCTGTTTTATTCCTCCGAGGATCGTCGTTCACTTCCTCCTGTTGGGCAGCAGAGAACTCGGAGGTGACGGCGCCGGTGAGGACGCAGTGGCCCGACGTGGAGGAGTTTCGAAAGCTGACCTTTGACTCCAACCCCCGAGATCCCAAGTTCAAGGAGGCCAGCCCGGTTTACTGCGACAACATGAGCTTCAGAGGTCAGCTCAAACCCGCGGGGAAGTCAGCTGTGTTTTGCAGGAGGAATGGACATTTTCAGTTCTTTGCACTTAAAGGAAACCTTGGTTGTGTATTGAGGGTTTACATTAAATTAAATTGTTTACACAGCATATATCAATCGAAATTAAAATATTTAGTACATTTGATGTTTTTTATTTGCTCCAAACACACGCCCCTTCTTGTCCCTGCAGATTTTAAGCACGATGACGCTCGCCAGCCTCGAACCAAACGAGTGACCAAGTCGATACGGCTGAGCAGGTTTGCCTCCCACAATGCATTTCATCACTGCGAGCAGTGTCACCACTACTGCGAAGCCGGTCCCGCCACACAGGTGAGAATCCCAGCGGCCCGAAAGCCGTCTCCATCGTCTCCGCCGCCTCTCGGTGAATAGCGAATGACCGTGCTGGCCGTGTGCGCCGCAGCTCTCGGAGTGCACCTTCCACGCCTTCACCTTCTGCTCGTCCATGCTGGGCGAGGAGGTCCAGCTCCAGTTCGTCATCCCCAAAGCCAAGGAGCAGCACTTCGTCTTCAGTCAGCAGGGCAGCCACCTGGAGAGCATGCGCCTGCCTCTGGTCTCCGCCAAGGTCAGTTTCCTCGCCTCGAGCGTTTAGGTTCGCCTAGCGACAGACGCATTCATCCAGATAATCGGCGCTCCGGATCAGTCACGGTTTCTGTGCGGAACCTGTCCGCAGGACCCCCGATCTCCTCAAGAGTCCCATCTTCACCCCGACCACGGGGCGCCAGGAGCACGGCCTGCTCAACCTCCACCACGCCATGGAGGGCGCCAGCCACCTGCACGTCCTGGTGGTCAAGCAGTTCGAGATGCCGCTCTACAGGAAGTACTGGCCCAACCACATCCTGCTGGTCCTGCCGGCCATGTTCAACAACAGCGGAGTGGGTGAGCGGCTCGTCTGGGTTTTCATCTGCTAGTGTTGTTCCACGTCACAATTTAGCAGGACACATTGGACTGCTTTGTGCCGTTGCAGGGTCGTGGCGTAGATAACTCACTGTGGCACAGTGTGATAGAGGACACTGCTCTATGGGAACAATCATGTGTTTGTCATCGCTCCACCGTGCACAACAGTTTTCCTCAACATCCTACGAACACGGCATTATAACTTGCATTATATTGCTGCCTAGTGCCACATAAAGGACACCGTACACCTGCGTAATGTGAAAATAACACATTATTATGTAGAGTCATCTAACAGAAATGAGACTGTAGCATCGAAGTCAGAGGTAATGAGGAGTTAATGGATTGCTTTAAATTTTATTCCTAAATTTCTTAACCAAACAATAAATAAATAAATTTTTTTTTTTTTTTTTTAAATTGAGCCATATAAGTACTGAAATAATCAAAATATTGTGGTGGGCTCTTATCTTATATCTCTCTGCTCTTCTTCACCGCTTGTTGTTAAAGCGATGCACCACCTGACAGTTTGTCACTGTGATTTACAGCAGTGGGGGGTCGTCCCGCTTATATGTTTACTCCACTCACACCCTAGTCCTGTTTACTGCGGGTGAAAGGTTCAATCTTGTGTGAGCCGATATTAGAGGGAGCCATCATGTCAGGAAGCAGCTTCAGTCCTACAGTCCGACTTGTAGAACAACCGATCAGGGGGCATGGAACGTCTCATGGGCGTCACTAGACCCAATCGCTGCCTGACAGATCGCCGTGGTCTCACCATGACCCCTTTGATGAATGTGACGGCCCACACCATTGGACATACTTATGCACACACAGTGCGACTTTCAACCTTTTCTGAGATGCGGCGGTTCACTTGTCACCTCCGCAGTGTCGTTTTGGGCCTGGTACGTGATTGGCAGTGGCGATTACCTCCTCTGAGAGTGTTTTGGTCACGGGGCATGGCGGCTTTAGCAGCTTTATCAGCCTAAATGAAAAAACTGACAAATCCCCTCCCGTCCGTTTAAGGCGCGGCCCGCTTCATGATCAAAGAGCTGTCGTACCACACCTGGAGCTGGAGAGGAACGGCTGGAGGAGCAAGGCATCAAGAGACAAGACGTATTGCCTTTCATCGTCATGATGGACGACTCCTGCGTGCTGTGGAACGCCCAACAGTCGACTGATGGAAGGTAGCGGAGATGTGTGAAGTATTTATCTGATTAAACACCAGGTTCATTTAAGTGTCAGGGTGAAGCTAAACATTGTAACAATGGACAGCGTCTCACAAGCAACCTGGTTCAGTTCTGTGATCTGGGACTATTCCGCAGTGACCCATCGGATGGCAGCTTGACTCTGACCGACGTGTCTCTGAAGACCGTGCTGCAGCACTTGGAGAACACGCCCAAGATCTCGCTGTACGCCATGTGCGGCACGCGCAAGTGGAGCAGCGGTCTGGCCCGCCGCTCTCACCAGCAGCCCCTTCAGCCGGTGCCACCTCCACGACTTCGTCATGCTCAACGTGGACCTGACGCAGAACGTCCAGTACGACCTGAACCGTGAGTTTGGTGGAGTTTGACGGTCGAGGAGACGAGTAGGGTTTGGGTCCTTGTGTGACGCTTTTCCCGTACAGGTACGACTGCGACGAGGTGGATTTTAACCTGAGGTGAACAGCAGCGGGCTGCTTCTGTGTCGCTTCAACAACTTCTACCTGATGAAGAAACATATTCCAGTTGGAGGAAACAAAGACTTCCTGGTGAAGCCCAAACTGGTGGTGAGTGTGTTGGATCACGGCAAACCTTGTCCTTTCATTCCATCGTCTTCCATCCTGACATGACCGCTGCTCGAGCTGTTCTCTGCAGGAATCGAAACCTCAGCGTCAATCAGCCCGTCGCAGTACGTCTGCGCTCCGTACAGCAAGCAGACCCTCCTGACGCTCCGGCCCAGTTCCTGCTGGAGAGATTCCTGCAGAGTTGCAGCCACCGACTGTTTCCCAAGGCGTTCAGAACAGAAGCAACCCCGTCCGTCCATCGACAGCTACCTCAACCTCAGCCCGGAGGTGAGAGCTCCCAGCATGCCGCGGCAGGGGAAACGCTGTAGAGACGACTCTAACAAACGAGTCTGTCAGAGTTGTCTTCGGGCAGCAGCACTTCAGACTGTCAGACTGTTCCAGGGGACTCTTGCAGACTTCTCGCAGTTCAGCATGTTGCATGAGTTCTACCATCGTTTGGGCAGAGGAGGACATTCTGACCGCATATACGCACACGTGCAAACTGTTAATGCCAAACACTGCAGTGGTTGTTTAACTGAGCATGCCTTCCTCAGCTGGTTCCCAGCCTGAAAGGTGTTCTCAGTCGCTCCCCGTTGTTCCTCTGCGGCAGATTTCTTTGTGTTACATCAAACTCTCGTCCAACTCCACCAACCTGAACCACGAGGGGCTGGTCTTCAGCGGTCTGCTGCTTGTACCTCTGCGACTCCTTCGTCGTCTCCGGACTCCTCAAGAAATTCTGCTTCCTCAAAGGTGACCAGTCCATAGTAGTGGTCAAGGCTTCTGATGCCGCAGTACCATAAAGGACTTGGAAGAGGGTGTAGGCTGAATTGATTGTGTCCTCAGGTGCCACCCTGTGCGTGATCTGCCAGGACCGGCTCCCTGCGTCAAGACCATCGTCCGGCTGGATGCTGGAGGACGAGTGGCAGTTCCGCCTGCGCGACGAGTTCCAGACGGCCCAACTGCAGCGAGGACCGGCCCTCTACTTTCTGACGGGACCTCCACGTCCTGAACCGGGTCGGCCCCGAGTTCGGAGGATCCGGGTAGATTTCTCTTTACTCCAAACAACAGATTCTGCAGTTCCTGCGGCCGATTCTGGAGCCCCGAGGAGGATCGGCGCCTCTCCTGACCGCAGGCCCCCTCAGTGCACTACACCCGGCTCCGCTCTGGGCCCCGGCACATTCTGAACTCTCGCTGAGCTAGAGTTACCAAATACAGACAATGCTTAGTTGGTAGAAAGCACACTGAACTTTTATTTGTTGCTGTTGGCAAAAAAATAGACGCTCACTGACAGATATTGTGAGTTCGTGACGATTGTATGTTTTGAATCCAGTGTGTCCGAACCCCAGATGTATTGGTTTTTATCTCAGGGTTTTCAAAGGGAGGTCCAGGTGAGCTGGCTTAAAAGGGGTCGACTCCTTCACCCTGTTCACAGTGTACCTTGGCAGTGACTTTTGTGGCACCAAAGAATGTCCTGGGCCAACGCTTGGCCTTTCCCTTGGCTTTCCTCCACCTCTTCTGCCTCTCAACTCCACGAAGCTCTAGAAATGTCTCTGAAACGGACACAAACCCAGAAGGTCTGCTTGTATTTTAGTGGCGCGATCTGCAGGAGGCCCTTTGATTCCGCACATTTCAACTCCAAATGGGACTGCTCTTCTCCCGTGCCTCTGAAATCTGAATGCAGCAATCGATAATCTTTTGGACAGGGCGTTGTCGGCGTGCGCTTCTGGTTCAGTGATTGTAGTTAAGTAATCCAAAGATTTTAGCCCAAAGCATTCTTTTTTAAGAGTGTCAGACTTTATTATAATGCTGACTGAGACTTTTTAAGACTTTAGTGACTTTTCACAGGGTTTTAATCGTAGAGCTCGCATATCTTCAAAATGCCAATCAGAGTCAAAGCTTTTCTAATTTATGGCATTTGCTGATTAAAATTTTCAGTTTAAAGTACCAGTTTTTCAGATTTGTTGTACACTGGATGGTGTTGGTGAGTGACTGTTAGTATAGTGGCTTCAAATCTGAGTTTTGGCCATTGAAACGACTACAAATAAGGGTTCACAACTGGGAAAAAAGTGAATTGGGATCACATTTAACAGTACTCTACCATTGCCATACTCTATGCTACCAGTTGATCGTATTGCATTACTGACGCATCAGCAGATTATATACTGGAAAACAACATCCGTAATTACAAAAAAATGGGTCATTCAATTATTTTGAAATGAAAAAACATCTTTCAATGTAATACTAATCTGCTTTTTTTTTGCGTTTCATGATATTTTTCTTAGATCTGAGACGGGTGATTGAATAAATTTTTCAGATATTTGATGAAATTAAGGCAGATTTACACTTTATCCATCACAGTTAAAATAAATTCCAGTTTCCGTCTTGACTCATGACACCACCTTGTGGCACGAAGTAGGCGAGTACATGAAAACCAAATGAACCAAGCTCCAGATCTGAGCGGTATAACTCGGCGTCTCACCACTGCTACCCAGTGTACAAACGTGGCATTCGCAAACTTTACTGTCCTTTTGAACACATAGCGTTATAATCAAAGTGAGCGTAATCACCCAGCCGCTTCACTGCCAGTGTTCCTGCTGCTGATGGCGGCTTAGCGCCGCATGCATGCCGATCGGAAAGTGACGATTCCCAAGTGTTTGAAGACGAGCAGCAATCTGAAAGAAAAGAGTCAACAGCAGCTGATCGGACGGACGCATATACTTGAAAGTGGGCTGTTTTTTTCCTCTGGTTCAACGCAGGGTTGTCCAGTGATGATGCCTTACACCATGTTTCATTGCTTAGGTTAGGTCACTGTGCTTTTGTTGTTTTGATTTGTTTTGTTTTCCCAGACCAGATGACGGCGAAGAAGCCACGTAGCCACGTTGGTGTTGAAGTGTTGTTTGTCTGAGTGAAGCAGGATGAATTAATTGGACTTTTGGACTACTGTACTGTTTCAAGCTTTGTTTACATTATTAATATATTATCGTCCCTTTTACCACTGAGGGTTGCTGATGTGTTTTTTTTTTTTTTTGAAGTCTCGTGTAACCAGTAATATTTTGGTCATGTCTTGCTGCAAAGGCATGAGAATCTACCTAGATATATCTTTACAAATGTCTGTGCCCCCCTCTCTGTTTGTGTGTTGGATTTTTATTGAATACCAGGTCCAGAAAAGGGATTTTTCCTTTCTTTTTTTCTTTTTCTTTTTTTTTTTTATTTATTCAATAAGCATTTTGGACTGATAATCATATTGAAGTGTTAATATTTGATCGCATGCTAAAACCAACTGACTGCACCCTCTCTGAGGGTTTAAGAAAAAAACATTCACAAAAGCTTTGCACAAGACTCAAGCGAGTGATTGTTGGATCTACTGAATGTCATTTGGGGTAGGAAATGTGAACTTGCACTATCCAAGTTGCCAGCTGAAAACGACGATTGCTCCCGAGCCCTCCAGAATTAGTCCAGATACAAGACTAGAGATCAAAACCCCTTTACGTTTTTTTTTTAAATTTTTTTTTACTCTTACTCCAACAGGCCATAGAATGTGTATTCTTCTTGATAATTTAATACTTAATATGCAACTTGCTCTCACAATCTTCACTGAAATGTGTTCGACAGACCATGTGCAGCCCGGTGGTAGCCTTGGCGCCTGCGTTATCTACCTCATCCTTACCAGTGTGGTTGCAGGCTGTGAATATTTTAACATTAGAGCCATGCTATTGCTGTTGAAATGTATGAATGTAATAAAGTGACTTCTAAACACATTTCCTTGTTCTATTTTGTATTTTGTATGTATGGGATTTACTTTGAACTGCTTCTCTTTTTAATGGGTTTTTATCAGTGGAGTCATGTTTTACATCTTACTACTTTTTAACAATTTAAATACAGAAATAGTGAGATGTGGGATTAAACCAACAACCTCTGCATTTTGAAGTACAAGCTTCTTTTCAAAGTGTGATAACTTCTGAGGTTTTTTTTTTTGTTTTGTTTTGTTTTTTTAATAACTTGCCATTTTTACTTCGCTGCTCACTTTTGGACACCTTTCAAAGCCTCCAGGAGCCTGATTCTACCGCCGCCATGCTTCACTGTTACATGATGGCTGTCGGTTCCACATGGAGAGGAATGTGAACTCAAGTGGTTGGACCAGTAAAATGATAAAGTCTGTCCAGAGGAGGCCTGGCTTCATAATGGAGGCTGGAATCTTCCGTCGTCGCACTGAGGGCACAGGGGGAGCGGCGGTCCAGGACCGGAGCTATTTCAGATCCCACCAAGTAATATCACAGCACACTTCCATCAACCTGCAACCCCTGTGTGATATAAGGACTCGGCTATTTTCAGCCCGCTGCTGTCAGGACAGGAAAGAAAGGAGGGGGCGGAGAGACAGAGGGGCTGGCACGACGATTCTCAGCCACGCTATGTTCGTCTGGGGGAAGCGAGGAAGAAATCCCGCGAGAGGTGGAGCTCTAAAGATTTCAGGAGTTCCTCTGTGGTTCAGTTAAAGCATAAGATAGAATTGTCATGCTTCCAAGACTCAAAAAGGGTTGATTAACTGTTTTATAGCCCACTGTGAACATTAGTACAATACTGAGACAGTCACTGCTTTCATCCAAAAAACTCAGTTTGATTACATCATCATATTCATTATTCAGATTAAATTCCAATATTAATGCAATATTAATGCATAAAAAAAATAAAAAATAAATAAATATATATATATCTATAATATATCTATATCATATCTATATATATATATATATATATATATATATATATATATATATATATATGTATATCAATGATGTGCATGTGTGATGTGAAACTTACTGAAACTACTTTTAAATATTAATACAGCTCAAAAGTCATGAAAACCAAAATCACACTATCTGAAAGTTTCAGTTTAATATATATTAATTATCACAGTCATGATCAAGATGTGAGAGAAGTTGTATAATAGAAGAAAACGAGGATATTTACAGATGTATTTAAAGTGACTGTTCATGTGAACATTGCAGGATTAAGGTTGCCTGAAAAGGAATGATAGTTAAAAGCGGTCAGTGTTTTGTTTTTCTTTAAACTCAGTTATTAAAATACAAAGTGGATGAAGGAGGCCGCGTGGGCTGTAAATGATCTAAAGTGGAGTTTTGGTTTGACAAAGTTTCATCTTAGATATTAAGTATTTTAGTTTCATAAGTAGCATGTTTTTATATTTCACTTACTCGATTACAACAAAACAAATAAATGTAGAGTCCTTTGTGTTACATATCAATGTTTCAATTTCATTTTACATCAAATAATTAATATAACTTAAATATCTCAACAGAGACCAAACGGTTTTACAGGATGACCTTGTTATAAAGTCCAGTTTAGATTTTTATTCTGAACGTACCGCGGCTCGACCCTCCTGTTTGATACATGAGCTCCTCCATGTATCAACTCCTCAGACTAAATAAAGTCACATGGCGTGCCGTCTTTCCAGGAACACTTCCTCCTCACTTTACGTCTCGTTCTCGCTGTTGTGTCTTGCTGAACTCGCCTGACCTCGCCGTGGAGACGCTCTGGCTATAGGCTGCGTTCCGCCACAGTGCTTCACGTGAAAACGCCTCGTTTTTCTCAGAAATGTTTCCCGTTCACACAGCGACGCCATGCCTCTCCAAAAATGACGTTTCCACGGAGACGGATGGAAATATTCCACCTTGGTAGCCGTTTTCAAAAAGTTGCATTTCCGAGTAAACGGACACCCAGAATTCCTGCTGGATGAATTTGATATTAAACGGTTCAAGTGAAAGTCTGATAGGTTTTTAACACTTTCCAAGGCCATTCGAAACCCTCCTGTGGGCTGGATTTGGCCCCCAGGCTGCATGTTTGGCACGGTGCGAGGTAGAATACGACAAGCCTTCGCCGCCGCCAAAACTCCTGCAACCGGATCTGCGTGCAGCGTTTCTCTGCCTGGGAACAGGGTTCGCTTTCAGCCTGGACTTCCCCGGAACACGAGGGGATGTGGTAAATCTGAGCGGCTCACGCACGAGGCCTCTCCCCCTCGGACTCATAATCGTCCCTGCAGTCGGGACTTTTGGCCGCCCGCCGTTTCATCTGGCTTAGAGCTCGCCGCCGTGTCACGCCGCAGGGTCCGGTTCTCTCTGGGCGGCCGCAGTCGACTCTCGCCGCACTCGGCAGGCTTTAGCCGCTGATGGGATATGCATCGCCGCCGTGGCAGAGGACGTGATCCACCCAAAGGCAGACGGTAATCCCCCTGCACTCCACTTACCTACCGTCCACCCACACCCACCCCAACCCCCCCTCAATAAGCCTGCAGACAGATGAGCCGGGGTTTTAGCTCCGCGCTCGATGGAGGCCGGGGAGTAATTAGAGTGAGCTGCCAGGAGGGAGGAGCCGCTCACTGACAGCTACTGATATGATGTGGGAATCTCCAACTCCAGGACCACGGAATGGGTTCCCGTCTTTTCTCTCGGTTGTCCTGGCAACGCAGCCCCACAGCATGATGATACCTCCACCTGCTCTGGACTGATACAGTGTGTTTGGCTCCATGAGTCAGTTTATCAGAGGATCTCAGACACAGTGTTGCTTCTCTGTCGTCTCGGCCTTAACCTGCTCGGTTCGGTGTTTTCTGGGTGTAAAACTTGCCCTCCAGATTATTCCACTTGATTAAACTGTTCAAAACAGATTTGAGGATCTTTGCCAATTACCTGGCAGAATTTGAGGTTGAACCCACACATTACAAATTCCGTACTCATAAATTATTTTGCCTGCATTTTAACAGTATTGTAAAACAACAAAGGAGGGACTGAAGACAAACTGCAGCCGCAGTCAATAAGTCAGAGTGCAGAGTTACCCTGCAGCAGAAGTGCTTAACGCAGAAGCAGGGAAACAGCAGACAAATGGAGCCAGACTTTGTTTAATAATTTATTAAATACAGCACATTACACTCATGTCCATAATGTGAATATATTAGTTCTTACACTATAGAGACTTCTTCTTTTTAAATTTAAAATCTTATTGCTGCACATGTTAGAACAGAATTCTTTTTTCTTCTTCTTCTTCTGGCCATGTGATGTACAAAATGAGTTGCAGCATCCGTGAAATAAAATAAAATAAAATAAAACAAAAGGTTCTTTGTGCTACAGATTGCAAAGTGATGTTAAAGATCTAGGATGGAAGGATTCCGATGAGACACATAACGGTTGCTTGGCGAGGATGAGCAAACACGAAAAGAATAAAATAAAATAAAAAAAAAAAAACGACACAGGGACGGCGGTGAGATCAGACCTGCTCCTTTCACTGGTGCCAACTCGTTCGTGGTAGCCAGCCCTCTTGGTCATCGTTGGCGAAAGAAGACAGAAACGACTGGACGCCGGGTTTGAGTTTAGCGACACGTCTCGGAAAAGCAACGCCGACCGGCCTCATTACGCGTCGAGCACCCTGCGACTTTTCTCAGAGAAATGGCGTGAGGAACGCCACGGGTTTCGGCCTGCTCTGTTCAGCCCTTAGAATATAACTTTCATATCGTTCAGGAATGAGAGGCGTGTTCATATCAACTCAAATAGTGCCATTTTACATTCTCTGTCATTGATTTCTGCACTGTATTTTACATTTGTCGAACTGTTTGGGACGAGTTTGGGTTTAAATCAAAGAACATGCAGACATGGACACAGGAATAGTTTGAAACAGAAGGTTAAAATGCACAGTACTTCAGATTTAAGTAATGCCACGACTGCCCACTCGGCGGTTTGTCATGAAGAAAAAGTGACAAAACAACGGTCATCTTCTCTGCACATCCTGCTAGCTTCTCCATTCCTGTAATACTGCTTTTCGCCACCAGATGGTGTCACGAGTCATGTTAATACCACTTTCTAACAGCAGCACATATGCATGAGTAAGTTTAGTAACTTTATAAGTATGAGCTAATGGGGATTTTATCGGCGGTCCTGTAGCAGCACTCGGATGTCAAACTGCGACATCTAGTGTCCCAGATGGTTCGTCCTCGGATATTTTACTATATAAGTAGCTTGACCAGCCAAAAAAACTAAATAAAGTGCAAGTTTTTATGTAGCTAAAGGACTTTTAAGGACTTAGCAGGTGGTGTTGAGTTTCGCTTTCAAACATAAGTCAATATCGAGCTATGCAACAGACAAACGGTGGGATTACTTCAAGGCTGTTGTTTCCTCAAACGATGCTATATTTCAGAACGTTTTCATCAAAAAGTCACAAACTGAACAGTCTAATCAGGTGTTAGCTGGACTGAGGATGCTCAGGTGATCGTAAAAAATACACGACTTCAAACAACCACAGGAGTTTTTCCCTTTGACCGAACTGTACGAACAAACATTCTGTATGTATTTTCCTTTTTATGGCTTATTTCAGGAAATCATCAGGAGATATTTCAAAGAGAAATCCTTTAAAATAATCATCACAAGTTATTCAAAAGTGTAGCCCATTCCACCCTTTTCACAACAGGACGGTGTTGTGAATGTCTTTCTTGTCACTCAGGAGACAAACAGGCGAACAGCGCCCCCCAGTGCATGACAGCAGCATTACTGAAATCCAACTCACACACCTTTAACATTAGTTACTCAGTCTTAAACAGCGTTACGTACTGAACCTTTAACTGCACCTTCTTCTCAACTTTAGGGGGGAAATAAGCAAAGATTTGCAAATAAAGAGCAATAATACTGAAGAAAATACGTTGTGATGAGATGCAGAGTAACGGAAATCCCTGAGGGCTAAACTCCTACCGATGAACGAGACGGATTTGCATGTGCAGGACTTGCATTGACCTTAAAAGTAAATGATTGCCCGGGGTAATCACGGAGCTCTTCAGCTAGCTAATCTAACGAAACCGTTTGGATGCAGAGCTTCAGCGGTAAGTCTGCAGCCGAGAGCACGAACGCCGACTCCTCAACCACGTGGAATGACTGGATGAGCGTCGAACGCAGCACAGCCGCTGTGTTCAATGAGAGAGACGGAAGGAGGAGGAGTGGAGGGTGGAATGGAGAGGAAGGGAAACAGGACGGATTTAGTGCAATAAGTGGTCCAAAGAGAGAACAATGAGGGGAAAAACAAGAAAAAAAACAAAGATGGACGGAATGTGGCAAAGGGAGAAAGATGACAAAGAGAAAACTCTAGAGGAAGGCTGCGCTCTCTCCTCAGGAGAGGTCCTGCAGCCGGCTGCCCTGTTCGATGACGGCCTGGGCGAACTGCTTGAAGACCCGGTCCATGTAGGTGCTCTGCCGCGGCCACAGGCCCTCCAGGAAGCCGATGTGGCCGCCGTGGCAGGTGATGAGCAGCGCCAGGTTGGGATTCTGCTTCACCGCCTCCACAGGAATGGCTGCAGAACCAAGGAGGGCGTTAGCAGGCAACAATGCTCTGTAGCTCCCACCAGAGAAGCATGGTAGTGTGTTCAACGTTGTTTTTGGTCATTCTTCCTTGATTTTAATGCTTTTGTGCTTCTGACGTCCGCGACGTGGACGCCAGGTATGAAATTATGTTCTATTCAATTTTCAAGACAATGTTTTATTGTGAAAACGACCCCATTCACAAGGCATTTTGTGGAGCGCCTTCCTGTCTGGATCAGTGAAGGAGGCCTGGCGCTCACTTCACATCCGCAGGCGGTTCCGTTATTCTGATTCTACTGCAGCACTCTGCCCGGAGCCTCACCGTGAGACGGCGAGAAGACGTCGTCCGCGGCGTTCAGGCACAGCATCGGCACCTGCACGGACTTGAGCCGGTGGATGGGGCTGGCGTCGCGCGTAGTAGTAGTCGTCGTTGGTGGGGTAGCCGAACATGATGGAGGTGAACCTCTCGTCGAACTGGCGGATGGTCTTGGCCTGCCGGCGGGTCGGGGGGGGGGGGGGAGGAAGCGGGAGAGATGCTCTGTGTGTGCGCTCGGTTTGATTGAATTAGCGAGGTTTAGCGGCGCTGAGGGTAATCCTCACCTTCATGACATGATCGATGTCGTAACACTTTTCCAGCACCGGCCTGTGTCTGAAGGGGGATTAAGAAATATGTGGATAAATAGATAAAAGTCACTGTGGCTGTCACCGAGTCATTTGCAGATGGAAATGTCAAAACTGTGAATGCATTGGAGGCAACAAACCCAGTTTTAAAATGCACACACAAAAAAAAATAACCCACAACTTTGAATCAGAGTATACAATCTGAATATGTAAATCTCAGTTATCTGAGCTTGTGCAGCGCTGAGCCGGAGAGTTAGTGGCCGAGTTAATCCGGCTCTGGCCCCGGCTGACCTGTGCACAGAGGCTTGGAGGCAGCTGGTGAGGTAGGAGTTGAAGAGGAATCGGTCCAGAGGCTTCTCCAGGGAGGCCGTGCACTCGAACACGTCCCAGCCGGCCGAGAAGACCACCACCCCCCTCAGGCAGGTCTTCCGGCCCTTCCGGCCCAGGTAGTTAGCCAGCATCATCCTGAGAGACGGAGAGGAAACAGGGAGTCCATTTCTGACCAATCCCTCCATTCAGAGGATTAGTGCTATGAGGAAAAGCCAAACTGAAAGCTCTGACATGCTGACAGTGACACTGCCGGCTTGTAATGAATATCTTAAAATTGCTGCTGCTGCATGACGCTCTCACGCTAAGAACCGTCCAGCCTCCGCGGTATGGAAAAGCCATCTCTGAGACATTTAATAGACTGAACCGTTCACTCAGCAGGTGGATAAGTGGCTGGTTACCCGCCCATGGAGACCCCGGCGGCCATGATGGGAGCGGCAGCGTGGATCCTCTGGATGTGCTCGATGACGGTCTCCAGGTCCTCCGTGTTGGCTGCGCAGTAGGTCCTCGGCGTCTGCGTGAGACAGCGGCACAACGCTGCATTTATCTCCGCCCAAAGTGACGAGATATCCACGCATTTAAAACCACCGTGCTTCTCCTTAAACGAAGCAAAACCGGTTCTCAGACAGATGAAATGCACTAGATGTTTAAAGTGGATTTTTAATTGAACAGAGTAACCAGAATAGTCATTTAAAATGTGACACCAACACTATCTTTCAGAAAACATCTGAGAAATGCGTTCCCAGTATGATCAGTCAGTCTGATCTTCATCCAGCAGCTTCTGGACTCCCTTTGTGTTTATCTCGTCAAGAGTTTTTCATTTTATTGCATAACTATCGTGAACAAAGGTCACCAGTCTGTTGCAAGACAGAAACGAGTGATTTTATCTGGCGAATGTTAAACAAGTGTTGCGCAACATATTTCAACATCTGTGTGACAGGCCGAGCACCAACGTGACGTGACTCTGCAGAACAATTAAACTCTAAATTCTGCATTTGTTCACATTCTGTGTCTCCAACAAGCTGGGTTTTTACGATTAGAGAGCAGCCTTTTGTTTAAAGGAAGTTTTTTTTTTTTGTATTACACGGCAATGTTTTGAAAATGAAGTCCGTTTACATGAAAAAAGCAGAATGCTGAAAATAATGCAGTAAACACATTGGGCCCTAGTGGGTGCTGTTGTTTGTTATTGTCATATTATGTAAAAGTCGGAAAGGAGAAGTTTTGGAAAAGTTCTCATGTGCCGCTCATAAGTCAATCTGAAACTGAAGCAGAATCCACTTGCTTCCGCAGGATCTTCACAAACTGAAGCCAGAGCTCAGCGCCACCACCGCCGCCTCTGCAGACAGCTGAGGTATTTACCCGCAGAGATAAGCCGGGGAGGAAGCGGACCTGCAGATCGTATCGCTGAGGCCGTGCACGTGCCCCGCTCTGCTCATTGTACTTCAATTCTTCAGGGAGGATCGCTAAGCGCCGTCGGCCCGGGCGGTGAATGAAAGCAGGACGCTCTTTAAGTGAAATACGAGGCCGATCGGACCGCAGCTGAGGCAATTAGACAGCCCATTCATAAGTGTCAAGATGCTAGAAGGACTGCCAGCTGGCATGCCCGCATAAAAGTTGAGTACTGCGGTATAGAAGTCACAGATTCACATCTGCAGGGATGCAGCACAGAAAACTGGATATAGAAATATAACATATTCTGCTCTTTCTGGCTGCTTCACAGCTGATGCTGTTCAAAGTTTTGGAGAAGGGTTAAAGCCTGTTTCCACTTCCACCAGTCGGAGCAGGTCGATTAACATTTAAAACAAGTCTGCCCTCGCTTTAAAAAGTCCACTTTCTCAGGATGCGGCGGACTCCTCGGCTCATTAGGATTCCTGCAGGAGCTCGGGCAAAAGTAAATTCCTGTTTTTCTTTCCTCTCTGGCTTCCTCTAATAGGCCTGCACGAGTGAGGAGCTGCAGCGAAGGAAATTCACTCCATGTAATATAGAATAGAGAGAATGAAGCCCCGGCGGAGCGCTGAGCAACCTCAGCAGGGCTGAACTTCCTCGCTCCGCAGCAGAGGGTTCATATAATAGGTGTTTTACCGGGGCTGGAAGTAGGGCGGGCACGTCGGAGCGCTTCTCACACAGGGTCCTTCTGAAGAGCTGGCCTATTTAAACAATGGACGATGTTCACACTAACTGGACGCAGAGAAAACACCCACACAGGCGGATGAATGGTAAATGATTTGCATACAATGGTGCAGTCTTTACAGTAAGGCCATGGGGTTTAATTCTTTTTGGGAGGAGGTCTCAAATATATGGACTTTTGTATGCAGTAATAACACATTAAGTATCTCATAATAATCATACATTTTATCTATAAGAAAATCCACAGTAACAAGTATTAATCATCCGTAATGTTCTACTCTGGTTTATTTTCATCCTGCTGACAGGCCCTCTTGCTCGGTCTTGTACTGACGCTGCACTGCAGAGAAGAAGGCGTCAGAGAGAATCACAGAACCCGGCTGGCTGGTTTTTACACCTGCAGCTTCCAGAGTGAAGCACAGGACGTCATCAAAGACAGAGCACAGCCTGGTGTTCACCTCCTCGACCTGCTGATCTCTGGAAGAACCTGCAGGTGCATCAAAGCAAAACTGACTGAGGAACAGCTTCTATTGGAGATGCACCCACAGCAGTACAGAGTATTAACCTGCACCTGCCAATACCAGCACTTAAAGCTCAGCAGCAGGATGCATATCAGCCCCAGAGTCCAGTTCGCAGCATTAGATTGATTGTGGGTCATCACATGATGAAATCTCTGCCAGCATCATGATCGGATGGGGGTGAAACTCTCGCCTCTGAAGGACGCGGCCCTGTTACGAAACACAGACAGACTCCCAGAAAGGGCGAGAGTTCGGTCCCATTTTGTTGGCTAAATATACCGGGTGTGAGGGGACGGATTAAGCCAGGTGTCAGAGCAGCACGTGCGCGGAGGGGAGGTCATGTTTCTCTGGATGGGCATTAAAAAGCAGTATCCGCCCGCAACTTAATCCCCCGCTGTGCCGCAGCATTGTCTGGTCTGTGCAGCGTCCACTCCGGCTTCCTGCGGGCGGCGGGACACGTGTGGCTCAGACACGCTCGGGTCGGGCTCCGGGAGCCGGCGGGGAACGCCGACTGTCTCTGACACGGCTCTGGAAGGCAAATGAGGAGGAGTTCATGTACTTACCAGTAGTGTTTCTCCAGAAACGCCTCTGTTGTTGAAAACCACGCATCTGGAATGGAGAAACGCGTCAAAGTTACTGAGTTCATCTGAAAATTACAGTATTGAATGACGTATGAGGGCCTCGAGACAGACTCCGATCAGGACCACCGAGAAAATGGTCCAAATTTCAAAGAAAACATCGATTTTAGAAGAAATTTCTTCAGAGCAGCAGACACAACACTTGAAAGGTAGCAAAAC